>NC_048225.1:94046054-94052538 GCF_002007445.2 Ailuropoda melanoleuca
TGGTGATCCTTCAGGGTCATGCGACAGAGTCCTGCATCAGGCTCTGCACTCACTGTGGAGTCTGCTTAGACCTTCTCTCTCCCACTCCCTCTGCCCCTCCCCACTGTGCTTACTCCTGCTCTCGCTTTCTCTCCCTCTCTCTGTCTCTCTCTAAAATAAAATATAAAATGCCATGGGAAAACAAACATCCTAACCTCCTCAAAATAAAATATTGGCTCTGTATGACACATTTTGCCCACTGGCTCAATCAACATTTTTCCAACATGACTTCTGAAACATTAGAGGTCAGAAGGCAAAAAACTACATTTCCCAGAATTCCCTGCAGCTAGCTAGCATATCAACATGCACCCCAGCTTCTGATGAACAAATACACAATGACTTCGAAGGTATAAGAACATAAAAATGTATAGGCTGTGAGACTCTTCTGGAAGAACAGTGGTAGAGGCCCCTGTTTTCTGCAGCAGCATCAGTGGACACTCCAGGGTCCAGTCAGTCCAGAGGTGCGGCAGCTACCCTGTGCGGCAGTTCTGGCTAGCTTACCACAGCGCCATCTACTCAAGCTGGGACCTCTGCAGCAGCCACAGCTCTGCTCTAGGAATTGTTCCTGGAAGTTCACTTGCTGCCTGTCCCTACAGTCCTTTTGACTACTCTAAAATCTCCTTCATCCCTACAATAAATTCCTTTCTGCTTAAACTGACTAGTGTGGTTCTATTGTCTGCAATGGAATCTTGATCAACATACTTTGGAAGGAATTTTTCTTCTGATTGCAATCCAGCTCCAGCTGTGTAACTGAACCCACTACGAAAATAATTCACTTTGAAGAACGCTATTCTGAAATAAGTCTATTCAGTGGAGGAAAATAAAATGGAGCAAAACACCAGCTAGGTCAGTCCAAGGAGGTTCTAGAACTGAACAATGAAGGCAGTGAGTGTGTCACATTCACAAAGTGCATCAGTTTATACAGTTCAAACCCAAACAGAAAATGATCTACCTTACCCACCAATCTGTATTTTTCATTATCATAACTCTTTTTTCCTCAGAGAAAACAATAGAGAGCTGAATGTACTGTATATTACTGTTTTCCTTACCCTCATATCCAGCATTTTTCGAAAAAAGTAATATAACAGAAATACTAGATACTTTTGTGTATCTATTTCCTAAATAGCATCATGTTCATATTATTTACTTCGAGACCATACCTAAGATCTCATCACATTGAGCAAAAGTTATCTCTGAACAGAGAAAACCTTTTTGTAAGATACCTGAATCCAGAAATGTTTCCCTGCATGTTCAAAGGCAGCAAGTTCACCTTTATGGCCTATAAATCTCCAAAGGAGAAAGAAAAAAAGAGAGAGAGAGAGAACTAATTTGTAAGAATTCTGCACAAAGCAGCACTGCTCTCTGGATGAACTCAGGCTAATGATTCATTAAGCAATTATTGGAATAGTTTTCTTTATCTTTCAACAGAGACTTTGCTATGTCTAAAATAATTTGTACTAAATTACTGTATGGCTCACAATTTCCAGAGCCAACACTCTTCCCCCAACCAACATTTCCTCAAAGGTAACATGTTTTGGGGGCTCCTGGCTGGCTTCGTAGGTAGAGCACCCAACTCTTGATCTCAGAGTTGTGAGTTTAAGCTCCATGTTGGGTGTGGAGCCTTCAAAGGGAAGGGAAAGGGAAAGGAAAGGGGAAAAGGGAAAGGGAAAAGGAAAAGGAAAAGGAAAGGAAGAGAAAATGTTTTTACTAACAAAACTTTTTTTTCTATAAATAATAAAGTCTCTGCTTAAATGTGTTTGCCAGCCTGCACAGGTAAAGGAGCTGCTCACAAGGGTGGCGATGCCATCAACAGGGCTGGCACAAACCACAACTATTCTGCACTATACCATACCTAGTCTCTTAACTGGCCCTCATGACCTAAGCCTCAATCCGTCCAGGGTATGATGGGAGCAGGGAGGTGTTGTACAGAAGAAAAGAGAGAGTCTCTCAAGACAACTTCATTAAATCAAGACGACCTAAATTCTTTGAATCTCTTCAGTCCAACTAACAATCTAAATTCAGTAACATTGTCTGGCTAACCCTCTACCTACCTACTTCCTAGAAGTTGCTCCAGATTATGCAAGACTTATGCATATACCTGATCAAACACGTATAGACTCTGTGTCCCTGCCTTGTCTACTCTATATTTCTCCTTTTCTTCCTAAAGCTAACAAAGAGAATCAAATTTTTAAAAAGAAATATTACTTTCTGGTATAAAGTCAAAGGCACAAAAACTATGTTTTCTCCAAACCTCTCAAACTGGAAAAACACTATATTTTCTACAAGGTATATGGAGAAATGAGTTGTAAACAAGTAATAAGGCTGATAAATAAGTTAGGGATCATGACAAAAAAAAAAGTAATAGAACAGGATGGCTAGACAGCAAATTATTTACATAAGATTTCCCAGCTACAAACCCTGCTAATAAATCATGCGTCTCATTAGTGTCGCTTCTCCCAAATACCAAAAACACAAAGTGAGTCACAGTAACATGGAGAAAAAAATGGTCCCCCACCCTTTGAGGGCCTTGGCCCCTAACATGGCCCTCCCACTCAGAGAATTTGCTTTCTGCTTAGGAAGTCTGCACGCATCCAAGAAAACTAGTTAATACACAACATCTCTGCAGTGGGCAAACAAGCAAACTGGAACTCCGTGTAGAATTCCCAAATGCTAGAGGTCCCCAGGACAGAAGGTCAATTAAGAAAGATAGGAACAATAAAAGAGAGAAAAAAGAAAACATTTTTGTCATCTACCCAGGGGGACAGTAGGAAAAGTCTTCATAACCCCAGATATCATTTTTCTTCTTGAATTTTACACCCTGCATGAAAGACCAGGAAAGCAGGCAGGGTATGTGAAGGATTCTCCCACACACCTTTTCCATCTGTCCCCTTTGCCCATCAGCTGCCCAAGCTCTCAAAGAGACCCCCCTGTGAAACAGAAAATACATATATTGGTCTCCACCCCCCAGTGCCCGCACAGAGCTCCTAAAACCCTTATAATTTCTTGTGGTAAGAACATTGGGAGAATTTTTTATTCTAATACTTGGTCTTTGACCCCCCCGTTCCTGACACAGGGCTCCTAATTCCCTTGGAATTGTCTGGGTGAGAGGAGCATCTTTTGCTGTAATAAGGTGACTCCTGGTGGGCTCCTGGATGAGGGCTGCTCGCTGAAAAGACCAAGCCAGAATTGAGGCTTGGACTTTCTCACCCCACCCCCCACTCTCCAGAGAAGGGAAACGAGCTGGAAATCAAGTGAATGATCGCCTCCACAGAAATCCCAGAAGTACCAGTTTCACAAAACTTCCAGGTTGGTGAACTCATGGCAGTGCCAGGAGAGGGGTGCTCGAAGAAAGGCAAGGAAGCCCCACACCCCTTCCCACAGACCTTGCCTATGCACCTCTTCCATCTGGAAGTTCACTGTATCTTTTATCATACCCTCTCTAATAAACTCATTTCTCCCCAGCCCTCCCATGAAGAATGGCTAAAAACCCTGGATGTAATTAGAAAACAAATATAAGGAGACTGAAAGATGGAAAGAAGAAAGCAGCCTGGCTAGGAAACTCAGGATTTGAGGAATGACATGAACAAAATAAAATAACTCACAGATGGGCTTCACAGTGGAGGTAGAGGACGTGGGTAGAATCATCAAACATTAAGACAGGCCAACAGAAATTACACAATCTGAATAACAGAGAAAAATAGACTGAGAAAATAAACAGAGCCTCAGGGACCTGAGGTACAATTATAAAAAATATAATGTTCATGTCACTGGAATCCTAGAAGGGGAAAAAAATGTGGGGCAAAAAAAATTGAAAGAAATAACAGCTACAAATTTCACAAATTTGGCAAAAGGCATAAACTACAGATTCAAGATGCTGAATGAACCCCAGTCAAATTAAATATACCAATTAAAAGAAAATGGCAGAATGAATTTTTAGGCAATGATCCAAATATATGCTGTCTGCAAAAAATTCACTTCAAATATAACAGTATAGGTAGGCTCAAGGTAAAAGGATAGACAAGCACACACTATACAAAAGAAAGTAGCAGTCACTATATTAATATCAGATCAAGTGGACTTTGGTGAAAGAAAATCACCAGGATCATTAAATGATGATAAAAGTCAATTCAACAAGAAAACATAACAGCCTTAAATGTGTATGTACGAAACAACAGAGCTCTGAAATCCATGAAGAACTGACAGAAAAGGAGAAACAGACAAATCCACAATTACAGTTAAGACTTCAACACCTCTCTCTCTCTCTCAACAGTTGATATAAAACTGCTAGACAGAAAATCGAGGATATAGGAAAGCTTACCACCAACCAACAGGATCTAATCAACATTTATAAGACATTCCATCCAACAGCACCAGAACACACATTCTTTTTAAGTACCCATGGAACATTCACTAAGATAGACTATATCCTGAGCCATAAAACAAATTAACAAATTTAAAAGAATTTCATAATACAGAGTATATTCTCTGACCACAATGGAATCAAATTAGTAATCAGTACCAGAAAGATTAACAGGAAAATCCCCAAACACCTAGAAATTAAGCAACATACTTCTAAATAACCCATGAGTCAGAGAGGAAGTCTTGAGGGAAATAAAAAAATAGAACTGAATAAAAATGAAAGTACGATTTATCAAAATATGTAGGATGCAGCTGATGCAGTGATGGAAAAACATTTATAACACTACATACTTATATTAGAAAGAGTCAAAGTCTCAAAACTCTAAGCTACCACCTCAAGAAACTAGAAAAGGAGCAAAATAAACTCAGAGCAAGTATGAAAAAGGAAATATAGATAAGAAATCAATGAAACAGAAAACAGAAAAATAGAGAAAAATCAGTGGAATGAAAAGCTGGTTCTTTGTAAAAATCAAGTTCACAAATCTCTAGCAAATGGACAAAGAATAAAAAAAGACAGCCCAAATTATGGATAACAGGAATGAAACAGGATATCATCAAGCTCCACAGATATCGAGGCTAATAAGGGATACTATGAACAACTCTACATACATAAATTTGACAACTTAGATAAAATGGACTAATTCCTTGAAAAGCAAAACTACCAGAACTCACCCAATACAAAATACATCATTTTTTTTCTTTTTCTTTTTTTTAAGATTTTATTCATTTATTGGACAGAGAGAGACACAGCGAGAGAGGGAACACCAGCAGGGGGAGTGGGAGAGGGAGAAGCAAGCTTCCACTGAGCAGGGAGCCCGATTCAGGGCTGGATCCCAGGACCCTGGGATCATGACCTGAGCCGAAGGCAGACGTTTAATGACTGAGCCACCCAGGCATCTCATATTAACGTATTCTTAATAAAGAAGAAAAATCCCATGATATCAATTGATGCAGAAAAATTATCGAACAAAATTCAATACTCATTCATAAAAACTCTCAAAAAACAACGAATAGAGAAGAACACCCTCAACTTGATAAAGAACATCTATAAAAATTTCCAGAAACATCGAACTTAATGGTGAAGACTGAATGGTTAAGAATAAGAAAAAGACAAGGATGTGCACTCTCATCACTCTTATTGGATGTAATACTGGGAATCCCAGCCAGTACAATAAGAAAATGCAAGTTATACAGATTGAAAAAGAAGAAATAAAACTGTCCTGTTTGCAGATGACATGGTTGTCTATGTAGAAAATCTCAACAAATCTATCAAAAAAGAGGGAAAAAAGACTTCCTGTAATAAATGAGTTTAGAAAAGTCATAAGATACAAGATCAAAATATAAGTCAATTATACTTCTATATACTAGCAGTTAACATGTGGAACTTGAAATTAAAACTGTAAGACCATTTATAATTGCTCAAAAAATAAAATACTTAGGGGCGCCTAGCTGGCTCAGTCGTAGGGCATGCAAGTCTTGATCTTGGAGTCGTGAGTTCAAGCCCCACACATGGCATAAAGTTGGCTTAAAATAAAGATAAATAAATAAATTTAAGTGTTAAGAAAAATAAAATAGAATACTTGGGTATATATCTAACAAAACATGTAGGAAATCTGTATGCTAAAAACTACAAAACACTAATGAAAGAAATAAAGAAATCTTCATGGGCTGGAAGATTCAACATAGTAAAAACTTCAATTTCCCCCAAATTGATCTAACATTTTAATAGAATTCCTATCAGAATCCCAGCAAAATGTTTTGTAGATATAGAAAAGCTTGTTCTAAAATGTATATGAAAAAGCAAAGGAACTAAATGAGCTAAAATAATTTTGAAAAAGAATAGAATTAGAATGATTATATAACCTGATTTTAAGACTTACCAGTAATCAAGAGAATGTGGTATTCGTGGAAAGACAGATACACAGATCAATGGAACAGAAATGAGAACTGAGAAATAGAGCCATATTAGTCTGGCCAATTGTTTTTTGACAAAGGTACAAAAACAAATCAATGGAGGAGGAATAGT
>NC_048225.1:94052638-94139194 GCF_002007445.2 Ailuropoda melanoleuca
TCCCGTAGGCAGCCCAATGGGAATGGATAGAGCTCAAAAGAGTACTCTAAATTGGAGGTGAAGACTAGGGGGTCCTCAGCATAAGGGTAGTGATGAAGCCACCAGAATGTCTGAAATCGCCCCAAAAGGCTCAGATTATACAAACAAGGGAAAACCAATGCTTATCAGACCAACAAACCTACAAAACCACAGAAGAACCAAAAAGGCACTGCCCAGAAAGATTGCAGGAAAACCAGGAGAGTGTGGAGTCAGTAAAACATAATCCTGAAAAGACACTGGTTTCACAGTAGGATCCAGGGGCAGATTCACACAAACTGGAGGGGCCCCAGCCTCCAACCACGGGCAACACTGCCCCTGGAACAACAGGAAAAGGTGGGGTGGTGAGCGCTGGCCCAGGGTGCCCCACGGCCCAGCTCCAGGACACATTCCCACTGCATCCCACCCGGTCCAGGGGGCGCTGTGGAGCTGTGTGATTGCAGCAGGGCCCTGGTCCTTTCTGTTACAGCTGCACACACGTCACGTTGTGTGTGTGCACACGCGCTCAATTGTGCACAGACTCAAGTCTCGGGAAGAGCCAACAAACAAACATCAAACTACTGCAATCCAACAAAGACGTTAACAGGAACCTCCTAAAATTCATTAACACAANCTTTCTGTTACAGCTGCACACACGTCACGTTGTGTGTGTGCACACGCGCTCAATTGTGCACAGACTCAAGTCCCGGGAAGAGCCAACAAACAAACAGCAAACTACTGCAATCCAACAAAGACGTTAACAGGAACCTCCTAAAATTCATTAACACAAAGAGGATGGAAAAGCTCTCTGCCTCTTGCCTCTTCTGTTTTGCCTTCACGTACATACAAAGAGCAACCTCCAGAAACATCAGAATTGTGCAGAACTGAAACCAAGCAGAAATATGTCTGGGGTTTTGGGGTTTTGGTTTTTTTTGTTTTGTTTTGTTTTTTGCTTCTTTTTTAAAAGAATACATTCAGAAGCAGTGAAATTTACACGCTAAAGCACCGGACTTCCTGAAACTGGAACGCTGCTCCCTCTAGTGGGAAAAAGGAAGCCTACGCAGGTAGGAGAATAATGAAATCCTGTCTGGGGCTGCCCAACTGAAATACTGAGACACAATTTTAAAAAGTAAAAAAAAGATTAATTTTAGCATATTTTATTTATTTCAACACAGAATCAGTATTAAACTATTACAAATGTGTCATTTTACGTCCCGTTTTCTAACTAATTCTTCAATATCCAATATACATGTTATCCTTACAGCACATCTCAATTTGTAAATAACAAGCCACATCTCAATATGTAAATACAAGCCACATTTTAAGTGCTTGTACAGCTAATGGCTACAGTATTGGACAGCACAGCTCTAAACCAAAAATCCTCTCTCGGGTTTGGAGAATTTCTCTAACTCACCCTTATCTGATTTCTTCACATTAACAAATGCTATACAACATACATTCGCAACCTCTTTGGAATTCACTGTCTTCAAACTGCCTTAAGTTAGTTGAAAAAGCGCTGCTACAGAATTTGGTTGATACAGGAGAACAGCAGCTGAGAACCTGTAGTGGAAATCTTTACCTAAAGAGCTTCGGCCATCAGAATTTCTCTGATGAGACCCTTCAGCTAGAGATCCCATATCCTCACTCAGGACTCAGGACAAAAGTTTTCATCATTCTTCACATACACTCAAGCAAAAGGAACCTGCAAACGGAGAGAAGCCTTCTCTGCCTGAGCAATTTTCTCCACACCACACAGGCCTGACTGTCGGGCAGAGCCAGCTCCTTCTTCGAGGTGCCCTGGTTCTATTTACCAAAATTCTGCGCTCCACAAAACTGCCTCAGAGCACAGAAATGAAGCAATTTCTGTTGATGAACCCTCATTACTAAATCAGCTGTTGATTGTCCCCACTCTGACCACCACCCAACAAGAGGATACATCAAAGCCCCATTCTACCTACTGAGTGAGAGGATTTGCATATTAATCGATGCCAATGAGCTGTGGTGGTAAACCATTTACTTAAGAGCACTAACTAATCTACCCCTTTCACCCTCAACATTTTGATAGGAAACCATTTCTGGGGTGGGGTAGGGATAATTAGAGGGCAATAATCAGGAAGAGGAGGAAACACATATACACCCTCGTCTGACACAAGCCACTGCCAGGGACTAGCACACCCAATCATAGCTTAACATGTCCTGCTGTTTCTATGCATTTGAAAAATTCCAATCAGCTCCTACTGATTCTTTATTTCTCTAGGAAGCCGCTGGGTACAGCAGACTGTGGCAGTAAATGAGTAGAGAAAGGGAGCAGAAAAGATGGGCTTCTCCAGATAAGAGAATTTAATGATAGCCAACTCCCAAAAATTCATATATACAATGTCATATAGAAGGATGACAGGTGCTGGTTTTCCCATGACAACTCTTGAGAAGCACCCCCCCTCCCCTCTCCCAATTCCCACTCAGGGAATGAAAAGTCGATGTAGAAATAGCCCAAGCAAAAGCAAATCATATATGTAAATAGGATACAAAGTGACATATAACATAAATGGCTTTCAAATCTCCCTAATAAGGCTGCTCACCTGCTACTCACCTGAAAGAACTCTGGGGTCTTTCAAGGAAAGCCAGCAGGCATGTGATCGGCCTGGGAATCCTTAAGGCTCCCGAGAGAGGGGGAAGCAGTCCCAGATGTAGATGGAAACACTCAGGCAAAGAGGAAGCCATAAGCTCTGGGCATGTTCTTTTGTGTTTGACAGGACAACAGGGAGCACTAGCTGGAGGAGTGAGGAGCTGTGAAGTCTAACACTGAGGGTTGCCTTCAAACGCACTACAGCTGAGGCCCTGTCCCAAGTCACTGTGACAAGTTTACTATAGGTGTTAAGAAAGTCGACTCTGGGTGCAGGAGCCTGGGTGGCTCAGTTGGTTTAGCATCTGCCTTCAGCTCGGTCATGATCTCAGGGTCCTGGGATCGAATCATGTGTCGGGCTCTCTGATCAAGTGGGCAGTCTGCTTCTCCCTCTGTCCCTCTGTGCTATCACCACCCCCCGAATAAATTTTTTAAAAAAGGAAAGAAAGTCAACTCTCGGGGCACCTGGGCGGCTCAGTCGGTTAAGCATCTGCCTTCAGCTCAGGTCACGATGCCAGGATCCTGGAATTGAGCCCTGCATCGGGCTCCCTGCTCAGGGGGAAGCCTGCTTCTCCCTCTACCCACTCTCTCTCTAATAAGTCTTAAAAAAAAGAAAAAAAGAGAGAGAGAGAGAGAAAGTCAACTCTCTGGAAGCCAACACTACACCCCCCACCCCAAGGGCCAGCATCCACATAGGAGGAGAAGGCCCATGCAAGCCTGAGCAGAAGGGGTGGGCCAGCAAGCTTGAGTTCCCAGTAGGAAAGCAGGAGCTCTAATGTTTCCTACAACCCCTGGCCAGAGGTGAAAGGGGAAACAGGGTGAACCATAGCAGGAAGCACTGCCAAACAGATCCCTGAGCCTGAGTGTGACACACGCTATTGATGCCGGCCATCAAGGCCGACTGCCCAGTCCTCGGCTCTTGGGTCCTTTCATGGAAGACCTGTTAACTGAAAGGCCCCTGGTGGCCCCTCCCATGGTTCCAAGGGCAAGGCCAACTGTTCAAAGACAGGACCAGGGGTAGCCTCCATTACCCCCCAGTGCTGCTCACCCTGAACTGGGCCCTACAGAGTTGCCAGCTGTCTTGCAACCAAATTCCTCCAGTCACAAAAGCAAGTGGGAAAAACTACCTCCTGACTGATTACAAAGCCCACCCCTCGTGAGTGGTTAGTGTGATATATTAACACAAAGAAGAATCTAAATGTGCTATCTCCTTTCCTTATAAACTAAGACTAGTGATAAGTGATAAGAACAGGGGAATTTAGGAATAAACAGAAGGTAGAAGGTGAAAATGCTCAACTGTAATTGCATTCCACTCTCAGAACACCTACTATATACACAAAGAATCTGGACATGCAACTCAAATCATTTGTTCATACTTGCTTAAATATCGGGGCTTCCTGGGGCTACAGTTTATTTAGAGAAACATTAACCTCTGCTCACTCAAGACTTTTAAAAATGAAAATAAAGTGTCTGCGAAATAGAAATGCAAATTTATGGAAAATACCACTCTGTTTATAAAAATGTCCCTAATATCCAACTTTTCAGGAAGAGAGCCATGGCATAAAATTTGAGCCTGGGCTCTGGAAAGCCAAAAGGATCTAGGATGGCCTACTGTTCAATAGGGAGTAACTGTCACAGGAAAAAAAAAAAAAAAAGGTAGAATTCATAAATAAACCCAAGAGATCATTTTTTGGGGGGAAAAAAAAAAAAAGAACAAATCCACTAAGTGGACAAAACCTTTGGTAAATTCCCTAAAACAGAAAAAATGAGACCAGTGTGTTTCAAAACATTATATGATCCTCAACTGGATATTAATACATTTGAAAATTTCAATGAAAAGGAAAAATGTAGGGGCGCCCGGCTGGCTCAGCTGGTGGAGCATGCAACTCTTAATCTCGGGGTTTTGAGTTCGAGCCCCACGTTGGGTGTAGAGATTACATAAAAATAAAATCGAAAAAAAATATATATATATATATACAAATTACTCAAACTGACTTAAGAAAACCTAAATTTAACCTGAAATAACTGAAAGACACTGAAGTTTTCAGTGAATCTATTTCCAAAGACTCCACGCATAGACAAACTTACAAGTGAATATCAAACTCTGAGGCTGACGTCTCGTACACTATGTAAACAGTTTCACAGCATGCACAAAAAAATGAAAAACTTCCCCATTCATTTTATAAAGTTAACAGAATTGATATTAAAATCTGATGAAACAAAAAACAAAACTACAGGCCAACCAATCTCACTTAGAAATCAATAATTTAGGGGCGCCTGGGTGGCACAGCGGTTAAGCGTCTGCCTTTGGCTCAGGGCGTGATCCCGGCATTATGGGATCGAGCCCCACATCAGGCTCCTCTGCTATGAGCCTGCTTCTTCCTCTCCCACTCCCCCTGCTTGTGTTCCCTCTCTCGCTGGCTGTCTCCATCTCTGTCAAATAAATAAATAAAATCTTTAAAAAAAAAAAAAAAGAAATCAATAATTTAAAAAAAACTTGGAAACAAGCAGTGTATTTAAAACTACCGTGGTCATAGGTTGGTTGTAGGAATCCATAGAAGCCGTACTGGAAAACGTGTAACTTGAGAACATGTCAACAGCTTGAGAGGGAAAAACTATGCAATCATTTGAATAGGTGCTTTAAAAATGAATTCAACATTTACTGCCGATTTTAAAATTTTAGTTAAAGGGAGCTAGCCAGATTCCTTAGCACGATTTAAAAAAAAAAAAAAAAAAAGCAAAGTTTATTCAACTTTTCAGTAACGGTAGAAACAATATAGGGATTTCCATTAAAATTAGAATTAAAATAAAAATAGCATTCTTTCCCAACTACTATATTGTTCTAAAAGTTCCATCTAAGCAATAGATAAAGCAAAACCATTAGTATGATCTGCAGATGATAGTATCTAAACACAAAAATTAGGAAAATCAAAAATAAATTAATGGAACATTAAGAGAATTCAATAAATTGTTGGAATTTAACATACATAAACCAAAATAAATACCTTTAGACCAGAAATAATCAATTACAAATTATAGGAAATATAACTGGAAAATTTCCCAATCATAAAAGAAAAAAAAAAAGACTCAAATACTCTGAATAGGAATTTTAGCAGGACCTGTTTTTTTGTGGGGTTTTTTTTTTTTAAGATTTTATTTATTTGACAAAGAGAGAGACAGCAAGAGAGGGAACACAAGCAGGGGGAGTGAGAGAGGGAGAAGCACACTTCCTGCTGAGCAGGGAGCCTGATGTGGGGCTCCATGGAGGACTCGATCCCAGAACCCTGGGATCATGACCTGAGCTGAAGGCAGACACTTAACGACCGAGCCACCCAGGCGCCCCTTAGCAGGACCTGTTATGAAGAAGACCAGCAACCTTTACTAACGGAAATAACAGAAGACCCTGAATGAATAAAGAAAAAATACCATATCCGTGGGTGGAAAAATACATTATAAGAATATTAATTATTTACAAATTAATTTCTAGGGTTCTTTTAATTCTAATTAAAACCCTAATGAGATTTTTTTCAGAACAGTTTCAAATATGTATATGGAAGAATAAACCAGTGAGAAAAGCTAAGTGAGGAAATGAAGAACGATGAGTAGTAACTTATTCCACCAGATACTCAATATTTTACAAAGCATTTTTAATTAAAACAGTGCAGTAATGATGTATGAATTGATTGAGAAATCAATGAAACATAAAAGACAGCTCCCCTTCCCCAATCTGGTGTATATATAAGAATTTAGCAATGATAGGAGCACCTGGGTGGCTTAGTCGATTAAGCAGCTGACTCTTGGTCTTGGCTCAGGTCTTGATCTCCCAGTCTCGGGATCGAGCCCCACCCTGTGCTGCGAGGAGTCTGCTTCAGATTCTCTCCCCCTCTCACCCTTCCCCCACTAACCCACATGCACATGTGTGTACGTGCTCTCTAATTAAAAAAAAAATCTTTAAAAAAAAGAATTTAGCAATGATCAAGATTGCATCATAATTCAATATGGAAAGAAACAGTTAATCCTGTTTGGTTATCTATTTGGGAAAAAATAACTTAACTTTTCACTTCAATCATATACCAAATACATGTGAGATGGGCTAAAGAAGAAAGGCTCAACTGGCTGAGACCCAAGAAGAGGGACACTCTCCAAAAGAAAAAGTATTATTGGCAAACCTTCCTGGAGAGCAGTCTGGGGAGTCTATCAAGAACCTTAAAAATATTCATGTAGCTGGACTCTGCAATGCCTCTTTTGGAAACCCTTCTTCTGAAAATCCTTCTGAAAAAAGCTATCAGGTATCATACAACAATACAAATAGATTCCTTACAAAATAAGTGAGCTACACATTCAACTCACACAGTTAGAATCAAAAGGAACAGAGCAAATCCAAAGAAACAATAAGAAATAATAAGAGCAGAAATCAGTGAATTGGAGAACAAAAGGAAACAACTGAGAAACTGAACAAAGCCACAAGCTGGAAAGATCGCTAAGCTCTCTGGCACAATTGATCAAAGCAAAAAAATAAGAGGAAGGGAAGGGAGGGAAGGAGATGATGTAAAACAAAATACACAGTAAGAGAGGAAAGCAGAACTACAGAAACAAAAAAAAATTTAAATACGAGTATTATGAACCACAGTATGCTAATCAAGTTGAAAACCTACATAAATGCAGAAATCCTTGGAAAGCTACAAAATGTCAAAATAGGTACAAGAAGAAATAAACTGGAATATAAACCAAGTGGTCTAAGACTTCCCCTCCCAGCTGCTTTCCCAGATGACCTCCGATCACTCAGGTTTTTACTGATGGCAATTCAACTCTTTTCAAGAACTACATCAAACTGATAATGAACACAACAATATATGGGCCTCTTTTAGGTGGGAGCATGAACTCTTTCAAGGTTACTGCATGGCAGATCTCATCTTTCCTCATGTTAAGTGCACGCAGAGGGACATAAAAGTGTTTCTACATCTACCAAACCACAAGGGCATAAACTTGACACAGTGGGTCTGGATTAGCCACAGAGCTGCAGAGCTCCAGGGGAGAAGTCACCAAGCATAGCAGATCACCACCACCCCACCCCCAGTATTTCCATATGACTCTACGCCTGGTAGAGTCGGGAGGAAGAAGGGGTGTTCTGTTCAGTCCCTGCTGTGAATTTACCCAAAGATTCCATTTGACAAAGGCCATTAAAATCAGTCTGCTGTCCCTAATGGCCTGACAGCCCTGCTTCCCCAGACAGAGTGCCGTGAACAAGATGTCTGTTCTGCGCCCAGAGAAAGCAGCCGTGCACATGCCCACTGGTGGCATTTCACTTAACGGGTAAGTTTTGAGCCTGTAATATGTTCTAGGCACTCTGTTTGCTCCAGATACAAACATCCCAAAAAAGTTTACAGAAGAGACAGTTTTCCCAGTGACCTACTTCTATCATGAGGCTAAGTAGCACTTTTTCCCGAATTAGACAGTATGACATGGAGCCAAGCAGACTTAACATTGCACCATTAAACACACTTTGGCAAGACAGGGGGATCCGGCTTCCATGAGCTGAACTGGCAAAAGTATTAGAGAAAGAAGACATTTCTTGGGAGTAACCTGAGAAACACTTTGGCACTGACATTTAAAGGAAAAACAGAATAAAAGAAGCTTCAGGCTAGGGAGTGGTCACTAGTAAGTCAAACAGCATGAAAGCCTCTGGATCAGCTGAGGTGCAGAAAGGCTTCCTACTATCCACAGAAGCAGCCCCTCCCACCGCCATCTCAGCAGCCAGCATGACACAGAAAGGAAACATTTTATTCCAGTTTTTGGATAAAATTTTAAATTTTATAGTAGAATAGACAGAAAGGCCTCCCCTTTTAAAGCGAGGTGCTTTAGGAATTAAATTATCGATAAATATAAATGGCTGAATAGAACAAAATATTGGGCATCGGGTTGGACGCCTCTGAGTTTAAACCCAGTTCCATTAGAACTCATTAGATGTGTGACCTTGGATAAGTTAAATTTTCAGCCTCTGCATCCTCATCTGGGTAAAAAAGGACAACACCCATGGTGATGGACTCCTAAGATGACTGCCATAAATTCCATGTACGTGCACGTTGCTCCAGCCATAAAGAGGTGTAGTCTTTACCGCCCTTGAATCTGGACTGGGGCTGTGATTTGCTTTCACCAATAAATGAGGCGGAAGTGGACTGTACAACTTTCCAGGCTGAGCTTCAAGAGATCTGCAGCTTCTGCTTTTGTGCACTTGCAATAATCCCCTCTTGAACCCAGCTGTCCTGTGAGGAGAAATATAAGCCATGTGGAGAGCCATGCAGAGAGAACCTCTGCACGCTAGCTGACAGCCCCCCACTGAGGTCTTGGCTAGCCACATGAGTGAGCCACCAGATGACTGCAGCTCCCGCTAACAACACACACAGCAGAGGACCTGCCCTGCTGAGTCCAACAGAGGTTTGTTAAAAATAAACTCACAGACAAAGACTCACAAAAATGAGTTAGTGTAATCTATAACATCAACAAGCCAAAAAAGAAAAGCCACACGGTCATCTCAATAGAGGCACAAAAAGCATTTGACAAAATCCAACACCCATTTACAATTAAAAACGCTCAGCAAACTAGAAATAGAAGGGAACTTCCTCAACTGGATTAAGAACATTTACAAAAAACCTACAGTGAACATCATACTTCATGGTCAGAAAGCATTCCTGCTAAGATCAGAAAAAAGGCAAAAGTGTCCCCTCTCACCACTCCTTTTCAATATCATAATGGGAGTCCTAGTTAGTGCAGTAAGAAAATGAAATAAAAGATATACAGAATGGAGGGCGCCTGGATGGCTCAGTCGGTAAGGCATCTGCCTTTGGCTCAGGTCATGATTCCAGGGGCCTGGGATTGAGCTCTGGTAGGGCTTCCTGCTCAGCGGGGAGCCTGCTTCTTCCTCTCCCTCTGCCATTCTCCTGCTTGTGCTCTCTGGCTCTATCTCTCTGTCAAATAAATAAATAAAATCTTTAAAAAAAAAAAAGGTAGAGAAAGAAAAGAAGAAAGAAAAGAAAGAAAAGAAAGAAAGAAAAGAAAGAAAGAAAAGAAAGAAAGAAAGAAAGAAAGAAAGAAAGAAAGANTAAATAAATAAATAAAATCTTTAAAAAAAAAAAAGGTAGACCAAATAGAAAGAAAGAAAGAAAGAAAAAGAAAGAAAGAAAGAAAGATAGATTGTCTTTGAATGCAGATAATACAAATACCTATGTAGAAAATCCAAAAAATCTACAAAAAAACTCTTGAAACCAATAAGTGATTANAAAAAATTCTTCAAACCAATAAGTGATTATAGCAAGGTTGCAGGATACAAGATTTATATGCAAAAGTCAATTACTTTCCTGTACATCAGCAATGAACAAGTGAAATTTACAATTAAGAATACAATACCATTTACATTAGCACCCTAAAAAGTGAAATACTTAGGTATAAATCTAACAAAATATATACAAGTTATATGTTAGGAGAACTAGAAAACTGATGAAAAATAAAAAACAAAAAACAAAAAAAATTGAGAAATATTCCATGTTCATGGATAGGAAGACTCAATATTGTTAAGATGTCAGTTCTACCCAACTTCATCTATACATTCAATGCAATCTGAATCAAAATCCCAGCAAGTTCCCTTGTGGATACTGACAACATGATTCTAAAGTTTATATGGAGGGGCAAAAGATCCAGAATAGCCAACACAATATTGAAGGAGAAGAACAAAGTCAGAGGACTAATACCATCCAATTTCAAGACTTATTATAAAGCCTCAGTATTCAAGAGACTGTGGCATTAGTGAAAGAACAAATAAATGAATGGAACAGAATAGAAAGCCTAGAAAAAGACCCACATAAATACAGTAAACTGACCTTTGACAAAGGAGCAAAGGTAATACAACACAGGAAAGATGGTCTTTCAACAAATGCTGGACCTGGACATCCACATTCAAAAAAATGAATCTAGATGCAGATTTTACACTGTTCACAAAAATTAACTGAAAATGGATATTACAGATCTAAATATAAAATGCAATACCACTGAACTCTTAGAAGACAACATTAAGAGAAAATCTAGATGACCTTGGCTCTAGGAAGTATTTTTTTTTTAAAGATTTATTTATTTATTTATTTGACAGAGATAGAGACAGCCAGTGAGAGAGGGAACACAAGCAGGGGGAGTGGGAGAGGAAGAAGCAGGCTCATAGCGGAGGAGCCTGATGTNTGTAAAAGACACTGTCAAGGGAATAAGGTGACAAGCCAAAGGCTGGAAGAAAATATACAAAGAACTATTAAAACTCAAGAATAAGAAAATAAACAACCCAATTAAAAAATGGGCAAAAGACCTGAACAAACACCTCACCAAAAAAGATTAGATATATATGGCAATAAGCACATGAAGAAGCTCCACATCGCATGTCATCAGGGAAATGCAAATTAAAACAATGAGCTACCACTACACACCTACTAGAATGGCGAAAATCTGGAAAACTGACATCCATTTATGGAAAAGACTACTGATTAGCTAATATCCATTCTTTCCTCCTCTATAACAGAACCCTTTACTTTAACTGGATAAATGTACTTCCACCAAAGATTACATTTACTTGCTCCCCTCACAGCTGATGTGAGGGCTACAGGACCGGGTTCAAGCAAATGGTATGTCAATGGAAATGATGTAAGCAACTTTCAAGTCATACTCAGAGAAGAGGGCCTGTCCTCCCCTTCCCTTCCATCCTTCCTTCTGGGAGAAAAGGGAACATGACAGCTGGAGCTGAAGCAGCCACCTTACATCATGAGGTGAAGCCACATGACAAAGATGGCAGAGGGACATGGTAGAAGGACCCAGGCTCTTTGATGCTATCTGGACACCATACATGCCTTGAACGGTTATGTTGGAGGCTGTGTTTCTGCTGCCAAGCTTATCTTTGAAGTAATATACCATCTCGTAGGGCGTTCTTAAGATTGAATGAGACAAGGTACATGTAGTATCTAATATGGTGCCTGACAGAGAGCAGGGTTAGCTCCCCCACACGGGCCCTGGGAGCTCGGAGGCTCCAGCAGAAGGATGCAACTATTTGGCCAGCCTAGACAAAAGAACAGTCCTCATCTACTGTAGATGGTCTGTCTCTGCAACCAAGCCGATGGTTTTGAGTGGGACACATGCAGAATGGGAGAGAAGTCAATCCTGGGGATGCATATCCAAATCAGTCCCAGTGATACATGAGGAGGCAGGTATTCAGAGCAGAGCACTCTCAACTGTGCTTCCCAAAACCCACTTTTTGCCATCTTAAGTGACTTTTCAGAATACTCTCCTGCCAAACTCCTCACATAAGTATCCAATGTCTTTCCCAGCTCTTCCCTGCTTTTTGATCTAAGCTCAATCCTACCCGTCCCCCCACTCTCTACACTCCAGTCCCACTGAGTGGTTTGTAGTTGCCAGACCATGCTATGCTTCCTTACACCCCAAAGGTTTGTCCATTTGCCTGCAAACTCCTCAGTTTCCACAGATCCTCTGACGTCTCCTCTACTCGGCTGGCTCCTGTTCTATCTTACGACAAAGCCCAGTAACCTCCATCTCCTCTAAAAAACTGTCCCTGACGAGGGAAGAGACCATCATGGACCCTCCTCATTTCTTTCTCCCATTCTTCCATAGCATGGGAACCCTGAGTGGCACATGGCCACCAAGGTAAAGATGATGTTTCCCAGCCTCCCAGCTGTGTCCATAAGACCTGGCACTGGCCAACTGGGGATGAGCAGAAGTGATAAGGGTAACTTGTGAGCTCCCCTTAAAGGACAGGAGGGTTCCCATCCCCTTTCGTATAGCCTGGAATGTGGATTTGGTGATGATTCTCCTTCAACAGCATACAAAGCACTAAACACAGAAGAACAAAAGGATGAAAGGAGTCTGGGCCTCCAATACCATGAGCTGCCTCCACATGTCTGAGAGCAATGATGATGGAAGACAGATGGAAGAGGTTACTGCAGATCACGTCCACAGACTTCAATAGCCATGGAATCAAACCCTCTTCTCACAGAAGACCACCACAGGATCCCCTCCAAGATCCAGGATTGGGGTGGAAAACTACACTGACTCAGGTCATGGACTCAAAGTGTCCCAGAGAGGGGAAAGCAAAGCAGGGTCCAAGTCATCCCGAGCCCATTAGACAATCTTTCTGAATCTTCTACCTCTGAATACTTCCCTCCTCCTTCCTTTCTTGATAGAAGGTCAGGAAAGCTGGGACCTTACCTCTGGAAGCTTTGTAAACTTCATAGAAAGAATATAAGTGGAAGCCTAGTGAAGCAAGCAGGTAAAAAGACAGTTCCCATCGGGGCAGCATTGTTCCTTGTGACAAAGGGTCCAGGCAGATACACTGAGAGTTTCTAGGAAGAGAAACAGAAATAAAAACATTAAGCCATAGACATGACACTAGGGAACAGCATCATATCAGTTCACTTGCTCTCTCAGGGACCCATCACTATTTAAGGCGATACGGATATAACCCCAGTCACACTTCCTTCTGCCAGTGACTTTATGCATCCCACATCCAAAATGCGTGCGTGCGCACACACGCACATGCCCTGCCTTCCCTGGGGTGGGCAGGTCTTCCCTATGAGCTCCCACAGCCCCCCACCTGCCTCCCATCAGAGTGCACTAAGTAGTAGAGCAGGTGAGAGGAAGTCCTAAAATTCTACAAATCAAATAATCAGCTCCCAAGTAACAAAGAGTTAGTTAAATGGCTCTCACTGCTTTACTTAAGCCTCTCAAATATGTCTCACTATGGATGCCAAATTAAAATCGGAGCAAAATTTGAAGCCCCAAGCAAGCACATCTCATATGGGACAGTAATGCCAAGAATCAGAATTCACACATGATCTCATTTTATCTTCACAACACCCTAGTGAAGAAGGTGGAGCAAGAGAGAGAGGCATTTTACAGATGACAAGTGTGAGGCATAATAAGGCCACACCATCAGAAATAACTGAGCCAGCACTCAAACCCAGGTCTTGGGACCACTGAGACTCCATGCCTCCCTCAGGCACAGCCAGCCCCATTAACACCAGTTTACAAAGTTACTTGTCCCTACAGCCTGGCTCATAATCCACCATGCACGAACTCCTTTCTTCAGGCTAAGAGAGAGCGGAAAAAGATACAAACATTGGCATTCATAAAACAGGAGGTCAGAAGTCAGTGGTCCACCCAGAGCACCCACTGGTAATGACCTAAAAGTTGCTCAGGGAGTTTGGTCTCCTGCAACCTAAGGGATCCAGAAGCAGGCACTTACGCTTTCAATCCCCAACACGCTCAAGCCCTCAGCAATGTCTTCTCAGGTCCCCTTACTATTTTTCAGAACCATTTCTAGCTTCAAACATTTCTACTCACACTTTGTTTTTAAATACCTGGCATCACCTAGAATACCTTAGAATTTCTTTGCGGAATTTTGTGGGCATATGGTAGTCTTCCCGTTAGTGGGAAGTTACCTTTAACCTCTGGGTTTTAGGTGTCTCCTTTCAGAGGATGTTGGTGTTATATTGGATGACCTCCTCACCTCCATTAAGAATATGTGATTAGCAAAGTCTGAACCCCTAAAAATGCTACTGAAATGTGAACACAATCTTAGAGATTAAATGAAAGTTCTAGAAGCCCTGCTGTTTAGAAGCTTTCCAGGGACATTCTCTTCTAGGACAATTCCTCTGCATTAATTAACTGTAGGGAACCAAAAAATTCAGTGTCAAAACGTTTCCCTTTCTGGTGCTCTTAGCTATATCGTATACGTTTTGCAGACACCTACACAAAGATACATAGTTCTGAGCAACAAAGCAGCAGGGCTGCCTCTTCACATTTAAAATGTGGGGACTGGACCAAATAGCCTTCACCTGACAGCATGCTGGGAAATCCTGAATCAAGCAGACTGGGGGGGCAGGGGCAGTCCCAGCTCTGCCATTTACTGGTAGAGGAACTTGAGTGGGTCACAACCTCTTCGACAGGCTTCCTTACAGAGTTGTTAAATTAAAATTTAATGTAAAATGCTTATCTAAGGCCTGGCACTGAGTAAGTTCCCAAAAAATATTAGCTAGGATATGTCCAACAGGTCCACTTAGTGAATTTAATTCATCAGACGCCTACCTCACCAGAGCTCTGGTTTTCTTCCTGATCCGACAAGATTTCACAGACCCTCCGTGTGGCGTGGCCATCCCACCTGCTGCTAGGCTTCCTTCAGAAGGGCACCCCCGGAGCTCTCACTCAGGTCCCATATGTTGTCCGCACCCCAACCCAACCCCAGGCCACCCCAACAGCAAACAAACCACCCTTGGGGGCCACCTGCACAGCTTTCTGCCCAGCATCTCTTCTTTACCACTTCTTGGCTTATCCCCAAGAAGTGATATACATACTCCCATCTGTCTTGTTTCTCAGTCACAATCCCAGGAATGCCACCTCAAAACACCACCACCACACACACACACTCACTGTCCTTCTTAACAGATCTTTCTTCCCTACACCTCTCTTTTCAGTTCTTGCCCACCTATCTCAAGAAAATTCCTCTCCCCAGTGTTTTCTTCTGTATTCATTTCAGCTGTGCCCTCAGAAAGCAAATCAGAGTAGATATGTTTAAAGGATTTAATGACCCAACACTATCAAAGAAAAGGCAAGTTGGACACTGGGGAATATAACTAGAACTTTCAAATGTCCAAACCCATAAAGGTTCCTAAACACTCTCAGAAAAATCTCAAGCTTCTATTTCTTGTTCTCTAAACAAGCATGCTCTTCTCTAGGGACAGGCTATCATGATGAAATCAAAGAGGTCCTTACCCAAACGTGTAAGTAATGCTTCTTTTCTGTTGTGCACACACAGATACCATCCTGCAACAGCATCATCAGCTTAATGGGTGTCTGTGAGAGCCTAGAAACTAATCACCGTTTGTAAATTACTTCTCTAGGAAAAGCCAACCATAGTAGCATAGCCTGTGTTTAAGTAAATGCCGAACTGATTAATCTCCATAAATGAGGCTGTACCACTGATATGTGAGAGCTAAGGAGAGATGCCCAGATGTGAGATGGGAAACGGATGTGTCTGAGAACTCTGCCACCTTAGAGGAAATACTGGTCAGGGCTGTGAAGAAGAACAAATGTAGATGGTGGAGGGACAGCAGGAGCCACGTGGCAGAGGGCCTTAAACATAAAGTATTACAAGTTCGGATTTGATTTGCTGAAGAAACCTCAGGCTTATGAGCCAGTACATTTAACTACTTGAGTGAGGCTTCAGGAAGAAGCTCTTTGACAGTGTGGTAGTCTAGAGGCAAGGAGGGCAGCGATTCGGGAGGAGTAGAGAGAAAGCGCTAGAACCATGCAACACAAGTAAAGAAAATTAAGTTGTACCTGGCATGAAACCAGTCCAGGGCGCAGGGTTGAAAAGAAGGAAACAAAGAACATACAACAGCAACTCCAAAGCTGTAAGATCACAATATCTCAAAGCTAAATATTATTGATGAGAGTAGAATATTTGAGGTAAATGAAGACAAAGAGAAAGTACATTTAATATTTTGGGTGTTGGAAGGAAATCATAGCAGGTTTCTCTGGGATCAAAGGGAAAGAAGTCAGACTGGCGTAGCAATGAATTTTACCTACATACTGGGAAATACCCTGAGGCTGAGTATTTCAAAAAAGTATTTTGTCTGGAGATTATAGAACTCAAGAGGCCCACAGAATAAAATCCTAGCTGTAAAATGGCAAGAATTCCTCAGCTAACAGGGTTTTTTCTATACTGAAGTAACTTACATTTGCATTTACGTTGTAATTTAACACTCCACCTGCTTTCAAAGATACCATCTACTCTATTCCCACCAGGAGGGCTAACGGTTCGCTCTTTTTCAGGAATCAGAATCCTGCTCAGGGAAAGGCAGCGATCTGCCCAAGCACACAGAGAAGCCAGTGATGGAGCAAAACCCAGGACCCAACTCCCCAGCTCCCACTCTTTCACAGGCAGAAATCCTGTTCCTTAATCTTGGCAGAGAAGCACAGCTCATTATGCCAAAGCCAAAAATGTGCATAAACATAACTTCTGTAAGATGCTTCCCCCCAGCAATTTCCAATATCACTTTGAATGTATCTTTATTTTTGATGCATGCTACAAATGGATTCCAACACTTCCATTTTAAATGTTTTCTACTCCTTGGTCTTAATATATCCAGCGCTGAATGAGCTATCACCACACACCCACATGCACCAGCGGACTTTCAAAACAGCACTCTCGGCATTGAGCTAATAATCCGTAGGTACCAGCATCATCGTCACTTCTACCAAACGGTTGCTCGATGTCCTGAGATTTTCTTCTACTTAGTTTGCTTATACTTTAGTAACAGTTGCACTATAATAAGTGTTATACCTGTGCTAAGCAAGCACTGTGCAAGTATTGTCTCATTTAATCTTCATAACAACTTCTTTAGGTTGGTACTTCTGGTACCCTCATTTAACACAAAAGAAAACTAAAGCCCAGAAAGGTCAAGAAACTTGCCCCAGATCACACAGCTGGTAAGCAGCAGAGTTTAGCTTCATACCCACCAAATCTAACTCTAGAGCCTTCCCTCAGCCACCTCCCTCTTCTTCCGAGTGCACCAGATTCGTTTTTTTCAATGTCTATGATGAAATCAATCCATCAGGAAAGCTAGAAGGTTATACAAGCTACATACAAGCAAAAGAAAATTTTAAAGTTATGTGTAATTGAGATACTCCCTAGGAAGAAAATTTGTACATCAACTAGATGTAATCGAAATACACATGAACCATCTTATTCATACTTTCCTTAAAAGAGTGACGGAAAAAGACATACTAAACCAATTTACTCAGATATAAGAAGGGAAAGTCAGCAGTTACATAGAGATAAGGGATGAGTAAAACTGAAATAATTTTAAATTTTAGGAACAAATGAGCACTCCAGAAATCACAAAGTAATAAAAGTAAAAAGAGCACATGCACACTGAAATGGCAATGGCTTTGAAGAGAATGAAAGAGTAGGATAATATTCTAGCACATTTGGGGAAATTATGAGACTTGCTCCTTTCTAGGATCCAATTTGACGAAACAAACTCATTTTGCAGAATATAAATTGCAGGACTCTCAATGAGGAAACCCAAGTCGAGGCACACTGTGTCCTCTCACGTCAGTTTTCTCCAAACCCTACTTAGGAAACTTACAAAGAGTCTTATTCTTTTACTCACGTAATACTAACAAAAAAAAAAAAAAACACCAAAAACACTTCTCCAAACCCAGAAAGGCTTCACTAACACAGAGTGGTGATTGGATGGCCTGGATGAGGTCCGCTGGACTGGGCAAAACATCTAATTACAGAATATTTTAAAATACATACACTACCTCCAAACATGCACCGAAATACCATGCATCAGTTCTGTCTCACTGCACCATAAACCACCCCAACACACAGTGGCTAAAACAACAAAGATCCACTCTCTTCGTGATTCTGTGGGATGGCGATATGGGCCATTCTCCTAATCTTACCTGGCATCACTCGCTTAACTAAGTCACTGCACAGCTCAACAGGGACTGGAGGGGCCAAGGTGACCTCACCTACGCCTAGCATTAGATGCGAGCTGTCAGCGAGGTGCAGCGCTTCTCCTCCACAAGGATCCGGGCGTTCCGGTAGGCCTGACTCTTCACAGAACGTTGGCTTCTGGGGTTCAAAACAACAAAGGCAAGAGAGGCAAGGTCCCTTAAGGACCAGGCGCCAGAATTCACAGAACATTTTGTTGGTCAAAAGGACAGTCCACATTCAAGCAGGAAGAGAAGAATGATTCCATCTCGTCGCGAGAGCACAGCAACAGCACTTTCCAAGGGGGCAGGGACACAACCTACCATTCCAGTATGTGAGAGTCACTAATACATAGATTCTGGAAAGTTAATGTCAAAACTGCAGATCACAAGGGAGCTTTAGTACATAAAATGTCACAAAGGTTGGTTATTTGTATATAAAATGAAAACAAATCAGTATGTTCCCCAGATCAGAATTTCAAAACCAGTAGGGACCCTACTGGCATCTGATTTAATCTCTAGCCAGTTTGGAAATTTCTTTTACAAGAACCTACCTGACCATTCCAGTAACATCAAAAGGCAGGGAAACTTTTTCTAGACAGTTCAGTTATTATCCTGTTCTTTCCTCAAACTGAGTCAAAAATTGCCCCCTCTATTTTTAAAAAAACTTTCTGCCACTAGACCGACTGTGCATTCTGGAAGTAAAGGTAGAGAGGCAGGGTAATGGGATGAGATGGCTGTGCAGTCAGAATGCCAAAGTTCGAATCCCAGCTTTGCTACTTCCTAGCTGTATGCCCTAAGATAAGTTGCATAACCTCCCTATGCCTCAATTTCCTTATGTTTTAACAGAGATAACAGCGACCCTCAGAGGACTGCTATAAGGATGAGATGAACTTACAAAGTGATAGAACAGTGCCTTGGGGATAGTAAGTTCTAAAACGCAATTCTTTTTGTTTTTAATGTTATTGCTATCATACTAAGAGGCTTAAATTATTCTCTCCAATAATACTCCTTCAAATATTTAAAGATAATTAATGCCACACACTCCATCCCATGCCCTCTTCCAGGACAAACATTCATGATTCCTTCAACCATTTCTTCAGTGACTTGGTTCCTAGACCCTTTACCAGTCAGTAGTCCCTTTATAGTATTGGTACCTAGACTTGAACCTAAAATTCCAGATGTGGCAGAAAGCAGGGAAAGACCATCACTTCTATTCTTCCAGAAACTGTACTTGGAATAATGAAATCTTAGATGCATTTCTTCATTCAACAAGTATCAGTGAACTCCTACTGAAATTCAGGGCACTGTGTTATTTGTGAAGACAAAATATAAAATCCCATCTGGGAAAGCCCCCAAATGGGGCTCTCCCAGAAATGTCCATGTGCTAATCCCTGGAACCTATAAATATAGTTCCTTAGAGAGCAAAGGGATTTCACAGCTGTCATTAACTTAAAGATGGGGGCATTATCCCTGATTACCCACATAGGCCCAATACAGTCACAAGGGTCCTTCTGGGAGGGTCCGAGACAGAGAAGACGGGATAATGGAAGCAGAGGTTAGCGTAACGTGGTCTGAAGATGAAGAAAGAGACCACAAGCAAAGGAATGGAGGCAGCATCAAAAGGCAACAACAAAAAAGTCTGCCCTAGAGCTTCCAGAATGAATGCAGCCCTGCCTACCCTGCCTACGCATGTTGGATTAACTGCATGGTAATAAACTCGTGCTGATTTAAGCCACTAAATTTGTAGTAATTTGTTATAGAAACAATAGGAATCTAATATACCACACCTGCCTGGTGGGAGAAAGGTATCTAACTGAAAGAATTTACATTAAAAAAAAATCAGAATATTTTTCATCCAACTGTTATAAACTAAAATTGCAAGAAAATTAAATCTAAAACAAATCTTTTTTTTCAATTTGTACCTTGGCATTTTTTGGCTTCCACCTCACACTGATAACAGTCTTAATATCACACAAAGCTCTAAGTCTTTTTATATGAACAGCCATGAAGCCCCGACCTCTGCTATTAAAGAGCCCCAGAAAGGAGTCACTTTTATGAGCCCATAATTCACAGAAGCTACTGGTTTGCTATTATACTATTTCCCACAAAAATTCTCAACCTGCTTTAAGCCTTTTTAATCACCAGGAATTATGCCAACTACATATTACACTCCCCAGATTAGGGGCATATGAATGAACCAAATATTTTTTAGTCTACTATTTTAAGTAAACATTGTATTAAAATGTACTTCAATTAAAAAAATTAAGACTTTCAGGGGCGCCTGGGTGGCACAGCGGTTAAGCGTCTGCCTTCGGCTCAGGGCGTGATCCCGGCGTTGTGGGATCAACCCCCACATCAGGCTCCTCTGCTATGAGCCTGCTTCTTCCTCTCCCACTCCACCTGCTTGTGTTCCCTCTCTCGCTGGCTGTCTCTATCTCTGTTGAATAAATAAATAAAATCTTAAAAAATAAAATAAAATAAAATAAAATAAAAAAATTAAGACTTTCAAAAAGCAGATTCACTTGTCATTGCCACTTAGATTAAAATTTTAATGCCTCAAAATGCCTAGCCTGATTTCTATCATCTTACTCATGCCTGTTTTTGAACTTCATATAAATGGAATCACATAGCACTCACTGTTGTGTCTGCCTTGTTTTTGTGCCTGTTTTTGAACTTCATATAAATGGAATCACATAGCACTCACTGTTGTGTCTGCCTTGTTTTTGTTCAGCTCTATGCGAGGCTCATCCATGTTGTGTGTGACAATAATCTATTCATTCTCATTACTAAAAAGTATTCCATAAAACTATGCAGTTATCCATTTTACTATTGTGATGAACGTATGGGTTGTTTCCAACATGGGGCCATTTTCAATAATAGTGTTCTGTACATTCTTTGACATGTCTTTTGGTGCCCACATGCCTTTACTGTTGTGTTTATCCAAGAATGGAGTAGCTGGGTCATAGGAGATACATATGTCCAACTTTACTAAATGATACACCAAACAGTTTCCAGAACAGTTGCACTTTTATACCCATCAGCAATGTATGAGAGTTCCAGTTTGCTCATCACCCAACCAGGACAGGTATCCCCCACTTTCTGAAAGGTAAGGTTATACCACTTCCCTTTTACAAAAGACCTACATTAGGGGCGCCTGGGTGGCACAGCGGTTGAGTGTCTGCCTTCAGCTCAGGGCGTGATCCTGGCGTTATAGGATCGAGCCCCACATCAGGCTCCTCCGCTATGAGTCTGCTTCTTCCTCTCCCACTCCCCGCTTGTGTTCCCTCTCTCGCTGGCTGTCTCTATCTCTGTCGAATAAATAAATAAAATCTTTAAAAAAACAAAAAAAAAAAAACAAAAAAAAAGGCCTACATTCGTACCTATTTTTGCTAACCAAAAGAAATGTGAAGATTTTCACTTCCACAAAAAAAGGCAAGAGGAGAAAATGGTCCTCAATGTTTGTTTTGCAGCCAGTCCTTATAGAGGCAGCAGACATTCCGGGGCAGCAAGAGTGGCCCCGAGCGCCTCCCCAGGGAACTACACTGAGGATCTCAGCATCATGTCACCAGAGCTCTGAACTGCGTCTGTGAGCATCTGTGCTTGATCTTCATTTACTCTGTACATCCACCAGCGAGATGTATCCTAAGGTATCAGAAAAGCTTAAGAGGGGGTTTGGGGTCTGGGAATGCTCCAAAGTTTTCCATATAAATTCATGGTAATTGCTTCTTTGCTTCACACCATTTCAGCTTAGGAAAGATTTCACAGGAATGCTCTGCTTTTGGATAGCGGAGGAAGCCTGTATATATATGCTTAGCACTCACTCTGGGGAGTATACAGTGATAGCCCATTCTCATTTAATTTGCATTTTCCTAATTACTAATGAGGTTAACCATCTTTTCATGTGTTTAAGAATTTGGATATCCTCTTTTAGGAAGTGACTTGCCCATTTTTCCGTTGGGCTGTCCATTTTTTTTTTCTTTATCATGTGTAGAAGTTGCTTCTACATTGTGGGTAGGAGTTCTGTATTGGACAGTATTACAAATATCTTCACCCATTCTATAGCTTGTCTTCCCACACTCCTTATGGAATCTTTAAATGAACAGAAGTTCTTACCAATCTTGTTCCTTTAGAATTAGTTGCTTTTTGTGTCCTATTCCATAAACTTTTGACTGTCCTTAGGTAATAAAGATATGTTACTTTGCTTACTTCCAGAAGCTTTATTATTTCAGCTTTCACATTTAGGTGTGAGATATATCTTGATTAATATTTGTATATGGGATGAGGTAGATGATCAAGATCCTTTTTATCCATGTGGGGATCCAGTTGGCCCAGCATCATCTACTGAAAAGGCCATAGTTTTTCCACTGCAGTGCGGTGTCGCTTTTGTCACAAATCACACATATGTGTGAGCTTGATTATGGAGTCTCTACTCAGTTCCATGGTCTAGCTTGTGCCAAAACCATATTAGCATATTATGTATTGATCTAGTCATCCAAATTTGCTTTTTCTTAGATTATCTAGAATTTCCAAATAAATTTTAGAATTGGCTTGCCAACGTCTATTTTTGAGAAGACATCTGCTGGGATTGGGATTGTACTAAATCTATACACTTATTTGCAAAGCAATGACATACCCTCCATTGTTTAAATCTTCAATTTCTCTCAATAATGTTTTAGCTTGCAAAAACGTTTTATCATGAATGGGTGTTGAATTTTGTCAAATATTTTTTTCCCTTATGTGTATGTGGTTAAAGTACATTTGATTTTCTGATGTTAGCCAAAGTTTCCCTGTCTAGAATAAATCCAAATTGGTCATGGTTTAGTATCCTTTTTATAGACTGTTAGACTTGATTTACCAATATATCACTGTTAAGACTTTTGCATCTTTTTTGTGAGACTATGGCCTGTAATTTTCTTGTAATGTCCTCATCAAGCTTTAGTAACAAGATTATGCTGGCCTCATAAAAGCAGCCAGGGAGTGTTTCCTTGTTTTCATTTTTTTAAACATTTGGACTATTTCCCTTATGAAACCATGTGGGCTTAGAAATTTTGCTTTGGAAAGGATTTTAACTATAAATTTAACTTCTTTAATAGATACAGGACTATTCTGCTTTTCTAGTTCTTATGTCTTAAAGGGTTTTATTTTATTTCTTTTGAGTGTCCATTTCATATGAATTTTCAAACATATTACCAAAATTTTTCACAATAACATCTTAAAAGCTTTTAAATGTCTATGGGATATATAGTGATAAAACCTTTTTCTTCTCTGGCACTGGTAATATCATACTCCATTAAGGTTCATATCCACTGCCCCCCCCAAAAAAAAGTTCTCCTGCACTATGTGACACACAGCCATCATCACAAGAATATTCTCCAGCAGAATTATCCATAGAAGGAGCAGAGCAAGTAGAGTATATAAACAATCCAGCAATTCCCTCTCAACAGCTTTTATCACCGGAAATAACTGAACCTGAGTAAAATGAGACACTAACTGAAAGCGAAGGAAACAGGTATTTGTAATGCGCTAGGGTGGCCAGCAAGCACTCAGAAGAAAACCAGAAGAAAAACAACCACTAAGCAGGGTTTGTAGCCTAGGATACCCACCCTTCCACCCCCAAGGCATTCGTAGGCGGAATTTAGGGGGCCATAAACCTATAAATTCTCTCATACAGCGTTATTTTCATGAACCTCTAAAACAAATGCAGGATTTATTATAAATATGAACAACAAACCATGCTACCAACATCTAGCCTCCCACACTGATGACTGCGCCCTCCAGAGACTCGGCCTTGACCCTAAGTTAATCTATCTAACGTGCTTCCCAAGGAGGGAGCAAAATAAATAGTAGATACAGAACAGGCTTTGATCCAGAAAAGGGAGTGTAGAACTCAGCCCTGAAATTTACTAGTTTGTGCCTTTGTCACCTCCTCTTTCTTTCTTCTGCTGTAAAAAGGGATAACACCACCTCCCCTCCCGCGTGATTGTAAGGTTTAGAAATAATGAGTCTAAAGCACCTGACGGGCGCATCATCCTTGTTAGTATTAGTTAAATCTTTCAGGTCAGGGCTGACTGTCCTTATTCTATACTAATCACAGGGACTGCCAAAGAGAAAAAAGGGAAAAGAATTACAGGAAAGATGGAGCATGAAGAATGGAAGGGGGGGGGGGAACTGTACTTGTTCTTCAAATTCCAGTATAAAAACCACCACCTCCTCAGTGAAGCCTTCCCTCTCCTCTCCTGTTCCCACAGCACTTAATCAGTAAGCACTTTATAGCACCTAAGGGCCTAGCTCTGAGAATGAATGAATGAACGAACGAATGAGAAAAACAATACAGAAGGAGACAGAAACAGCGCATCCCCATAAAACGCAAACCACCAAGGACGCCAACTCCTAGCAGGACTGCTCTGATCCAAAACCCATGAAACAAGGAAGCAGCACATTTCTTAACACCAAGGCCACCCCAGTACCTGGACTGCCGGGGGGGGGGGGGCGTCTTTTCACGTAAAGTCCGGTGCCACCTGGAGGCTAGACTTTGAAGAAAAGAGGGCAACTGAGTCTGAAGAGTAGAAAGCAAAATAAATCCCTATCTTTGGGGGTCACTAGAGCCGTAGCAGTAGGGCCGGCGCACTTCTAACAGCGCCTAGGGGACCGGCGGAAACTTGAGGACCAAGCCCGGGAAGAGGCCCGCTGGCGGGGGCGTGCGCGACCTCCGCCCGGCCTGCGGGACCCCGGCCACCCGGCCGGAGCCCGCCCTGGCCCGGGGCGCACGGTCCCCGCCGCCTTTGTCTCCACAGCGGGACCGGGCGCCTTCTCTGCCCCGCCCCTGGGCGCGCACGCAGGAACCGGGGTAGGAAACGGAAAGCGCCTGGAGCATTTCTGGTTCTCAAGCGAGTACACCGCGAAAGTCAGCTTAACCTCCCCGGGACCCGCTACGGGCCCAGGCTACCAACCTCCGGGCTGTCCCGGGCAGCGACTGCGGCGTTCACGCGCGCCACGAGTCCCCAACAACCCTCTCCGCACTTCCGAGTCCCGGCGGCGGCGGCGGCGGCCGGCTTCCCGGGAAGCCGCCCTCTTCCCCGGGAGCGGCGGTTGGAGGACCAGCCCCGCGCGCGTGCTCGGAGCGCGCTCCCGCCGCCGCGTCCGCGCGCCCCCGGACTCCCAATGGCCAGGTTCGGACACGCTCGGCGCTCCGGGAGCCGGGCGGGGGGGCGCTCCGGCCTCCCTCGCTCGCCCGCGCGGGGGCTCCGGGTTTCTAGGCTGAGCGGCGCGCGGGCCTCCCCCCCAATTCCCTTTGCTAGTTGCAGGCCCGGGGCTTCCCCCGCACGTTTGGAGCGAAAGTCACCTGAAACACCAGGTGGGCTCTAAATCCAGCCAGGGGGTCCCCACCGACGCTCTGGAGGCGAGAGGAGGTAGCTTGGCGGGGTGGAAGGAAGGGGGCTTTGCGGCTGGGCTGCTGGACTGGCTTCCCGTGTGAACTTAGCCCCTGGGAGCCTCCCTGCCCTCCTCCGTCAAGCGGAAATAGGCTTCCCTGCTTTCCTCCAGGATTAAGAGTGAAGACCGAATGGGAGGAACGTTATCACCTGTAAAGCAATTTACAGAGATTATCACCACTGCAAAATGTATACCGGTGATTTCGAATGGGTTGTAAAAAGTGGAAGTGACTTTGGCTGAGCGCTGTTAATCAGAGGACGCCGAGCCTGCCAGAGTTCCACACATCTACCTGAGCAAGAGAATCACCTGGGCTCTTGTTAAAACCAGAGGCACCTTGATCCCTCTTCAAACCAAAGGAATCAGACTCCCCAGGGGAGGGGTGTCTCAGGGGGTTCTATGGTCAGGTAAATGTGGATAATTCTGCTTTAGGCAGCAGGAAAACACAGAGGCTCTAAATTTAATCTAGCCGTCATTGAAATAGCCCAGCAGATTATCTTTCTGATTGCAAAATTCTCTGAAAAACCAGAGCATAAACTCTCTGAGAACAGGAAACTATCTTCTCTTTCAGGTCCCACCATCCTCACTCCCACCTCCTGGTACAGGATGGTGTTAGGTAAGCAGGTGTTAATAAACTAGCTCCAAGTAGAAGTGCCAGATGTATCAAATAAAAATACAGTCTGCCCAACTAAAATCTAATTTCAGGTGAATAACCAATAGCCTTGTAGTATCAGCATGGCCTATGCAATATTTGGGATATACTTAAACTAAAAAAAAGTATTCGTTGTTTATCTGAAACTCAAAGTAATTGGGCATCCTGTATTTTATCTGGGAACCCTCAACTTCGCAGAGGGAGTGATACAGTAACAACTCAGCTCAAGTATTGGCAGAATCAGGGACAGGAATGAGATAACAGTTCCCACCTTATTTCTAAATGACACTAAGTGGACAATAATGTAGTTTCACTGTCATTGACACTTAACCCCTTTCTACACAAACAACATATTCACCTGAAAACACAAAAATAAAGGCAGATATAATCATAAGTAAATTAGAAGCACCAATTAAATAAAAATAGTCAAAATGTAAACAGAAGCAATAGACTAGGAAAAGTATTTGCAGGCACTGTGATGCAAAGTGTTATTTATTATTATATACGGATTAAATAAGAAAAAGTTAGAAGCCAGCTGCAGATGAGCAAGACACAAAACACATGGAATAAAGAATCCAATAAAAAAAAAAATAGTTGGGATACACAATTAGGAAACATATTGCCGAAAGCTTAAAGAAGTGCAAAGTAAAATAAGAACATGTGATTTTTATATACAAAGCTGGCAGAAGTTAATAAACGACATTAAAGGGGAGCCTGGGTGGCTCAGCTGGTTAAGCATCTGACTCGGTGTCGGCTCAGGTCATGATCTCAGGGTTCTGGGATCTAGCCCAGCATCTGGCTCTGAGCTTGGTGAGAAATCTGCTTGAGATTCTTTCCCCCTCCCTTTCCCTTCCCCTCTGCTCCTCCCCCTGCTTGCATGTGTACTATCTCTCTCTCTGTCTCTCTCTCTAAAATAAAGAAAATCTTTTTTTTAAAGTAACTAACTTTGTTTTAAAAAAATAAAAAATAAAAAAATAAATGGCATTAAAGACTGACAAGGGTGCTTTGTGATAGCACTCACACACAACTTTTTAGGTAGGTAAACAATTTGGCAATATCAAAACCCTTCAAATGTATCAAAACTCCTAAAACCTTTTGGGGGCACCTGGGTGGCTCAGTAGTTAAGCGTCTACCTTCGGCTCAGGGAGTGATGCCAGGGTCCTGGGATTGGGCCCCACGTCGGGCTCCCTACTCGGCTGGGAGCCTGCTTCTCCCTCTTGCACTCCCCCTGCTTGTGTTCCCTCTCTCGCTGGCTGTCTCACTCTCTGTCAAATAAATAAATAAAATCTTTAAAAAAATAGAAATAAAAAAAATAAAACTCCTAAAACCTTTTGAACTCTATATATGACAATAAATCCAAAGGAAATTATCCATAATGTAGAAAATACTCTTTATGAACAAAGATTTTAATTTTAACTTATATCATTTTAACTTATTTAGTAACGGGGAAAATATACTGTAATGTACCAAAATATACTATAATAAAGGGGAAAATATCCTGGAAACTCCTGAATTTTCCAAAAATAAAGAAGTAGAAATTAACCAAAAATGTATACACTCCTCAGTCTATTAGATACACAGCTTTTTAAAATAATGGTTACTAATCATCTATAATAGACCAAACTATATATTTTTTAAACCTGTGTGTGGAAAAATGACTAAAAATGACTGGAAAGGAAATAAAGTTAAATTTGGGTGGTGGGGCTTGCTTTATTTTTTATTTTTCCACATTTTTATTAAACAGAAATTAATTTTATAATAGAAAATTAATGCGTTACCCCCGAAAAAACAAAAAAAAAAACTTTTCTGACCATAAAGTTAGTTTTATGAACTCTAGAATCTCACTTTTCATAATCATATACTGAATGCTGAGACTTTCTAAATATTAAAATCTCCTTAAGACATTCTCCCTAAATATAAACACCTTAACAAACTCTGCACGTTATCTGTTAACCTAGGGACTATCCTTAGCAAATTCTTAGTCCTATGCTGAATTTATCAACTTAGTCAATCACATAAGTATATGGTAATTACAGTGCCTTAAATATTTCTTAAAATTCAGCAAATTATACGAGGCCTTGGGATTTTCTCCCATCGGATTATATTCTGAAAGAGGACAAACTTAACAGCATAGACCTTTTATTTTTGTAGTAAAATACACATATAACATTTCCCATCTTAACCATTTTTTTTAAGATTATTTTATTTTATTTTATTTTATTTTTAAAGATTTTTTTATTTATTGGACAGAGATAGAGACAGCCAGCGAGAGAGGGAACACAAGCAGGGGTAGTGGGAGAGGAAGAAGCAGGCTCATAGCAGAGGAGCCTGATGTGGGGCTCGATCCCGGAACGCCAGGATCACGCCCTGAGCTGAAGGCAGACGCTTAACCGCTGTGCCACCCAGGCGCCCCTAAGATTATTTTATTTTAGAGAGAGAGAGCACGTGAGCATGCGTGCGGTGTCAGGGGGAGGGACAGAGAGGGTGAGGGAGAGAGAATATCTCTAGCAGACTACCCCCCACCCCAGCAGACTCCCCACCGAGCTCGGAGCCTGATCTCAAGACCCTGAAATCACAATCTAAGCCAAAACCAAGAGTCGAATGCTCAACCCACTGGGCCACCCAGGCGCCCCCCAATCTTAAGGGTACAGTTCAGTAGTGTTAAGTTCGTTCACAGTGTCATGCAACTCCAAACTCTTCATCTTGCAACGCTGAAGCTCTGTACCTATTAAATTGTAACTCTCTACTAGCCTCAGCCTCTGGCAACCACTGTTCTACTTTCTGTCGCTATGAATTTGGCTTCTCGAGGTACCTCATATACATGGAGTCATACAGCATTTGTCCTTTTGTGAATGGCTTATTTCTCTTTGCACAATGCCCTCAAGGCTTAGCCTTGTTATAGCCTGTGTCAGAATTTCCTTCCCTTTTAGGTTGAATAATATTCCATTGTATCTATACACCATGTTTTTATCCATTCATCTGTCGATGGACACTTAGGTTCTTTCTACCTTATGGCTGTTATGAATAATGTTTCTATGAACATGGGTATACAAATATCTCTTTTTGGAGACTCTGCTCCAATTTTTTTGGCTATATACCCAGAAGAAGAATTACTGGATCATATAATAATTCCGTTTTTAATTTTTTGGTGGATCCTCATACTGTTTTCCATAGCAGGGGCACCATTTTACATGCCCACCCACAGTGCACAGGGTTCCCATTTCTCCACACCCACCCCAGTGCTATTGTTTGGGCTTTTGTTTGTGGATAGCAGCTATCCTAACAGGTGAGACATAATATCTCATTGTGGCTTTGACTTGCATTTCTCTAATAATTAGTGATGTTGATGATCTTTTCTTGTGCTTATTGACCATTTACATGTCATCTTGGGGGAAATGTCTATCCAAGTCCTGTGCTCCTTTTTAAATCAAATTGTCTTGTTATTGAACATATTCAGGATATTATCCCTTATCAGATATACAATTTACAAATATTTTCTCCTTTTCCGTGGGTTTCCCCTTCATGCTGTTGATTGTACCCTTTGATGCAAAGAAGTTTTTAATTTTGATGAAGTCCTATTTATCTATTTTTTTCCTTTGTTTATCTGCGCTTTTGGTGTCATATCCAAGAAACTATTGCCAAATCTAGTATCATAAAGCTTTTCTCTTATGTTTGCTCCTAAGAGTTTTACAGTTTTAGTCCTTAAGTTTAGTTGTAAGATCGATTTTGAGTTAATTGTTGTATATGGCATGAGGTAAGGGTCTATATTTATTCCTTTACATGTGAATATCCAGTTTTCCCAGCACCATTTGTTGAAAAGCCTAGACATCTTTTAAAGGCCAGTGTTTATAGTGGGGGTGTTGTCTGGATCTAAACACCAGGAGAAATTTGGGGTTATTTAGAAGAAGGGAGAAAAGAGGGGAGGATTTTTCCCCCTCTCTTCAATGCTTTACACACAGGCAGAAATGTCTGGCTTTCAAAGATCTGTGCCTGTCTTAGGAAAGAAGTATCAGGGTTCTGGGGCTTCCTAACTTGAACCTGGAGCAGCCAGCCCTGGGGCGAGCAAGCCAGAGCTGCCTCCCCTTGGAAGCCTTCTGGAATCCAGAGAGAATCCTCCCTGGAGTTGAGAAGCAAACCAGGGCTAAAGTACATTGACCACAATTACTGATAAAGGGTTTAAAAAAGAAAACTAATTTGTGCCTTGGTATTGTATTCTTTAAAAACAAATATATCAAAATTAGTATGTAAATGTGGGTACGTAATGGTCATTCACTCTTTATGCCATTGTTTTAATCCGAAATTATCAATCAGGTGCCTGCACTGGCATGTTTTCTCTCTGGTCCTCTGAGTTTGTGGGAGCCTGAGTTATCTCAGCAGGGCTTTCTGTCCAGACAGATGGCCCTGAGAACCTGGTAGCCACTCTCCCCACTGCAGGGCTGGTCCTTAGGAAGGATTAACTAGGCCAGCTCTTCTCTGTATATTCAATGATGACTTAGCCATAGAAATAATATCCATTGTTTCATGAGAGACTATGGACTCTGAGAAACAAACTGAGGGCTTCAGAGGGGAGGGGGGTGGGGGAATGGGATAGACTGGTGATGGGTAGTAAGGAGGGCACGTATTGCATGATGCACTGGGTATTATACTCAACTAATGAATCATCTAACTTTACATCAAAAACCAGGAATGTACTGTATGGTGACTAACGTAATAAAAAAATATTATTATAAGAAAAAAAAGAAAAAAATAATATCCATTGAACAGAGGCACAAATAGTTGTTAAGACTTAAATGATGCAGGCTTGAAGATAAAGGACAGAATTTCTAATCATGACATTTCAGGCACAGGCAATAATGTGGAGCTAGTCAGAAGCATTAAGGACCTTCCTCACCCCCACCACTGGGCACAGGCTCTCATCTGTTCCACCTACGAGGATGTTGGCGCTGGTTCACGGCAATCCTCAGGAGTCAACATTGAACTAGCATTTATTTGTCCAACATCTACCTGATGCACAGCACAAAACTAAATACTAGGAGGGACTTTTTTTTTAATGAAAAAAAAGAAAAAAGACTTGTCTTGCAGGACGTTGCAGCCTAGCTGGGGATTCACCAAGTACATACAAAATAACTAGCCAACAATAAGCACATTTGAAACAATACAGTTCAAACTACCCACATATGCTCAAAAATGCAGTCATATCAGTAGTCTAAACAATGCAGAGCACAATTCGATGTCACCTTCTCCAAGAAGACTTTCCTGACCACCCTGGCAAAATTAACCCCTGCCCAGGCACTTTCCATTCCATTGCATTATTCTTTTACATTTTCCAATAACACTACCACTCTCTGAACTTCTCTTTTTTTTTTAAATATGTTTATTATCTAAGTCATCATTATTCAGACTACTTGCAAGACATAATATATTAGTGGATTGTAAAATAAAGCTAATGGGTTACACCAGACTTAGTTTTTTATTTTTTATTTTTTTTTAATTTTTTTAAAGATTTTATTTATTTATTTGACAGAGATAGAGATAGCCAGCGAGAGGGGGAACACAAGAAGGGGGAGTGGGAGAGGAAGAAGCAGGCTCATAGCGGAGGAGCCTGATGTGGGGCTCGATCCCATAATGCCGGGATCACGCCCTGAGCCGAAGGCAGACGCTTAACCGCTGTGCCACCCAGGCGCCCCCAGACTTAGTTTTTTAAAACAAAACGTAACAGAGTAGAGGAGAATAGAGAATAAAATATGATAGGACAGAATAGAAAACAGGAGAGGTGGGGCCTGTTTTTCTTGTGTGAAATCCAACAAAAGTGACAAACCCCAATATATTATTTTGTAATGGCACCTTCAAAATCAGCAGGACACTGAGAAACACAGCACGCTGGACTTGCCAACAAGCCCCTCAAACATCTGTGGACAAAAAATTACTGGCACAATTTCTTAGTAGTTCCACAGACTGTTAGTGAGACTTATTTGCATATGGTTCAGCAAAAGAGAGAATGGCTCATACAGATGTTGAAAAATTACTCTTCTAATGTGACTACATTTGATATCTATGATTTTTAATGATAAACTGGCTAGTAAAATTTATAACTCTTTGGTATAATACTATTTCTAGTTAAATCTGTGCTACTGCAGAAACTTCTAAAGCCATGCTTTCCATGTGGTTAAAATCCAGTATAGAACTTATGCTCCATCCCGGAAAGAATATGGATTCTGTGAGTTATTCAACTTTTCTAGTTTTTACAAGATGACGAGGGGTGTGTGTGTGTGTGTGTGTGTGTGTGTGTGTGTGTTTAAATTTAACCTCATACGCACTGGATCAGATATATTTACAAAACTGGGGGAAATGCCTCATTGGTCAGTATCTATTAAACTGGAAAAATAATAAAGGAATTATGAGTGACAGAGCCAGCAGATATGTCTAGAAAGCATAACAAAGCTATTTAAATACTGTTAGAAACTACTAAAAACACTTGTGCCTAGAAATCGGCATCAATAGGAATTCAACTTGGCATCTCTAGAAATAACTCTGCTGAATTTCATGAAAGCGTTAGAAAAAAACACGGTGAAATTTGTTAAATTCATTAAAGAGAGCTCATTGAACAAAACATTGATGTGTTTTGTTCAGATTGGTGCAAACCAGACACTCATGCTGAAACATACTGAGGTTCATTGATTGTCCTAAGGGGAAGTATTAAGCAGAGTGAATAAACTCAGAAATGATAATACCATTTTTCTCACTGAAATGCAATCTCATTTGGCAAACAATCTCATTTTCAAAGATGATGTTTGGGATTTTAAATCAGTATATTTGACTGATGATATTGATATTTTTAATGAACTTATATTTATAACTACAGGGAGAAAACAATGTAATTCAGCAAGCCAAACATCCAGGAGTCCAAAAGACATTTAGTTATGGCAAGAAAGACTTAAAAGCAATCGCCCTAGCTCCTATTCTTTCCCAATACTGTTGCAATGCATTGAAGAAGACATTATTAGTAAGGACAGGAACTGAAATAAAGTTAGGGATATTGTTACACTTGGCTCTTTGGTTTTAAATGTGCAATCGTTATTTTCCAGAAGAGAAATTGTAAAATTATGAAAAATTTTTCCAATGAAAGAACCATTTTCTTTTTGAAACTCTGAATCAATAATTGATCCAAACTTGGTGCCCTAAAGAGACAAATGAATTACTGCTGCTGAGTTCTTCATTTGCACTAAAGGATGATCATAAGACACTACATGCATCATTACTTTAGAGTAAGATTAAAGAAGAATTTCCATTGCTAGGTGAAAACAATGCATCGCTATTATTACCACTGCCAGTAAACTATTTGTATGACCAAGGATTTTCAACCTTTAAAACTGATTAAAACAACAGAAATTGGCTCATGAGTTTATGCACAAAGTATTTGTCTTTGTGTGCTCTGGACTGCATTGCATTAAATAAAATCTTCCCTGACTCTTTATTTGCATTACTTAATTGGGAATTTTCTTCTATGCTACATTCAAGTATTGATAACAATATTTTATGTTTTTAGCTTTTTACATGTAATAAGAGTAAGTGTTGTTCTACAATACTTATGATTCTGTTGTGTAGGGCAGGGCAGAGGGAGAAGGCATGTACTTCATTGCTTTGCAAAAAGTATTTCTTACTGGGAGGTGTGATTTAAAAGAAGGTTGAAAAGTGCCAGTCAGTGTCTGCCCTCCCGTGAAACCAGCCCCTCTAGAATGTAAACTCCAGAAGGGCAAGAATATTTTGTTTTGGGTGGGGGGTTTTGAAGGGGCGAGGGGCAGAGGGAGAGGGAGAATCTTAAGCAGGTTCCATGCCCACCGAGGAGCCCAGTGAGGGGCTCTATCTCACAACCCTGAGATCATGCCCTGAGCCAAAATCAAGAGTTGGATGCTTAACCAACTGAGCCCCCCAGGCACCTAGAAAGGCAAGAATTTCATCTGTCCTGTTCACTACTACTAGTATGTGGAACAGTGCCTACAAGGGCACCTGAGTAGATCAGTCGGTAAAACATTCTACAGGTCATGATTTCACAGCCATGAGATCAAGCTCCATGCCAGACTCCTCATTCAGTGGGCATCTGCTTCTCTCCCCATCTCTCTCTCCCTCTGCCCCTCCCCACCCCCATTCTCTCTCTCTTTCTAAAATAAATAAATAAATCTTTAAAAAAAGAAGAAGAACAGTGCCTACATATTCAATAAATATTCAACAAATATATTTGCTGAATACACAAACTAACCAAATTGGGAAAAATAATAGTTTGTAATCATCTTTCTTTTACAGATGCGCATTTTAGAAAAAATAAAGAAAAATTACTACAGTCATTTCTGTTAAGAACGAGGAAGGACTCCAGTCTCTTCTAGTTTGTGGATGACCTTGAGTTCTAGGGCTTAGGGAGCCCTGGAGGGGGAGTGACGAAGCAGCAGAAGGGATCAAGTGCAGGTCGAACTCAGCTGACAATAAGACCATTACTTTTCAAACTGAGTTTGACAAGGCGGTTGAGCCCTTTTGGAACCGAAAGATACAGTCTAGTCTTCCTCCCTCATTTAATAGAGGGGGAGTAAGAACAAAGAAAGAAATGAACATGAGTAACAGTCTTCAGGTGTGCTGGGAGGGAACAGAGTCAAATTTAGATTCGTTTTTGTTTCCTTTTTATGAATGGGGATAATATTGGTACCATATCATAGATAAACTATAATGATGAACTGAAATAATAAATGTGAAATACTAATCTTAGTACCTGACCCATAATATGCACTAAATCATTACCAGCTATTATTATTAATATTTCCAATAGAACATATAATGTTTGGAAATATTCAGTGAGGTTTGATTTCCTTCCTTATACTCATTATTTCCTCTACCACTCTGTCATATTCTACACACATTGTTCTCAGACTGAGAGTAGATAAAGCTGAGAATAAAAAGTCTGTTGAATGTCTGAATGGATTTATTTTAAACTCATAGTAGAGACAACATCTTGAAAGACAGGACTTTCTTTTATTCTGAAAGCTGTGCATTTTGAGAAAGAACAAAAATGTGTGTGGAACTGTTTCCTGATTTTTGGTTTGGGGCCCAACGCCCACCCCATGAGCCAAATCCCCGGGGAAGTGAACAATAGAAACCCACTATAAGGACACTGTTTTTCAAACTGCAGGTTGAGACTTACTCTCAGATCATAAAATGGATTCATTTACTGGGTTAAAACTGGCATTAAAAGAGATGAAATGGAACAGAATAGAAAATACCAAAGTACACCGCAGAGAGTAATGCTAAGTATTATTTCATGAAGCTGTTGTTTTATTTGTGTTGGGTATATGTCCTTTGCCGTTCTGTGAATTATGTTTCCTGTTGTAGTCATAGTCATTGACATTCGTACAACACCAGGGCTGTCATAGCAGAGGGCACATGTGCCTATCCTCTCAGAATGTCCCAGGGAGAACAACCGCTCCCAGAGAATTGCCACACCCAGAATGGTGTTGGAAGAGCAGAGCAGCCAGGGTCTAGGGGGGCTGCACAGAGCCGCAAGGCCTAAAAAGTTACTGTGGCCACCAAGAAGGATGCATAAGAGGCCCTGAGCCTCGGTGGTTTGGCAGAAAGTGTTAGCCAAGGTGAACTGAAACAAGTGGAGTCCGGACCATGAGAATAAAGTCAAGGGGAGGTAATGGCGGACACTTGGCACATCAGGACAATGGGACATGGAGGAAGAGTTGTCCATCAGCGGAAGCTGGTGTGGACAGAGCATCACGATGGGCTGGACACTGCTTTCCTCCCCAAACCAGAGTGATACATAAGCTCCACCCTCCAGACACATGTCCTCCGCAGCTGCGGAGACTGAAAGAAGTAGAGAGAGTAAAGAGAAGGAAATTCCTCAATAGCTACCCAAAAGAGACCATGTTTTAAAAACTGAATTGGAAAACAGTACGGAGGCTCCACAGAAAGTTAAAAGTAGAACTACCCTTGACCCAGCAATTGCACTACTAGGTATTTACCCAAAGAATACAGAATTACTAATTAAAAAGGATACATGCACCCCCCCAGTGTTTATAGCAGAGTTATCAACAATAGCCAAATTATGGAAACAGCCCCAATGTCCATCCACTGATGAATGAATAAAGATGTGGTATATATATATGCAATGGAATATTACTTAACCATAAAAAAGCCAAAAAAAAAACACAAAAACCATCTTGCCTTTTGTAACAACATGGATGGAACTAGAAAATATTATGCTGAGCGAAATCAGTCAGAGAAAGACAAATACCATATGATTTCACTCATATGTGGAATTTAAGAAACAAAACAAATAATCATAAGGAAAAAAGGGAAGGAGAGGCAAACCGGGAAATGGACTCTTATCTATTTTTTAAATTTTTTAAAAGATTTTATTCATCTGGGGCGCCTGGGTGGCACAGCGGTTAAGCGTCTGCCTTCGGCTCAGGGCGTGATCCCGGCGTTATGGGATCCAGCCCCCACATCAGGCTCCTCCGCTATGAGCCTGCTTCTTCCTCTCCCACTCCCCCTGCTTGTGTTCCCTCTCTCGCTGGCTGTCTCTCCCTCTGTCAAATAAATAAATAAAATCTTTAAAAAAAAAAAAGATTTTATTCATTTGACAGAGAAAGAAAAAAAATAAGCAGGGGGAGGGGCAGAGGGAGAAGCAGGCTCTCTGCTGAGCAGGGAGCACAATGCAGGGCTCAGTCTCAGAACCCTGGGATCCTGATGTGAGCCAAAGGCAGATGCATAACTGACTGAGCCACCCAGGTGCCCTAAGAAACAGATTCTTAACTATAGAGAACAAACTCATGGCTACCAGAGGGGAGGTGGGTGGAGGCCTGGGTGAAATTGGTGTTGGGGATTGAGGTGGACACTTATTATGATGAGCTCCAGGTGTTAGAGTTAAGTGTTGAGTCACTAAATTGTACAGCTGAAACTAATATTATGCTGTGTTAACTGGAATTTTTTTAAAAACTTAAAAATTTTTTTAAAAACTCACATATTTTTATTATGTTATATTATTCCTACCATTATATAAAGGACAAAGCAATATACAATTATGTAGAAAACAGACCTGCCTAGAGAACCAGAAAACAAAGCTTATTTTTGAATTATAATCCCCCGGGTTAGTGCTTGTATATGAATCAAAAAAATAAAACCGAAGTGGCTGAGTTTGGGACGCCTGGTGGCTCAGTCAGTTAAGCGTCTGCCTTCGGCTCAGGTCATGATCCCGAGGCCCTGGGATCGAGCCCCACACCGGACTCCTTCCTCAGTGGGGAGTCCGCTTCTCCCTCTGCCTGCTACTCTGCCTGCTTGTGCTCTCTCTCTCCCTCTCTCTTTCTCTCTGACAAATAAATGAATAAAATCTTAAAAAAAAAAAAAAGTGGCTGAGATTACCTTGAATTAGGAAAGACTACATTTTCTGCTGCCAAGCAGACATTGGAGGTTGAGCTGCTGGTCTGAGGTCAGTTCTAGGAAAATAAAGTTACATCCTTGAACACCAGGGGCTGCGACTGTATAAAATATCAAACCTGACATGTTATTATTAATGAGGCCTTTGGACTTGGCAGTGGGAAAGTCATGAGCAATTTCTAAAAGAGCAGTTTCCGTGGAATGGTTAGGACAGAAGCCAGATGGGAATAGGGTAGGCACAGAGTGGTCAGCACAAACTGCTCTTTGGAGACACTGGCAATGGGAGTGGGTGTGGACGAGCATGGACAGCAGGCTTGAGGGCAAGTTCTGTTTAAGGGGAGAAACCTAAGGCTTCATAGGCAGAATTTGTAGGCACATGAGAAAGGCTTATACCGAGCTATTCTGGGTAAAGATAGCAACCAGGGCTAAAGATAATTTCCAATGTGCATGTTCGATACATTATTTTTCAGGTGAAAATTAGCAAAGGAAAGGCCATGTGCTACAGTGGTTACTATGCATTTCAGCACAGGCAAGACGGCGTAGAAAACTGGAAGCTGTTAGTAATGGCGTGTGTCTGATCAGGGCTGATCTACTTCTGTCTTCCAGGGCCACCTCCTTCCTAGGGCCCCAAACTCAGAGATCTCTGAAGATGGGGGATCTGCGGGGAGAGTCCAGGGTGCCTCCTCCTTGGAGCCTCCTTGTCCTCTGTGGCCCAAACCCCTCCTCACTGAAACTCCGCTGCGCAGGGGCTGCTGGGTTCTGCTGGCCCTCCTCTCCGGTCACCATTCTACTGTCCCTTTTCTGCGTCCTCCACCATTAGTTTCTCCACCCAAGGGACAATTCTGTCAAGGACTCCGATGGAGAGTTCAAAAGGGTGGCGAGGGATCTCTGCTAAACAAGTCTCTCAAAGGCTGACTCTCCTCGGGAGACAAGGGCTGTGTGTCTGGCCCTGGCACGCGTCCACTCTCCCCACCCCCACCCTCTGGGCCAAGGCGGCTCTGAGGAGGCGGCCATGACATCACTTCCTTCGCCTGCATCAGCGCGGCCCGGCCTTACGCCGGCAGCCTTCGGCCACCCAGCCCAGCGGAAATGGGGCCGCGACAGCGCTGGGCCCGCCCTCGCGCTCACCCTCCTTTCTCGCCTGGCTCACCTTCCACCGCGGGTCGCAAGCGTGTGGAGGAAGTGGGCCGTCCTCCGAGCCCCGGGTGCCTGCCTGCAGTTTCCCTCCGCTCTTCCAGAAGCTACGAGGGGCTGCAATGACTAAGAGCTTCCACTAGGTGGCCGCACAAGACCTTGTTTGCTTAGTGTAGGTGCCGAGCTGGTAGCAAGAGACCAGACCCTCCCCAGCCAGCCACTCCTTTGGGGCGTGTGCGTGTTTAAGGGGTGCCCAGTGAGCAGAACGGAGAGGCAAAGACAAAGGTTAGGAAAAACCAATATCGAAATAGCTAAATTTACAAAACAGTGACGTCGGGGGTTATCCATGCCTATTCATAGAAGGAACTCAGAATTAATAAGGAGCAGAATTCCCTTAATACCTTTAATCATGTTTAGATCATCGGTTGTTTGGCAGAGAAAGTGTTGGCCTACTAACATTCCTGCCTACCGAAAATGAACCGGGGGCAAGGATCATGCATGAGACCTGCACTCCTCTAAGAATCTGATTTGTACATTCATTTTCATTCACGATCAGAAATTTAATGAGTGCCTACTACGTGACACAGCCTGACTAGAGCTGAGGATACAGCTGTGAACAAGACTAACAAGACCTCGCAATCTCACATAACTTACATTTTCAAAAAATTCATACACATAATAAAGATTGCATTCAATTTCTCCAGCTCTGTTATTCTATGATTCCATGACTGTACATTTCCTTTGCCTGGCCCTCACATGTAGAAGTATGGGATAACAAGATACAGTTAATCCACCAAAATTAGATGCGCACGTTTCCTGGAGTATGGCTGCGATATAATTTCCAGAACTTGGTCATCATGCCATCAGCGGTTCCATGAAGAGACAATGCCGTGGAATTTCCATGCCTCTCCTCTTTATCTGTCACCCACTTTTCAAATTATCTGCCAGGACTAGGCAGACCATCTGAGATGTGGGCCATTCCTGGGACAGAAAGAGCAGCGGGGATGCTGAAGAACAAAGACTGAAATACTCAACTGGAAAATAAGCAAGAAAAGTGTTTCAAAATCCAGAATACCAAGAAGATGGTGGAAAAACTCAGAATACAAAGGTGTGGCATTTTTAAGCACTGCCAAATTTATTTCTCCAGCCAAGTCAAACATGACACAATGGAAGCTAGCTTCCAGACTCCCTATATGAGAAAGTACGAATTCTAGTCAGTGTGGAAATCACCGATGGGTTTGGGAGTTGTCTGGCTTGATCTGCAAGAGGGCGGCATATGCTTTGCATGAGTGCATACATACGTGCATGTGTGTGTGTGTGTGCACGAGCACAGATGAGAGCTAATTAGAGGAAACACCATTCACATGGAATCATAGCATGACAGAGCTGGAAGAGCTCACTTAATCCATCTTCTCATTTTAGAGTTGTAGAAATTGGGCTTACAAAAGGGAGGCTCATGCCCAAGATCGCAGAAGTAAGGCTATATAACCCACTATCTTGTCTCCCAGTTCTCAACTTGTCTATATTCTCTGTTCCACAAGTGTCACAGAGGTGTGAGTTGCCTTTCTTATACGTATTTACTTGATTTTCCTTTACACGTTATATTGGTTAAATGGTGGTCTCCCTCCTCCCCAAAAGATATGTCTACCTGGAACCTGTGAACCTGTGATCTTATTTGGAAAAAGGGTCTTTGCGGATGTAATTAAGGATCTTGAGATGAGATTATCCTTAATCAGGGTGTTCCCTGAATCTAATTACAAGTGTCTTTATAGACATTTTAGGGGAGAAGACACATACAGAAGAAAGTGCTATGAAGACAATGGCAGAGATTGGAGTGATGGGTCTACAAGCCAAGGAATGCCGAGGATTGCCAGCAGCCACCAGAAGCTCGGAGAAAGGCAAAAGGATTTTCTCTTAGAGTTTCTAGAGGAACCGACTTTGCTAGCACCTTGATTTTGGACTTCTGACCTCCAGATTTATGAGAGAATAAACTTCTATTGCTTTAAGCCACCAAGTTTGGGGTAATTTGTTACAGCAGCTGTAGCAAACTAACCCACGTGTATCTCTCAGTTTCCTTCATTGCCTTTTCTCATCTCTTCCTCACGTTGGAAATGAGTTCTTTCAGCACAGGAACTCTTAACGTGAGGCCATTGGCAGAAGAAAGATTGCTTAGGGATGGCAATTCTTTTCTTGGAAGAATCTGAAACCAGCCCCAGAAACCCTAACCCCCAAAGTGATGGTATTAGGCATCAGGGCCTTTGGGAGGTTTTTTAGGTTTAGATGAGGTCACAAGCATAGGGCCCACAATGGGGGTAGTGTCTTTCTGAGAAGAGGAAGAGAGCAGAGCCTTGTGAGGACCCAGCAAGAAGGCAGTCATATGCATGCCAGAAAAGGAGCTCTCACCAGAACCCAACTATGCTAGCACTCTGGTTTTGGACTTGCCAGCCTCTAGAACTGTGAGAAATAAATTGTTGTTTAAGCCACGCAGTCTATGGTATTTTTTTAGAGCAACCTGAGCTGACTGAGATGGACCAAGATAGACACAGAGATGCCTCAGCCCTGTGTACAGAGATACACATAAGGTCCAGAAACATAAAAGTCAGTCTTAGTAGTTAGCTGGCTAGAGAAACAGCAGAGCAGGCCCTCCAGTCTGATGAGCAGAATGAGGAAAGGAAGGAATTTTGATCCTTTGAGAAAATGGCTTAGGTCAACTATGAGCACAGAAATGCTAGAGAGAGACAACAGCCAGTGGTGACCCTGAGGGCTTAGGGATGACAGTCATGAGCTGCCCAGGGGTCCTAGGCAAGCAGCCTCACGTTCCACAGAGACATAGACAGACACACAGCCAGGTCCTTGGTGTCTATCCCTGTCCTGTCCCTGATTTTCCCACTTGGGATCAGTTGAATTTCTTTTCCAGCTTTCTGAGGTCTGCTCCCAAGGCTGATGTGGTCACTGAAAACCAAAGATTCATACAATTGAAGAGAATGTTCAGGGTCATTCAAAATTTCCTCCCATCCTAGGAAACTGACACTGAAGTCCTTCTAGTCCCGTAGGGCTTGCTGCCTTCAGGGTTCCAAGGCTCTCTTGCTGCTTTCTTTAGAAAGTCCTTTTATCCCAAGGAGATCTTTCCCCTAAGCTCTGGGATTGACCAGTGCATACTGATGGGGGCAGGATCTCCTGGGGAAACATGTGGGCTAAGTGGTTTCTGTTACCATCTGGTCTACGGCCAATCTGCTGGAAATCCCAGGGACCACCCACCAGGAAGAATAAGGCAATGACCTGGAACTAGGTAGCACAAGAAAGCCTCAAAGACCTGTGGTATTGATAGCCCAGGTTTGTTGCTTCTTTTCCACTCACACAAGCCAGCCTCCAGACCTTAGGAGCAGGAGCTAAGTAGGAGACTCTGATCAACTGAAATTAGTCTACGTATCTGGCCTGGGTATGGGCATGAAGACCGGGGCTAGGCTAGACCAGGCAAGGAGGCATAGCCAGAATAGCCGTCACTGACAGTCTACTATATGTGATAATGTCTCAGTTCAATTTGTATCACACATAGTCTCAGAGAGACAGGGAAGATTGTACATTGGCCAAATACAAGTCACCATAAGAAATCCCTTAGATTTGAATCGAATCCCATAGACCTCAAGGAAAATCAGGTATGTGCCACTTTGAGAAACATAGAATGGGAATTTCTACGTAACAGATATACTAGGTATATGGCTCACTTTTTGTGGGGTGGGGAGTTGGGGTGGGTAATGACTTTGGGGGGAGGGGTGGGGAGGGTAATACCTCAAGTGAATTTAAAATAAAAATGGAATTATAAATAATATTAAAGGGCAAATCTATTGCACAATGCCTTCAAGTTTATTTTTCCTTTTCATGTGGTTGTTGGCAAATATCTGGAATGGGGAACAGGATCATTCTTTTGGGAGGCTTTCTCTTTGTGTTTCTCAGTGTTGCAGAAATAAACACACAACTTTAATTTGTTCCCCAAAGAGAAGGATAATAAAAAACAACCACTCAGACCTAGTCAGAATTGCTAGAAGAGCCAGGAAATAGGTTTTGTGGTTGGTTAGTTTGTTTTTCTTCGTAGTTTTCCGGGAAGTATGATCAAGACAAGTACCTGCCCTTTGGGTAGCACATTCATTCCAAGGGCCAAAGGATTGATGCGTTTGCTGAAATGATCTCTCTGACAGAGCTCATGGCTCCCCCAGGGCTGGGCTCAGAGCTGTTGCTTGAACAAGTCAATGGTGTCATTCTAATGAAAAGCAGGGTAGCAGCTATGGAACTTGGTTAGAAGTAACATAGTCTGATGAATTCCACCTTGAGCACAAACTGAGGTTTACCCATGTCAGAGAATGTACCCAAACTACTGAATGGACAGGAACAGTCAATTTGCAGGTTTGCTGGATGGGGCTGAAAAAGAAAGGAGGACATTTCTTGAAGACTGATGGGGTGACAGTGAAAGCCCAGCACGGAAATTTTTCCCTACCTGGCAGAAAACTTTCTCTACAGAGAAAGTTCTGAGCCAGAGCTATAGAATTGGTCTTCAGAAAGGACTCTCTGTGAGGACTTCAAGCAAGAGTAGCATTCTTATGTCCCCATATGGACAGGGGACATTGAAAAGGGATGAACCTGGGGGAATCTTCGTGTTAAATGCAATAACACGGTCTCCATTCATACGGACATGTGAGACATCTCCGTGGAGTCTGGATGGGACTTCACTGAAATAGGTAGGAGGTCTTCACTAAGCACGTGACAAGAAGAATCAGTAAAATGTGGGTTACTGCTATTAAGGTGGCCTCCTCTGTACCCAAGAAAAAAACTGGGGTTGAAATTACGCCTCCCCTCTCAGGCTGTAGTTTTCGAACTGTTCTCCACAGTAGCCTAAGTGGTCTGAGGTTGGGGGAGTAGCTCATGGCAGGTTCTGGGCCTTCCCCCACCAACTCAACCAACAGCAGTCACTACTTCATCTATTTTTCCTGTGGTAAGAAAGATTTTGTAACTTAACAAAAAGGTCTTTATAGCTTAATAGAGAAGTCTTGAACAGCCCTGCTTTAGGGTTCTCTTGACTAAGCCTGGTGACTTGTACGTAGTAGATTTTCAATGGATTCCATATTTATTGTATGAGCAATCTAGCCAAAAAAGGAGTTGAAGTGATAATAACTTTTTATTAATGGATGAGACCAGAGTAAGTGATTTATTTCTAAAATATATTGAAAAGAACAAAGCAATTAAAATATTAAGTGTTGGGAATACTGTTTTATTTCTTTTGCACACACCAGAAATGAACAAACACAAATCTTAATGTGAGACATTTATATTGATTCTTATCACTGGAAATAACCAAGATAGTGAAAAATCATGAATACATTTGTTATTAACTATATTTCAAAGTTATTGCTGGTTGTGTGGGTCTGTTAAACAGTTGTTGGCTAATTTTCTATCTCAAGAAAGAATAATGACCACCTCATAAATTGTGTTTCTGTATGCATTTTGATTAACAGAGATTATTATCGATTTAAAAGGGGGAGTTTAGAAAAGATTAAAACTCCATTAATAGATAAAAACTGTTTGAATGTTAACAGTTTTGAATGTCACGAGCCTAACACTTCATAACACACAGATCTAACAAGTATTTTCCTCCAGGCAGAAGGTCTCAATGAAAATAGCTTTGAATAGAGCAGTACACTGAAGCAAAACTAAAGACTTGGTGGATTGTTTTTCTCTATGGTGAGTTGATGGACCATTTGCAGGAACTTACCCAATTGTGTAACTGTGTCTAACCAGATGGACCTGCTCCAGGGCAGAACATTCTTTTGAGGGCCAGTCAAAGCTAGCCAGATCAACAGATTTGAAAATGGCCTGGTCATAAATCTATCAAATCACCTCTGGCTTGAGCTAAGGTTCCGAGCAAATAAAACCATGTGATCTTCTAGAATATTCTCAGGAACTTTCTTTGGAAGACTTTGAAAGGTAGATATAGTTGTCTGAAAGTCTCCTCGCTTGATAAGATGTCTTTATTTTGTTTAGAACAGGTCAGAGCTATAAGGAACTATTCTATAACGGGGATTAGCATTACCTAGAATTCCAGATTAAAGACAGTTGCATCACACCCTGGGGGTGCAGCAGGTAACTTGAATCAGAATATACGGACCAGACACGGCCTTCCCTGTGCGGTGATAGACCAGTCCAAGAGACGTGGCACAACCGCCGTCTGTTTCCAAGCAGGCAAAGTGATCCAGCAGGGTCTGATCAGAAGGGGCCAAATGGGAATCCAGTTTCATGAGTTCTTGGCAGCAGCAAATGCTCACTGTTAGGGGTACACTGAAATGCTAACAGGAACCAGCCAGCTCCATGTGAGGCGTGAGACTGGGATGAGGCCCAAGTCCTGAGAAACTGAACTGGCAGCAACCAGCTAGGCGGCTGGAACACAGGCTAGGCCTACCTCGATGCCAAAGACCAGGGCAGAAGGGACCAAGCAGACAGCCTGGCTACTCATATGCTTCGATTTTTTTCTATTTTACAGCCAACTTCAAGGCTGTGTTCACGGTGCTCCAGCCATGGGCAAAAGACAGCAGCAGAGGATTTTACATCCCTGTCTTAATGGGGAGAAAAAATGCAACCTCGAGGCTGGTCTTCCATGGGTTGTAGCCAGTCCGGGGGCCGGTGGAGTGGCCCCAACGGGCAGAGCAATACACAGATTAGGTGTACTTCTTGGTAGACCACCACCAAATTCTGCATCTACATCTTGAAAATGCGCTTTTACTGAGAAACCAAGAACAACTTTTCTCTGCTTAAATGCTTGCAGGTAAATTTTGCATCCAGCATGGCTAAACAACACATCCTCTGTAGAATTTCTGAATCCTTTGGAGAAGCCTGAAGAGGTAGTGTCAGCTTTCCCATTCTCCTCCCTAAGCAGACCACATCTTTGCTTTTCTGCATTTTCCCAGAGGCTGGGAACCAGGCCCAAGAAATGTTGAAAGGAAGGGGTTTTCCAATGTAAAACAAATTCAGGTTCATGTTTAGACAATACTGAATGTAAATGCGCAAAATCGCGTCACGGTCTCACTCTTATTTTTTATCAAGTCCAAAAAGCGAAAATATCCAGAAGCTGCTCCAAGTTAGGAGTTTAAAAGCAAGAACCTTTTGCTATCTGGAACCAGCTTCCACCATGCCACATAGCCCCCTGGAAGATGAGCCAAAATTGCTTTCAACTTACTACTTGCAGCTGTTTGGAATTCCACAGCGATTCTCTGCAGAGTTGCAGAGCCTAACCGGGCTAGCCTACAGTAAACACAGGAATCTCTGCCAGCGCTGGCATCTATAGCGCCATGATTTGCAAACATGTTGAATTGCTATTTTATTCAATAAATGGAACGTACAATAGAAAATAGATTTGGAAGTTACATCAAACTTGTTTATCCTGCTAGAGTGGGCTGGGTAAAGCTATTGTGCTTTGGTTATGAAGGAATCTCTGTCGGGAAGGAGTAGGTGGAGTTCTGCCATTCTTTCCTAGCCTGATATTAAGCCCTGGGGGTCTACCCAGTCCACACCCTCCCCCTTGAAGACCTCTTCTCCCAGCATTAACTCCATAGTTTAGGTTAACTAACACCAGTTAGGCCCTTGTTTCCAAATCTCAGTATTATTCATAGATGCCTCTTTTCTTTCTTTTTTCCTTTCTTCCTTTCTTCCTTTTTTCCTTCCTTCCTTCCTTCCTTCCTTCCTTCTTTCCTTTCTTTCTTCCTATCTTTCTTTCTCTCTTTTCTTTTTAGAGAGAGAGAATGAGAGAGAGAGGGTGCATGCATGAGAGAGAAGAGGGAGTCAAAGCGAGGGGGAGAGAGAATCTTAAGTGGGCTCCACACCCAGTGTGGAGCGTGAAGCTGGGCTGGATCTCACCACCCTGAGATCATGACCTGAGCCAAAATCAAGAGTTAAAGGCTTAACCAACTGAGCTACCCAGGCACCACTCAATGTCACTTTTCTATACAAGTTCTAAATATACATATAATTTTATATGCATTAATAAACACAATATTTAGTGGGAAATATATAAATATATGTGCACGTTTGTATGTCAGTGTGTGTAGTACATGTGTGTTCATATGTGTGTGCATTTATGTGTGTATGTGTATATATACATGAAAGTTTACTCATTGTCAGGGCTGTGGCTTCTCTACCAGCTAGGAGTTCTCCAAGGGCAAATGGCTGTTTCCTCCCTTCGTCTCAATTTCCTGGGATGAAGCTCTGCCCCTCCCATCAGTCAAGAGGCATCCAGGACCGGGAGCTCCCTGACCCTTGTCAGAGAGGGCTTAGGAGAGAGGACACAATACCTTCTGGATGTGCCCAAATGAAGAGGGGGCAGTGAGAACACAGCAGAGCACACAAGGGGAGGAAGAAACTCAAAGATTTGCCCACATAATAGCTACACTTACTTTGCCAGCTTTTTCCGTCTGAGCGAATGGGTGTGGTCATTATAAGAAGGTGACTATTCCCCAAGTAAATAGGGTATGCTATTTGGTGGAAAGGAAATTGTAAGAGAAAGTGTCTCATTTCTGCAGTTTGAAAGCAGGTAATCTCTGTAGTCTGGGTGTCTATTTACACTGCTTTTCAGCAATAAAGAGTAACATTACCTTAATAACCCGCTCATCTGAGGCAGGGAGGATACTTAAGCCATCAGAGAAAGAAGCATTTACTCTGATGAGCCACTTTCCCCAAACAGCATAAGATCGACATCATTCGCCCAGGAGATTTTTTTTTTTTAATTTCTAAAAATATTTCCTGGTTATGACATGTGATCTAAAGCACAGGTACCCTGGGCTCACTTTCTGTGATGGCTAATGACACATGATTCCCACCCCTGTCAGAGAAGGGGGGAAAGGGAAAATAGATGTAGCACTAGACTTTGAAAGAAGAAAGTTTTACAAGTTAGAAACCCAACTAAGTAATTGTGAGGCAGAAAATGGCTTAGTAATTTGATCTTGGTGCTTCCAGAAACACCTCTGGGAGTGAATGCTCAGTCAATGGGGGAATATTGGCTCTGCTCCCCAGACACCAAAGGGCAGGAAAGTTGGGTTTTGCCTTTTTCTCTTCAAAGAGACCTGCGAACGTTTCTGACCCAGGCACTGCTCTCTTTCAGGCAACTGGAGCATTTATCTCAAAAATGGCCTTTTTTTTTTTTTTTGACACCTGTTCAGAAGCTGCAGGATGACAAGCCGCACCCACTCCCACGCCCACAGCCACAGGGCATTGTTCTTGGTTCCAGCCAGCTTGGAAGCTTTGTCTCAACTTGTACTTTTAAAAGGATCTGAGGACAGATTCAGGGGAAGATTTTTTTTTTCATAGATATGGCCTGAGGCATACAGTTTTGTGGGTTTGGTTTTGTTTGTTTTTGTTGTTGTTGTTTGTTTGGTTTTTTTTGTCAACAACTAATACAACGCAAGATGCCTTTTCTTTGAAAAAGCTTCGCTGGGCATTATGGCAGTGGTGGGGACTGGGGGTATGCACACAGTGAACTCACGGATTCAGACCCAGCTAAATCAAAATCTGATCATTTTGACCTTTGAAGAAATGGTTAGGTCTTTTTACTTTTTTTTTTTTTTTTAATCTTCTCAGAAAGGTAATTGAAAGGGTAGGCAAGATCAGAGAAGACAAGTTCCATCTCTTCAGCATGCTTCTAAGTATTGTAGGATATTGCCAGGATAGAAATGCATGTTGTTCGGCACAAAACAGTTTTATCTGTTCGTTAACCAGGCTCCATAGAACCATAAAATTGCCTCTGGGAAACCCTATGACTAGTCGACGCAAATATGATCATGAACCTAAAAATACTTGAAATGGACTCAACAGTCTTTAAAATGATTTCGTAACATAGGTCACAACGAGGTGGGAAAGTATAGGTTGCGGTTTTGGAATTCCCGGGTTCAAGTCCTGACTTACTGAGAAACGTTAGGTAGCTTCTCAGAGCCTGAGCCACCTCAACCTTTGTAAGAAATATCTCATTCACAAAGTATAAATGGAATATTGGTCATCAAAGTGCTCTGTAAACTGTGAGGTGCTAGACAGATGTACTTTGTTCTGAGAACCCTTTTATTAGATTATAACATCTTTGAATCTGAATTTCTTCCAGTAGAGCCCAGGAATCTCTACATTTAAACAGGATTTCCTTAAGTGTTGTGCCATTCGGCCTCAGCTTAGGAATCAGCTTGGTGTGGTCCTTGGACCAGCGACAACAGCACCACCTGGGAACTTATTAGAAATGCAAGTTCTCAGCCACCCCAATCTCCTGAATCAGACGCTCTGAGAGTAAAGTCCTGCATGCAGGGTTTTAATGAGCCTTTCAGGTGATTCGGAGCCCAGTAAACAATTGGGCACCACTAGCCTAGGGTATTACTGCCCAAACTTGAGCGTTCGTACAGATGATCTAGAGGGCTTGTTAAAATGCCTGGGATGATTGTAGGGAGGGAGTAAGGGGAGCAAAGACCTGGAAGACACCAGGCCCCTCTGGCAGAAGGAGTTACCAACCCTGCAGGGTCGCCTCAGGCCAACACCTGAGAGGACAGCAGGGAGAGAGAACTTCTCTTCTGGCACACATGCCCAAGACTGGGGAGTGGGGTAGGACTTGGGGGTCCCTTCTAAGTTGCCCTAAGGTCACTGTGCCAGGTGGAGAATGAGGCAGTGTGGATTGGGAGGGCTATAGGATGCTGTGGCCATATATGGATTACCCCTTTATGTGTTGGAAAAGGGGGTAACAACATCCCCTCCACCCCGCTCAGATCCCCATATTACAGAGATAGCTTTCTGGAGGTCATCAGGAAAATTCATCCTAGAAGAATCTGATTTGGTGTCTTCTTTAGAATCTTCTTCCCGGAATGAGTTTTTGATAGGGGAGGAAGAGAAGAGCTGGTTCAGAAATCCCCAACATAATCTTTTAAATTCCACAACGCTACACCTCTTCCTGATTACTGTCTCCTCTGTGAGTGCCTGCCTCTGGGGAAAACATGGCCAGAGGAGACTTTCATTTCAGACTCACAAGGGTATTTCCAGCTATGGAAAAAATAGATATTGTATTCAAACAAGGAAAAGCATTTGGCAGAGCCTTTGCCCCTCCCGTCCCGGGTTCCCTGGGTCCCAGCGCCAGCCTCCCTGACACAGCCCCTGTCAGAGAACCAACCGGGTGCTGAAAGGAGGTTTTTCTTGATGCAGAGAAGCATCTCTCTGGGTTTTAATGAGATCATTGATTGTCTCTTTGCTCTGACGAAGATTGTAAATGTGACGGGTGAAATATAAAGAATAATTAGTCCCAGAGGTGAATCCATCCCCTACAATATGTCTTTTCTCCCTCTCAGCCTGTTGAAAAGTTTACTGCTTCCAGATGCGCCTGATTTCAACAGTTAAGAGGAGCCGGTTCCTTTAGAGCTGCAAACTTGTCAGGGAAAAGCTTGTTTCTGAGAAAAGGCTTAAGCTGGAGAGATGATTCCTGAAGAAACAGCTGACTAGGAAGGAAATATGGCCATGGTGAGGCATTGCTGGCCTCCCTGGGGGGCCTTGACCCCTGTGAGGAGGTGGGGGGGAAGGCCTAGGTCAGCCCCCATTACAGTAGCGACTTCTCACTAATTAGCTGTTAAGGAATCCGGCAGCTTCTGAAGGAGACATTTGTGAGGAATGCTTTCCTCAGATCCTGCCAGTGCTCCAGCAAAGCCAGCAAGCCCCAGCCCAGCCAGGAACTTCCTGCTTCCACAGAGCTCCGGACAGGCCTCAGCCACCGTCTGAGAGGCCGCAGGAGCCCACACATCAGTCTTTGATAAACACCAGCCACTCCCACTTTAGAAACATAAGCTCTTTAGTCCCTGCCAGTTGCCTGGTAGTTTGAAGAAAATCCTAAGAGCTATGAGCCCCCAAGGACTGCATGATCCAGTCCTGTGACTTCAGACAGGAGAAAAGCCATAAGAGCTGCTTTTTTTCCTCATGTCTGCTCTCTTCCTGAGGACCTTTAGCGGAAGGGTGTCCCTGAGGGGGCCTGCTGGGCAGGGGTAGGGGGATTGAAAGGGTGTGAGAAGGGCATGGCCAGATATTCGAGATGTGGGCCTCAAGAAGCTGGGGCTGTGAGGGAGTCTGGCTGAGGAGGCCCAGGGCCTGGGATTTCCCCAGGCAGGAGGAAAAGGCATCTGGCAGAATAGATGCCCATCTGTGAGGAGGGACTGAGGAGATGGGGCTCCAGGGGGTAGGTGGGACTCCTTCAGCTTGCTTGGGTATAAGCAGAGGAAATGGAAATTGGGGGGGGGGGTGCTGTCTAGCACACCTAATGCAGAAGAAGGACTGCCTCACAGATCCTACAGAAAACACCCAGCACTGCAAAGCCTACGGAGCAGTGGATGGGGGGGGCGGTGGATACTGAGCTCCTGAAAGCCTTTCTTCCCCCCCCAAACCTCACTCATTACCCTCTCCTCTCAATAGTCTCTTTGCTGGGGTTCCTCAAGCATACTAGGTATGCCCATATGTCTTAGTCTGGGCTACCCCAAAAGCAGACTCTGAGCTGGGGACACAATATAGGGCCAACTGATCCATTAGGATCATCCATGCAGGGGGGCCCACAGTACTTTTCAGGGCCCATGAAAATGTGTTCTTCGTAGAAGCAGAAGAAAAAACTGAAATTTTAGATTAAATAAACAAGCAGAGGGAGAGAGAGAGGAAGAGGCAGGCTCCTAGCGGAGGAGCCTGATGTGGGGCTTGATCCCAGAACGCTGGGATCAGGCCGAAGGCAGACGCTTAACAACTGCGACACCCAGGCGCCCCAGATTAAATATGTTTTAATAACATCTTGTATATTCATCTTGAGAGAGGAATATTGCAATCATAAAAGTATATTTTTAATTTTTTTTTTTTTTTTGGAAAAGGGGCCCACGGCCACAAAGGTGCAAGTACCTAGGACCCATGAAAGTCACAGTGTGGCCCTGGGTATGGCCCTAATGTTACCCCAATGTAAGAAATAAGAAATGGGGGCTCAGGGAGCCTAAGTTTTCGCTCACAGCCCCAGCTAATGGGTTGGTGAGTTAGGATTCCTGCCCGTGTCTGACTCTCATAGCTCTTGCCCTTCCTGGTGATCTGTAGAAACTTAAGAGACTTGGGTGGGTCATGAGAGGAGAAGTTTGGTAGGGAAGATGTGCCTTTTCTCTTGGCTGTTCTCATTTCTCAGGAACGGGACTGGGATAGGCACCCCAGCCTCTGGCAGTTCAACATCTGCAAGCAGCCGTCACGGTGCATCTCTGTGGACTTGGAGCTGCTCCGGCTGCTGCGGCCAGATGCGTATTTGTGGCTTTCCTCCTTGGCTTCTTTCCCCAGGTTTTCATTCCTTTTATTCTGAGATGGAGCTGAAATTTTTCCAAAAGAGCCCATGGTGGACACCCAGAAGTCAGTAGGGACTCCAAAAGGAAGTTAAGGCTGGGAAAGGGGGCCAAGAAGAGGGGGGACCAGCCTAAAGTATACAACACTCAATCCTTTATTGCTCACATGTGGCCTGACCGCTGGTGGACTGGCTCCAGGAAAATCTGAACCCTGGGCTAAGCTTCACTCTGGGCCGTCCAGGCCAGGCCTGGATGTCTCCCCTCAAATCCCCCCTGAGCCAGGATGATTTTTTTCATAGTATAGCTGCAGAAAGCACTGCGCTGCGGCTCAACAGACCTGGTCCCTGTAGTCCTAGCCACACCACAAACTTGAGCTCTGACCTTGACAAAACCTCTCTGGTTCTCAGTTCCCTCATCTGGGAAATAAGAAGGCTGTTGGACCCCATGATCTTTGAGATTTCAGTAATTAAGCAAACAGAAAACCTGTGCTGCTGAGCGGGAGTCCAGAAAAAGACGTCTGTTGCTTTAAAAAAAAAAAAAAAAAAAAAAGCAGTCCCCAGAGCCCCTCAAGCCGCCGATGCCTGGGTTTGTGAGTGTTGTGTCGAGGACCTTCCGGGCGCTGCCCGGGTTCCGGGGGCATAAGGGGTGCAGGGGGTGTGGGAAACGGGCTTCGCTTGCAGATCATCTCCGGCCCTGGCTCCCGGCAGAAGGGGGAGCATATCTGGGGAGATCGCGGCACAGCTGGAGGACCCTGGCCCCCAGGGTCAGGTGGCCCGCCTGGGACACCTGTGCCCGACCTAGTCCGCAGGCCCGGGCCCCGGGGCCCCTTGGCGTCCCCCCCTCCCCCGGGCCTGGCCGGCGTCTCCCCGGGGCTCCGCGCGGCTTCGGCTCGCGGAAGTCGCTCTCTTTCTTTCTTTTCCCCTCGTTAGTGGAGCTGAAATCTGATCGTGGAAAGTCTGGGGCGGGTCTGAGACCCGGCCGGCTCTGGCTCCCAGCGCCTGGGGCGATTCCTGCCGGAGGAACCCAGGCTGGGCCCGCCGCGGGGGCGGGAGGTCGGACACCTCGGGAACAGGAGGCTTTGTCTCCGGGCAAAGCAGGAGAGGGACTTAATTGCAGGGGCGGGGCGGGGGAGGAGACCCAGGAAAGCCGAATGACACCTGACAGCTTTGAGAGAGCCCCCCTCCCCAACCCCCGCCGCTGGGGGGTGGTCCTGCTAATCCCCTTCGCGAGAGGAAGCTAATTGCTGCAGCCAGAGAACGCAGGATAAAAGCGAGCATGGACCCACACCCACCAGGCCTGGAGTCATGCTATTTGCTGCTAAATTAATATAATTATATTACCTAATGCAAAAACTACGTTAAGAACTCTGGCTTTGGCTGCATTTAGGAGCTTCTGATGGGTTAAAGGCAACATCTTGGTTTAATTCCCCCTTTTTTCCCATCTCCCCCCCCCAACTACAAATGTCAGAAATAAATTATCGAAACCAGATGTAAGGTTTTGGGTGCACATTTTCGGGCAGTTCTGCGCTAACAGATGCCTTGTATTAATAATGTACAGTTGTGACAGGAAATATGGTTTAGAGTCCTGGAAAAACATGAAAGCTAATTCCATTACCCCTTTTCATGGTACCTACTTCTTCTCAAATGCTCAACTGGTTTGGATTACAGCGAAACTTTAGAGGAAAAATGATTTGGTCTGAAACGGTAACTCAGCTCTGCTTTCCAGCCTCTCCCCTCAAGCACCCACCTTCCCACGCACCTGCAGACCTACATTCTATGTGCAAATAACCAGAGATGAGAACATCTGGACCTGGTCATTCCTCAGGGGACACACTTCCAAATGTTCTCTACTTTCCTGTTCACGGGGACTTGGTAGACAGGAAGGCAGGGCCAGTGATCCCAGCTTCACACTCTTGCCTGGGACAGTCCTTTAAAACCTGGCCTACCCGCTCACACTTCACTTTCAGCAAAAGTAAAAACAATAAAACACTTTTATGCTCGAGGAACCAGATAAATCCTGGTAATTGATCTCGGGAGAGGGATTATTAAGGGGCTAAGTGCAATGCTTTCCAGAACTGAGGGTGTAATAAGCATGAAGCCAAACAAATGCACAATTTGTTATCTGAATTTCATCACTGGATGCACTGCAAGCAACTGGCTTGAAAATGGCTTTTCTCTAGGAAGGGAGAAGGCTCTAAAATAGCTGTAACACATTCATTGACAGTTATGCTCTGTGGCTGAGAAACGTCTGCACTCTCCATGTCTCACACCGGCAGGCACACTCAAAAAGGTCAGAATGTTCCTGCTTGCCTTTCTAAGGGACAGATTTCCCTCCACTTGATGCCAGTGCACAGTGCAAAAAGAGAAAACTCTTTCGAGGTCTTCCCCTCGCTTACATTCCACCTATGAGGAAACGACAAGATAAGCAGCGAGGGTATCCAGACTGTCCTGGATCCCTAGATGAGAAAGTCTTTTCCTACTCAGATAAAGAACAGTCACGAAGGAAAGAGAGCTCTCAGTTCAGTTACGTGGGACCAAAGAATCACAACAACCAAAATAATAGCTATCACTTACTGAGAGCTTATTATGTGCCCGGGACTGTCCTCTCTGCACACATACCCCCAAGTGCCCTCTAATCCTCAGAATCCCTGAAAAGGTAGGGGCATTACAATTATGTCCCCAGCTTAAAGATGAAGAAACTGGGTTTCAGAGATGCTGAGTCATCTGCCAAAATTCACCAAGCAGCAGAGCCAACATTCAAAAGTAAGTGTGTCTGAATCCGAAGACTGTTTTAAACAACCTCTTGCACTTGATCTTAGCCAAAACGCCGAGAAGTGATCAACCACTTGATTTACCCCCGTGGATAACAAAACGGTGTCCTGAATCACGGGCAGATCCACACTGTGTCATTCCTTTAGCAAAACTTTTTTTTCAGGCAGAGCGCACAGTCTTCAAGTCCAGAAGAAATTAACAAAAGGCTGCGCTGTAGATGTTTTGTGTGAATGGCACAGATACAACTAGGAGTGGAGGAAGCTACCGAGGACCAAGAATCAAGTCTTGGCTCTAAGCCCTGGCTCTCGCTCTCACTGGCCGTGAAATCAAAGCAATTAGTCTTGGCTTCAGTTTCTGTACCTTTAAGGTTGACATGATAATACTTGCCCTGTTTGTGAAGATGGTGTGAAATAATGGCTATCCAAATTTTCATCAAGTACTAAGTAAATTGCTGTGTGATCTTAGGCACCTTCCTTTACCTTTCTGATCCTCATTTGTCTCAACTGTGAAACTGTGGGATTGAATGAAACAACGCATAGCTTCACCTCCTGCTCTGAAGCTGTACAATCCAAGGGTGGGTGTTGTGGCATAGTTCAAAGGAGCAAAAGCCAGGAAACAGAGGGAATGTCTTCCAAGAGAGAATAGTTGAATAAATTACTGCACATCCACACCTTGAAACAGTATGTAACCAATGAACGATGAAAAATCAGAGCTATGCCAGATGAGTTGGAGGGATTTCTATGCAGTGTTGTTGAAGGAGGAAAATAAGATGTGGAAAAAGGTATATAAATGATCGCACATTTGTAAAGCAATGAATGGCACTCCCTCCAGTGTGTATATGCATGTATTCTACATAGAATTATATGAGCAAAGAGGAAAATATACTTATTATTAAAGGCATTAAAGGGAGTAGAAAATGGAGCTAAGGATGGCCATAAAAAATGGGGGAAAAAAACTGGATTTAAAAATAATAAAAGGGGGGCACCTGGGTGGCTCAATCAGTTAAGTGTTTGCCTTCGGCTTAGGTCATGATCCCAGGGTCCCTGCTCAGTGGGGAGCCTGCTTCTCCCTCTGCCTGCCACTTCCCCTGCTTGTGCTCTCTCTCTCTGACAAATAAATAAATAAAATCTTTTAAAAAAAGGATTTTAAAAAAATTAAAATAATAAAAGAGCACATATATGCTCAACACACACTTTTGTGTAAAGATACATATCTGTAAATATGTATTATTTGGAAAAGACGAATCAGTCATAAGTTATTTGAAATAAATAAAATGTTTCATTTAGACTTGTATCAAGATGTAAGAGATTTCTCCCAAATCTCCAAAGTACCCACATAAGGTACTCCCATAGCAAGTTGGTTATATGTCAATAGGTATTTAAAACAGCAAGTTCCAAGAAGGTAGTCTGAATACTCCCCCTACCCATCAATCACGTTTACACTATACATCTGCAAAGAAACCCTTTTCTCATATAAAGAAGACCTTCCCAGTTCTTCCCCAAGCGCTTCATCTGCTTAAAGGCGGACCTGTTGAGGTTCTTCTGTTTGCAGGCACTTGCAGAGGGGCAGTGATGGAGCAGGGAGCAAAGCCAAACCCTTCCCTTATGGAGCATACCTCCTAGCGCAGGAGACGGACAAGAAAAACGAGTCAGTAAAATCTAGAACAGGGAGTAATACAGACTGTGACTAAAGACAAAGCAGGGAAAGGGAGCGAGAGAGGGAAGGGTATCTGGCACTAAATTCAAGAAGACATTGAGAAAAAAGTAAGCGATATTTGGGCAGAGATCTGAATGGCATGAAGTAGTGAGTAAAGCACAGTCTGGCTACAGGAAATAGATCAGGAGGGAGTGCGTTCGGTGTGTCTGAGAAGGAGCGAGTTTGCAAGCAGAGGGGAGACACCATCCCCTCCACAGCTACCCCTGGTCCAAGCCATCATGTCTCCCAACTGGACCACTACTATAACCTCTAGCTGGTCTCCGGGATTCTGTTTCTTGTTTTCTATGGTCAATTTTCCACACTTGCAGCCTGAGTGATCCTTTTAAAATGCAAATCAGATCATGTTACAACAATGTGCAAAACCCTCCAGGAGCTTCCCATCACTTAAAACAACACTCAGAGTCTTTACCTTGGCTGACGTGCTCCCCAGGATCTGGTTCCAGCTACCTACCTCTCTGACCTCAGCTCACCATGTTCCCCTTTGCTCACTCACTGGCCTCCTTGTTCTTCCCTAACAGGCCAACCACACACCTGCCTAGGCCTGGAGTTCCCGTAAACGGACCATGAATCATCCGCTTGCTCTGGCCATGGGTTTAAGAGTCACTCTTGACTCCTTTCCTTTCTCACACTCCACAGTCAATCCATTAGCAAGTTCTGACAGGTTTACATTCTAAAGAGATCCCAAATCAGACTACTTATTATCACCTCCATCAACAAAGCTAATCCTAGCCACCACCACCTCTCGCCTGCATTACCGAATCAACCTGCTAACAGTTACCTTCTTTCCCATCTTGTTCCCCAAAGCCTATCCTTTACCCACCAACCAGAAAGATCCGTTTCCAGCATTTATTCAACTTTCAAAAAGTATTTATTCACACCCAGCTAGGTTCTAGGGTCTATTTTAGTTGCTGGAGATTCAACACGAAACAAAATTTAAAAGGTTTCTGCCCTCCAAGAGGGAAGGTTTAAAGAAAAAAATGAAAAAGAGTTTTGTTTTGTGCATGTTAAAACGAGCAGTCGGTGTACTTGGTCAATATTATCAAAAACGTTTGGGTGTATGGACACCGCACGGGCCAGCGGCGCTTTATTGTTGTTCCTTAAAAATTTAGTTTAACAAATTCAGCACTCGGGATGCTCTATCTTTCCCAGAATTGGAATGTTCTGCACCCAGCTGGTGGCTGATGCCTTGATATCACATTCCAAACTTCAGTGTATGTGTTGTACCTAGATCTAGTTTGGAATGCTAAAATTTTCAGACATTTAAAAAATGAAAAATAGAATTCTATGCTAAAGCGTATGAACCCCTGCACTCTGTGCAGGATAAGATACTCAGGAAGCAAGCTTTTCAATAAAACACATAGACAAGGATATCTATCTACTGACTTCTCTCAGTTCCTCAAAGGGATTTGAGGGAAACAACCACACAGAATTGATTAATTTTAACTGTCATCAATCGCAATTTAAACTTGGTCTTACTCCCAAACTTTCATTAAAATTCTTCTTTGAAGTTACTTAAAAAAAAAATTTTTTTTTAACTTAGGGTGTCTGCCCCATCCACCTGTAGGACAAAGATTGTGGTTTAGTCTTCATTTGACCCCTGTGCCTGATATCATCCTAGGTACAGAATAAACGTTTGTTGAATGAATGAATAAACTTTCCTAGGGCAAACTTTAAATTCAAGTCCTCTATCCAAATTGGAATAAATACTGGCAAAAAGAAATACCTTTTTATCTTTGTATGGGCATTCAGCAAGAAGAATGTTATTACTGCCCCTTTCCACAGGCAAATACTAAAAAAAACAAATTGTCATGGTTTCCAGCTCTTTTTCTTCCAAACCCCTTGTTTTAAAAAAAGGTTAGTTGTAGGAACAGAACCCATTATAACTGTGCTAAACACAAATATTTACTATCAGGCGTTAAATACCTGAAAAATCATTAGAAGAGCTGGGGCAGTAGGCTGGAATGACTCCCAGAGCAACACCCCGGAACTGGCCTGATGGGAGGGCTGCCAAGTGGATGAATCTGAAGCTGATGGAGTAAAAACCCCACACGGCCACGAGCCATAGCTGGATTCCGCGATCAGGAGTCTGTCACCAGCATTACCACAGACACTGCCTCTTGAGATCTACAAGCTGGTGACAGAACACTGAAGGCTGTTATAGAAAAACACAGGGTCTCCGTAGCCATGCTTGCGGCTGGTTCCAGGATCAGCCTGAGCAAGACCCTGGGGTAGGACAAGCTGGGATGCTTGTCCTCAGGTGAATGCTCAACAAACCCCAACTGCAGGAAGAGAGCCCTTCATCTACTTGCATCGAGCATGTCTAATTGGCAGAACCTATTCCCCATCCAGAACCTTAGCTGCAAGGGAGTCAGAAACAATTTAGTTCACACCAGTCTCTGTCGTATGGAAATCATACTGCGGAAGGCAGAATAGATACTGGGTGCCCATCAACCATGACCAGTCCTTTCACCCATTTGGCAGAATAACAATACAGGTACCATAGGGCATGTATTCTCTGCCAGTTTAAAGAAGAAACAACCACCTGAGGCAAACCTAGTATGAAAGCATTGAACTCCGTGAAAAAACAACTGCCCACCTTCATGGGAGGAAGAATTACCACTCAATTAATGTGAAGGCAAGCACCATCCTTGCTGAGGCCGGAAGTGGGGAGCAAGGAACAGAGACATTTTAAGTGGTGAAAGGAAGAAGGAGAGAGGGCAAAGAGTTTCCCATTTTGAATAGGCATCTGTTACTTCAGATAGACTTCCTTGTGGATATACTGAATGTCCTTTGGCAGGTCAGTGCGTGGGGTGGGGAAGAGACACAGCTGTCCACAGGCTGAGGGGAGAGACCCGCTTCCTCCTCTTTGGGCCCTCTAGGGGTCTGGCTTGGTTCTAAGAAAACACAAAGCTTGACGATGAAAAAAATGAGATAAAATGGAGAGGGCAGAAGGTAGAAAAGGGAGGACTCCAGGTGGCCACTGGGGACAGCAACCATGGAACAATGTGTGTTTGGGGGCCAAGGAGAGAAGGCAGCACAGAGCAGTGTGTAAATGACCACAGGATGCTGACGGTCGTGGAACCGCTCCTTGAGAACCAGAAGCATAGGAGGAGGCCCCCCTAAACTACCCAGCTTGTTTCCATACCCCAGGGAGGGTTCTAACCAAAGCCATCCCTGGCACCAGACAAGCTGGGCTCTGGAGGCCCCACCCTGGTTGGAGCTGGTGAATCAGTGGCAATCAATGGCAGGACTCCCTTGTTGAGGTAAGCCCCCTTGCTGAGCTGAGACCCACACAAGGACACTGGCCAAAGACTGAATGGTCCTTAAAGAGTCATTGTCCAAATGAGGTCTAGCCTGGAGGAGCTATGGAGATGGTAATAAGAGAGAGAGGTGGTGGGGGTGGGTGGGAAGAAATGGAATTAGGAAAGTCTGTCTGGGGGATCCCTTCAGCTTGTCCTATAAAGCTCAATAGCCTGGGATAACAGGAAGAGACGACCAGGACTCTGCTTCTTTACCTGATGCTGCTTGTCCGAAGCAGCTTGGACAAGAGGCTACACTCTGGCAGGGCCATCAGAGAAGAGCCAGCAGCTGCCGCTGGGACCTCCCTGCTCATATGCAGCCTCGCTCTCAAACTCTTCAGTGACCTCAAGGACTTCTCTTTCCTTGCTCATTTCTGTTTAGGAATTCCAGAGTTAGGATCCCTGTCAGATGAGTGGTAAGAGCTTTCCCTGGTCTCTCTGTGCCTCAGATTCCTCATCTCTAAGACAGAGGAAATAAAACCACTTACCTCAAAGGGTTGTTGAAAGGTTAAAATGAGATATAATTTGTTTAGACATTACATTAACATGTAATTAGTTTAGAACAGAAACTGGCCCATGTGAAGTGCTGAATAAATATTGTCAGCATTTGTTGTTTTATTTCAATGGGTACTTTTCAGAAGTTGGAGAACACAGATTGTTTAGAGACAGGCTCTGGCAGAGAAGTGAGAGTGGGGTGGAGAGGGCGTTGGGTGGGGAGTGATATAAGCTGCCTCAAGGGACAGTGACTGAAGAAACACTGTCAGGGGAACAGAAGTTGACCAGTCAGATGGAATGGAGCTGAGAAGAAGACACATATAACTAGAAGCAGGGAGAAACATGGCCGCGACCATCTGGGTTAGTATACAGATGTGGCTATTATACTGATGGCCAAAACAATGGTGTCTCTTTTACAAAGTGTATTTCTTTTTTTGTTGTTGTTGTTTTAATTTTATTAATTTATTTGAGAGAGAGAGTACACGCGCACGCACGCAAGGACACACGTACGTGGGTGCATGCAAGCAGGGGAGGGGGTGTGGGGCAGAGGGAGAGGGAGGAAGAATCTCAAGCAGACTCAGCACCAAGCTCAGAGCTGGCCATGGGACTCGACCCCATGGCCCTGAACCCACCCTCCAAGCTGAAACCAAGAGTCAGATGCTCAACTGACTGACCCACCCAGATGCCCCTAACAAAGAGTATTTCTTGCATAAAAATCAGGGTAGATGATTCAGGACTGAGAGTGCAGTTCTGCGGCGACGCAAGCTGGAGATACAAGCTTCTCCCTTGTTGGAGAGCCAGGTTTCTTCTATCTTGCTACATGTGACTCTACCCCCTGCTCTAAGATAGCTGCTTCAGCTCCTGCCATAACTCCTACCTTCCTGCCAGTGGGAAGGGGAGAAGAGGTGACGGTGGGCACATCCATTTCCTAAAGGAGTAATCCAGAAGAGTTACACATGACCTCTGCTTACATCTCACTAGCCAAGACTCAGTCATGTGTCCACACTGAGATGCAAAAGAGGATAGAATTCTGGTCTTTTGCAGAGTAGTCATGTGCCCATCTGCATTTTGGTGTTTTTTTTCTAAAAAAGGAAAGGAAAATGGATATTGGGGGTGACCAATACTGTTTGCTATGGGACTAGTGCATATTTGGGGCTTTCAATGGAATTTTTATTCCTAATGATTTCTGAAAACACCTGGCAAAGTTATGTCATACTGTTTGTGACCCTTATTCAAAAGGCCAAACTGTACATGGAGTTCAAAGCTGGAAGCTTTCTGCTATGGCTCCACTACCACCTGAGTACCAAAGCCACTTGTCTTACCACTGTTGTTGTTTGGTTTTTTTTTTTAAGATTTTATTTATTTATTTGACAGAGAGATAGAGAGAGCCAGAGAGCACAAGCAGGGGGAATAGCAGAGGGGGAGGGAAAGAGAGAGGCAGGCTCCCCACTGAGCAGGGAGCCCCACACAGGGCTTGATCCCAGGACCCCGGGACTATGACCCGAGCTGAAGACAGACGCTTAACCGACAGAGCCACCTAGGCGCCCCTCTTACCATTGTTGATGGAAAAAAGCTTGAAGTGTCCAATTCCTTTCCAGGAAAATGTTTTGAAGATGAATTAAGTCAAATGAGTATTAAATCAACTCTTCCTCTTGAGTGATTCCATCCATTGCCACTGAGATTTATTAAGCAGCTTACCTTTTCTGAGAAAGGATTATTAAAGGACAGTACATGCCAAGCTTTTTAAGTTTGACAAAAATACTCACTTAGATTATTATTAGATTCCGAGATATGCTCTGAAGGTGATGAAGGAGCTTTTTGGAATAGAGCCAAATGCTAATGCTGATTTCAACAGCTGGGCAAGATCTGTGCAAGCACTTCAAGATCGCTCCCACGTTCGCTGTCCTGCTGTTAAATGCCTAAGACATAGTTTTGTGTACGTTCACCTGTTTTTATTTGCCCAAAGCCCTTTCTGGAGGGAGCTGGGATACAAATAAACTACAGGATGGATACCTTCCCAACTAGAAAGTAAGAATGAGCCAGCTCCTTTGTTTCTCCCCATTTCTCTCCTGATAGGGATGTATCATTTCTTGACAAACATATCAAAAACATGCTACGAAAAAGGACCAGGATTAGCATCAGAGGACTTTTTTCGTTGTCTTGCAATCATGCTGCTATGAAAACAGAGAAAGGAAATAGAAAAGAAGACAAAAGGGGAGAGAGAAGCTCTTAACCTTTTGATCTGTTTTCCTACCATAGACTACTCTGACAGACTAGTAAAGCCTATGGGCCCCTTCTCCAAATAATGTTTTCAAATACGTAAAACAAATACATAGGATTACCCAGGAAATTGATTATATTGCGATAGAGCTCTATTCACGGAGATCTACTATGGAGGTTCTGTGGACCCCACTGGAAGGACTCTTCTTGGTTTCCTCCCATGCCTAGATTATCAACTTTCTTCAAATCAACCCAAGTTTCAATGATTCAGGCTGCCTTAGCTGAGCGTTTGATAAACACACTCCCTCATGTGAAGTTGTTACAAAAAATGCCCACACTGTCCCAGACGCGTAGTCCACACACATTTCTGTGGATATCTATCTGACATTTGAAGGCTGTTGCCATAAAGCTCAAAGCACAGGTGTCCTTACTACAGGTTGGCTTGGCCCCACAGGCACAGATGGCTATGGGTTCTCCCCGGATGCCCCCTTCTGTCTTAGAGCACTGAGCAGAGATTCAGTATTGGGAGCCATCCTTCAAAAGTAGAAACTTCATAATAAATACACGAGTTCTCCTCTTGATAAAATACCCAGTGAGTGGGGCTACTTTCATAGTAGCAGAGGCTTCTGGCCTTTGAAATAACTCTTTGTTTTGGCAAAGAGAGACCACAGAAAGACAGGCAGATGGGGAAAGATGGGAGGGGGCAACCTCTCATGCCTTTGTTAATTCTGCCTCAACAGTGGATCTAGACTGAGGGACCTACAAAGACCAGAGGCACCTCAGCTTTGGTCTTCGGGTGCTTTCTCATACGGACAAGTTTGGAATAGGAAAGATGATACCAGGTAGGGCCCCAAGATGGCTGGCAGTCCAGGATCTCAACAAGCCTTCCTGAAAACTACCATGGTACATTATCATGTGTCCTCAGGAATCCCCAGGGGATAATCCTTTCTTAGGTTGCCTTCATTGGGACCCCACATCCGAGGGGAGCCATTTAATGCTTCAAAGAGAGACTCAACTGATGAAAGTCTTAAGAACTCAGGCCTTTCTCTACCCTTCATGAGGGATCTGGTGAGGGAAAAGCCATCTACAAATTCCACCCAAAGATGCAAGAACCCCTCTGAACTACTGATCAGAACAAGGTTATTTTAATGATTTCCACTGTGGATGGAACCAAAAGAATCCTTCATCTACATAAGCCCCATATGAGACCCCACCATTGGACTGCACTTAACATATGTCTGGTTACTGCCCACAAAGTGCTTAGGCCACTTCCCTAAGGGGAATGCTGCTGTTTCCCTACCTCTAGGAAGAGTTGGACTCCTGTCCCACAAAAAGAGAAAGAACTCATTCCAGGAGTGCAATGTTTTCTGGAAATTCTCTTGTTGTGGTTCTCATGCTCTCCTAGAACTACACACTACTAAAAAAGTCAATTTTACTATACGTACAGTTTAACAGTATTTATTATTATTTATTATTGTCCTAAAGTATCATAAAACAAAATGAGAGCCAAGTATTCATAGTGATTTGTTTCTGGGCAGTGTAATTGGTGGTGACTTTCGTTTTTTCTTTAGGCTTGTGTGTATTTTCAAAATTGTCTTCGATAAGCTGGTATTGCTATTGTAACCAGAAAAGAAAGGAAAGAAACGTGTGCGCAACTACTGCCCTGAAGCCAGAGGCAGTGACTGAATCTTCACCACTTCAAGGCAAAGATGAAAGACGTTTGTGTTTGCTAAAACAAGGGGTCTGCCACAATTTAGGTAAAATGGATGCACTTCATTGAAAGGACACCGATGACAAAAGTAGATACAAGGGACGCCTGGGTGGTTCTGTCGGTTAAGCAACTGCCTTCAGCTCAGGTCATGATCCCAGGGTCCTGGAATCAAGTCCTACATCAGGTTCCCTGCTCAGCAGGGAGTTGGCTTCTCCCTCTGCCTCTCCACACCCTCCCCATACTCTCTCTCCCACTCTGTCTCTCTCAAATAAATAAGTAAAATCTTAAAAAAAAAAAAAGATAAAAAGATAAAAAGAAAGTAGGGGCGCCTGCGTGGCTCAGTTGGTTGAGTGTCTGCCTTCAGCTCAGGTCATGATCATGATCCAGGAGCCCGCCTCGTGCTCCCTGCTCTGCAGGGAGCTTGCTTCTCCCTCTCCCTCTGCCACTTCCCCTCCCTGTGCTCTCTCTCTCTCTGTGTGTGTCAAATAAATAAAATATTTTTTTTAAAAGTAGATATAAGAAGGAATAGAAAAATCTTAGCAGTCTTATCTCTTTTGAATTCAAATTCATAATTTAAAATCTTTCCGAAAAACAAACCTCTAGGCCCAGATAGCTTCTTAGTAAATTCTGTAAAACACTTAGGGAAGAAACAATGCCAATCTTACAAATATTCTTTCAAAAAAAGATGATGGGCAAATATTTCCCAACCGATATTATAAAGCCACTCTATAACTAATACCAAAATTAGACAAAGACAAGAATATTTTTACAAGGATATCTTTATAAGAAAAAAAAACTGTAGACCAATATCTCTCATAAACAAAGATGCAAAATCCTTAATATGATATTGGTAAATGGAATTCAGCAAAAATAGAAAAAGAAAAGAAGTCATCTTCTTTTTCAGGACCGTTTTAGCTATTCTAGGTCCTTGGCATTTTCATATAAATATTAGAATCATCTTGTCTAGTTCTACAAAAAAAGAAGGAAAAGATTGTTAAAGAATATAGTTAAGAAAATGAGTAAGCAAGCCATAAATTTGCAGAAATGTTTGCTATAAACACACGTGCATGAATGCACACACATACACTCTGATAAACTAATAATGGCTCTCTCAAAGATGTCGACATCTTAATCCCCTACAAACTTATTACTTTACATGGCAGGAGGAATTTGCAGAAACAACTAAATAAACTAAGAATCTTGAAATGGGGAGGTTATTTTGGATAATTTAGGTAGGCTCCATGTAATCTCAATGGTCATTGTAAGAGGAATGCAGAAGGGTGAGAGTCACAGAGAGAAGATGTGAGGACTGGAGCAGAGGGTGGAGTGAAGCATTTCTAACATGGAGGAAGTGACTTTGGTGGTCTCTAGAAGCTGGGAAAGGAAAGGAAATAGACTCTCTCCTCTAGCCTCTGGAGGAAGCATTGCCCCTGCCAACATTTTGATTTCAGCCCAGTGAAACTCATTTTGGATTTCTGACCTCCAGAACTGTAAGATAACAAATTTGTGTTGTTTTAAGCCACTAAGTTTTTGGTAATTTGTTACAGAGGCCATAGGAAACTGATACTATAGTCACATACATGGAAACATATACCCCTATATCAACACATAATCAAAGCATTATTATTTTAATCCCTGGAGAAATATCTGTTCAATCCTTTGCCCATTTTCAAATTGGATTACTTATAACCTAAGTTGTAAGAATTCTTTTTATCTTCTGGATACAATTCCCTTTCAGATACAAGATTTGCAAGTGTTTTTTTTCCCATGCTATGGGTTGTCTTTTCATTTTGTCAATAGTGTTGTTTGAATCAGACAAGGTTTTCATTTTGATGAAGTCCACATTATCTGGTTTTTATTTTGTTATTGATGCTTTGGGTATCATACATAAGAATCCTTTGCCAAATCCAAGGTTATGAAGGTTATTACCCCTATTTTTTTCTAAAAGTTTTATACTTTTAGGTCTTACATATAGATATTTGATCCATTTTTTAAAGATTTTATTTCTTTATTTTAGAGAGAGAGAGAGAGAGAAAAAACACGAGCAGAGGAGAAGCAGAGGGAGAGGGAAACAATCTCCAGCAGACTTCCCACTGAGCCCAGAGCCTGACACAGGGCTACATCCCACAACCCTGAGATCACAACCTGAGGCAAAACCAAGAGTCAGACACTTAACCAACTAAGCCACCCAGGTGCCCCAGATCTTTGATCCATTTTGTGTTAATTTTTGTGTATGTTGTGAAGTAAGAACCCAGCTTCATTCTTTTTCATGCAGCTATTCACATTTGCATTCATTGAAAAGACTATTCTGTCCTTATTGAATACTCTTGGGACCTTTGTCAAACATTAGTTGACCATAGACAGATGATTTTATTTCTGGACTCTCAACTGTATTCTATTGATTGTATGATTTTTTCAGTGACACTACCACAATGTTTACTGTTGCTTTTTAGTTAAGTTTTTAAATTGGGAATTTAAGCCCTACTTTGTTTTTGTTTTTTGGGTTTTTTTTTTCGTTTTTTCAAGATTATCTTGGTTATTCTGGGTCCACTGAAAATCCATACGAATTTTTAAATCAGCTTGTCAGCTTCTATGAAGTAGTAGTTCAAATACTTATCATCACTTTTCTTACTAAATATTTGTGGATTTTCTTCATCAAATGTCTCTTTATTTGTTATATGTCCTTACACCCATTTCCAGAGCCTTTAAATATTGCTGTTTTTTCTTCAAAAATAACTTCCACCAGTTTCACTGGGGAGTGGTTCTATGGAGCTCCTCACACCATCATGCCAAAAGCCAACCTCCCAAACATAAGATTATATTGAAAACTCCTACAACTCAGTATCAGAGAGACAACCCAATGCTGATGAGGATATCATACAACCAGAAGTCTCATTCATTGCTGGTGGAGTGTAAAATAGTACAAAAACTCTTGGAAAATAGCTCAGCACTTTCTTACAAAGTTCAACATTCTAGTACCCATCAATTCTACTTCTAGATATTTAGCAAAGAGAAATTGGAATTTATGTCCACAAAAAGACTTGTATGAGAATGTTCACAGTGGCTTTATTCATAATAGCCTATCCATCAATGAGAAGATGGGTAAGAAAACAGTGATATATATGTTCAATGGAATACTACTCAGGAACAGAGAGGGATAAACTATGGATACATGCAACAATGTGGCTGAAACTCAGAAACATTAGGCTGAGCCAAAGAAACCAGACAAACACAAATGTATATTCCTTTTATATGATGTCGTAGAAAAGGCAAAAAATTGAGGGAAATTGGTGGAAAAAAAATTGGGACAGTGGTTACCTGGGGGTCAGAGTGGGGATGGAAATAGGATTGGCTAAGAAGGAGCATGAGAGAACTTTCTAGGGTGATCGAAGTGGTCTGTATCTTGACAGAGGTGTGGCGTATACCATTGTACGTCAAAATTCATAGAACTTTTATTCTTAAAATCTGTGCATTTCACTGAATGTAAGTTATGCCAATATTAGAAAAATGAAGGAGAAACCAAAATATGTAATGCAGGGGCAGAAAAAAGACACCCTGGATCCTTTTAATGGAAGAGGCTAGGAGAGACAACCATGGATTTGGCCCTTTGGCCTAGTTAGCTCTGTAACAATCTTATTACCCAGACAGGGATCCTACCCTCAGAGAGCTTATGCTCTGCTCCAGGCTTCATAATGAGACACATGGTTGTAACTGACCTATTCCATTTGTGAACATGCAAAACTACATAAAATATATGTATGTCCTCCTTCCTGGTATGAAAAGAGACCAAAAAAAGGGAAAAAAAAATTGGATGAAGGTACTTTTGGGGATGCCTGGGTGGCTCAGTAGGTTAAGCGTCTGCCATCGGCTCAGGTCATGGTCCTGGAGTCTTGGGATCGAGCCCCACATTGGGCTCCCTGCTCAGTGGGAAGCTTGCATCTCCCCCTCCCTCTGTCCCTCCCGCTGCTTATGCTCTGTCAAATAAGTAAATAAAATCTTTAAAAAAAGAAAGAAAGGTACCTTGGATTTATCTTATCTAATGCCTCTTTACCGTTATGAGAAAACAGCAGTTCAAAATGGGGAAGTGTTGGGGCGCCTGGGTGGCTCAGTCGTTAAGCGTCTGACTTCGGCTCAGGGCGTGATCCCGGCGTTGTGGGATCGAGCCCCACATCAGGCTCCTCTGCTATGAGCCTGCTTCTTCCTCTCCCACTCCCCCTGCTTGTGTTCCCTCTCTCGCTGGCTGTCTCTATCTCTGTCAAATAAATAAATAAAATCTTTAAAAAAAAATAAAAAATAAAAAAAAAATGGGGAAGTGTTGACATCCTGAAGGTCATACAGTTCTGCCTCGGTTTCTTCACCTGCAAAATAGAGATATTATGAAAACTAAATGTGCTAATATGTGTAAAGCAATTAGATCAGTTCCTGGCCCATAATTTGGTTATTATTACTATTACTGTTAACTTCTGTTCTTCTATGAACAATCTGTAAAAACCCTTATTTTTTTTAGTTTATGTATACATAATCCGTGTCCTTCCCGGCAGAGAGCATGAGAGATGGGGGCCAAAGGAGATTTGAAGCTGGAAAGGCAGAGACAAGGACCAGAAGGTGAATGCTTGGCTCCAAAGGCTGCTGGATGGCTCCCCCTTTCTCCCCTTTGCCGCATCCTTACCCCCATCCCACCCCAGCCAGCCTGTGCTAACAGAACTCAGAAGGTAACACAATCACCAAGCTCTGAATTCCTAAAGGATCCTGGCTGGGGGCTACTAGTCGCTGGCAGGAGGCTGGGAGGCTGGTGGAGAGGGCTCTGATAAAAATCAAGTAACCACAGCCCTCCCATTTCAAGGGAGGAGTGGGGAGGGGACGGGAGTGGGTGGGGGTGGAGCGGTCTGCCTTCCTAAGCCTGGCCTCAGCACAGGTTTGCAGAGTCTCTCCAATTGGCTGCCTGGGGAGAAAGTGTTCAGCCTGGAGAGCCTCAGGAATGGGAGTCTAATCAGACCCAGGTGTGGAGTCAATCTCACAGCTTCCCCTTGTTCTTGCTGCTTCCACCCCCCATCTGGGAGGAGACAGCAGCGGCCTGATCGGGGAGGGCCTTTCCTATGGGGAGAAACCGACAGCCAGAGTCCCTCCAGCCCTCTCCACAGGTCCTGCTCCATGACTTAGATGCCTAGAGACGTCCTCTCTGTCACCTGGCCAGGGAGCCAGGATCTAGACAAGGCTTTGATTGCTTTTTGCTTCCCCCAGGGTCAACAAAAGTGGAAACAACAAATACCACCAGCTCGTTGGGACAGAGAAAAGGAGGGCAGAAAACAGCCAGAGAGGAGGAGACAAGGGCCCTTTCAGACCCCTCAGGCTGTGAGGAGGCACAGGCTCTGCCTAGAGCCCCCTCTCCGGGGGCAGAAACATGAGGCACCCACAGGACAGAAGAGGAGTAAAACAGAAATGTTATTAACAAGAACATAATGAGTGGCAGAGACTGGAGTGTAAGGGGTGGTTACAACCCATTGTTGTGCTGCTGTCTTTGACAGCAGCGAATGGTGTGAGATGTGTGACAATTCCTTTTTAACTCTTTTCAGAACCAAATTCCTGGCAAAGCAGGAACTATGATGGCAATAAACGCCCTGGAGTGCTTCCTGCCTTCTCGCGTGGAGATGCATGCTTCCTGAACGCTTGTCTTCACCCCGCCTCATGTAGGTGTGCAGACATCCGCGTTATTCATGGCAGTTATGTTCTATAAAGTCCCTGTGAACCTGGAAGCATTGTTTGTGGGAGAAATGCAAGGTTAGGTTCCTGGGAGCCCCTGGTGACGTTTCCATCAACCCATCAATATATAACCTTGTTGTATGTGTGCTTCTGTTTACTTAATATAGATTGTTGATCCATGAACATTGAATTCACAGCTGACAGCACTATCACTCATGCTTGAACCAAACTATCTCACACGTGTATTTTCTTTGGAAGCACATCACATCATTCTCGTGCTTAGAACAGTAAGACAGCACTTTGGCACTGCCGGCTTGGGCCCATTTTAAGATCATCAATAAAAAAACACAAACATGCCCCAAACACGTCAATAAATAGGCACAAAAAGGACACTGGTTTAAAGGAGGAGAGCTGAAACAAGAAGGTGTGCTTGTTTGACTTCAACTGGAAACATGCGTGTCGGGTGACTAAACTTTTCTGCCTGTTTGTGTCCAAGAATGATCCCGAAAGCCCTGCAAATATTGATTTTGGGTTTATAAATAAATTTTAATGAGTAGGTGAATTTGTAAATGCGGAGTCTGCAAATAATCCGAACCCACAGTATGGTGTCTCATTCACTTCTTCTAATAATGCCATGTAGTGGGAATTATTGTTCCCATTTTAAAGAGTGGAAAACTGAGCCTCAGGGGGATTATGCAATTTATACAAGGTGATACAGCTAACAAGAGATGTTCGTATTTCTCCCACATCAAATTTAAGACGTTTCACTTACGATAAAATACTACCAGAGAGGAGAGGACCATCATGTTTTCATCAGTTCTTTATTCTGTATTTATTCACTGTAATGAAATGGACCTGTTCAGCTGTTGCTGTGAGTTGGTGTGTTCTGCCTACCTGATTTGGGCATGCTTCTGGAAATGAGGAAAACTTCTCCCATCCCTATACTGGGGCTTCCTGAGTATAGAGAGAGCCTCTCCTGCTGTTTATTTCCCAGGAGATTCACAAGCAGGCTCTTGAAAAATTAGTCCCATTCCTCTCCTGGACAGCATGTAGTCTGGGTGCACGTGGGAGGCCACGGGGAGGCTCTGCATTGATTCACTTGGTAGATGCAACAAATATTGGTCCCCGGCCAGGAGCTTAGCCCAGCTCTGAGCTCCACTCAGAGTCACTGTGAAAATATAGGAAACATCTCAATCCTGGTCCTCTTTAAGAAAGTTACATGTGATATGGGGAGATTAAATAGGACACATTGATTATGGGCCCATTAGACCCATGCCAGGTGCATGATCAAGCTTTGGGTGGGATTTCAGTGGGTGAGGGGGATCCATGAGGACTGGAGTGGGTACTTCTTCATGGACAAGGAATCTCAATGCTAGCTTCAAAGTGATGAGTGGGATAGAAAGAAGGAAGGAAGGAAGTCAGGAAAGTCAAAATAGACATAGCCTGTGATAGACCAATATATCTGAGTTTGGAGGCTGGGGCTATGCAAGGCAACACATTCTCTTAGTTCCCTCTCAAACAACACTGAATGGAGCCCAGGAAAAATTCATCCAGGTTCCTTACCAGCCACAGTGGGGCTTCAGCCTCTTCTAATTTCTAAGCCACTGGGCATGCAGAACCAATGCAGACATCCACCCTGACAACAGGGCATGCTCCACAGAAGTAATGCCCTGGCTGGGGTTCTGTGGCACCAGCTTTACCTTCAGAAAAGCAGAGATATCTACCTCCCCAACCCATTTATTACATTCATTCCTCAATCCACCCTAATCTGGATTCTACCCCATCACTCTAAATAAAGTCACTTTTACAAAGGTCACCAGTGACCTTCCTGTCACTACCTCCAAGGCACATTTTTGCAGTTCTCAACTAACTGGATATTTCTCTCTTAGAATGTAACCATCACGAAGTCAGGGAATTTTGCATTCACCACTATATTCCCAACATCTAGAAGAGTCTGGCATAGAAGGTTCTGAATGAATGAATGAATGAATGAGTGAATGAACTTTCTCCCAATGGCTTCTGTGACATCCTACTCTCATTTTCTTCCTACCTCCTTAGTGGGCTCCTTCTTTGCCTCCTTTGTAGACTCATCTTCTGCCCTGTGAGATCGCCCCAAGTTTCCATTGTAGGCTCTTTTCTTTATATTCTCTTTCCATGGGAGGCCTTATCCATCACTTTCAATTACCATCTGTGGCAGATTGTATTGCCCAAGGGTAGTCACAACTATGTATTTATCTCATCCCACATAACCTCTCTACAATGTAACTGACACTCTTCCACCAAAAAGTGGGGTCTGAGTTCTCTCCCTTTGAAATTGGGTGACCCCTTATGACTTCCTTGGCCAATGAAGTATGGTGGAAGTGACACTCTGTGACCTCTGAGGTTAGGTCATGTAAAAAATATAGTTTCCACCTGGCTCTCTCTCCTAAGATTTTCACTTTTGGAACCAATCCATCCTGTTGTGAGAAAGCCCAGGCCACATGGAGAGGCCACATGTGGGTGTTAGAGCCAACAGCTAAACAGCTAAACTAAGTTCTCAACCAACAGCCAACATCAACATCAGATAATTCCAGCTCCCAGCCATTGAGTCTTCCAGCTGAGACCTCAGACATTGTAGAGCAGGGTTAGGTCATCTTCTCTGTACCCTGTCCAAAGTCCCCATACACCAAAACCATAAGAGATAATAAATGATGTTGTTTTAAGTCACCAAGTGTTGAGGTTATTGTTGCTCAGCAATAGACAACCACTACACCGTGTGTGCTGGTATCTCCCACATTTCCGTTTCCACCCCAGGCTTCTCCTTTGATCACTGGATCCGTATATCCAAATGCCTACTCATCACCTCCACTCGGATGTCTCAATGGAACTACAATCTCACCATGTCCAAAACTAAATTCTAATTTCTCCACAACTCTGCTCCTTTTCCAGTGTTTTCTTTCTCTACCACTTTTACAATCCAGAATCAGACAACCCATCCTTAACACTTTCATGTCTCCCCTGATCCACAACAAATCCATCCGCAAATTCTGTCTGTTTTATCTCTTCAATGTCTCTCTAACCACCTGTCTTCATCCTCACTACCACCTGGTCCAAACTGCCATCACTTCTCCTCTGTCTTCACCCCTGCAATGGTTGCCTGTCTTCCCAAATCTGACTTGATTTGCTCTAATTTGTTCTTCATACTGCAATCAATGTGTCTTTATGCAGGGCATTGGAATGACTTTTCCTTGCTCTGAAGATCAAGATCAGAATTCTTTGCAGGCACTACAGGGCCTTGGAGATCTAGGCCTTGCCTAACCTCTCCGTATGCCACCTCCCCCAGACCTCTGCTTTGCACGATACTGACCTTTGTATTTCCTGGGTTGAGCCATGTTCCTCCCAATAGAAGCATGTGCGTATATCATCACTCTCCCAGAAAATCTCCTCTGCCCCCATCCTTCATCTAGTTAATTTTTTTTCATTCCTCAGACCTCCACCAAAGACACCTCTCCGGACTCTCTTCCACTCCCCATGTAAGGTCCCCTGTTATATGCTGTCTTGGCTCCAAATACTTATTAATCACAGCATATTTCTGTCTCTCATTGCATATCATCTGTGAGATTATTTGATTACTCTGTCCCCTACAAGACCACAAGCTCCTGACCAGCAGCACCCATATTTATTTCATCCCTAGCACAGTGAGAAGACATTCTGTAAATATGTACTGTTCGTAGAATAAATGACTGGGGGGAGGGGATGCAAGGTGGGCAACTGCGCTGTAAGCTCCAGCCTGGAGGGCCAGGAGCTCATTTCTCAGTTTTATGAACCCAGTAAGTTGGGGGGATTTTGACATGAACTACACAGCACATTTCCCCTCTCTAGAAGACACATTTTCTTTTTAACAAAATATAAATTTTCTTCAGGTTCTGGACCCCAACACCAGTATGGGGGTGGAGGTGAAGGATTTTAATTAGTTTAAACCAATCAAGGTAATCCTCTTACCCAGGACTGATTTAGGAATAGGCATGAGACACAAGGCTAGTGAGATGGGAAGGGAAGTTGAGTTTCACGGTGACAGGAGGATGTTTCTTGAATGAAGCTGTGATACTTGGGGTCATTTAGTGCCTTGTGGCCCTGAGAGAGCACAGGGCCGGTAAATGACAAAGGTAAAGCCTTCTGATGGAGAGAATCCAGCTCTTCAGTGAGTGGACAAAATAAGCAACTCGAAACTGTTTAAGATAAGGGACAATAAACGTTTCCATATGGTATAAGCCAGGGTTTCTCAACAGCATCACTGCTGACATTTTGGGTGGCACAATTCCTTGCTGCGGGTGTGTTTCTGTGCATTGTAGGACACTGAGCAGCCCCCTGGCCTCTACCCTCTCCATATGAGTAGCACCCCAAAGCCCAGTTTTGACAACTAAAATTGTCTCCCCTTATTGCCAAATGTCCTCTGGGGGATAAAGTCTTCTTCCTTTGCGAACCACTGGTATAAGCCAACTGAACTAAATTTTCTATTACTTGCAGCCAAAAGCATCTTAACTGATACCATACCCCAGTGACCTTTGTTAACCACAGAGATACATTGTCATACCCACATAGGCCTCTAACCCCAGACCTGCTTGCGTATCCATTCACACAATTACACCTGCACACCAGCTCTGTTCAATCCTAGCCTCCCTAACCTCTGCTCTGCATGAGCTCTCAATACTCACTCACTGCCCCAGCCCCAGCCCCACCCATCTCTGCCTTCACCACCTTCTGTCACTTGCTGTGGGGACTGACGACTGTGTTTTCTGTTACATGCTCTTGCTCTGGTGCGTGTCCCTGCTACTCCTCCCACTCATTGTGGTGAGGCTAATAGAAGCTTCCTTTAACCACCCCTACCAAGGCTCATTCCCCATCTGTGTCCTCCTGTGTCACTCATGTCATCAATCTATCTCTCCATCCTTCCCGCCATCCTTCCTTGCATCCGTCTCCTATTCAACCAGGTTGTGCACACTTGCTACGTTCTAGGAGGTACGACAGGCACTGGCTAGCAAATCGATTAAGAGATGGAATGTGTCCTTAAAGAGCACACAGCCTGGCTAAGAAGACAGTTTGTTAAGCCAGTAAGAAGAGTTACTAATGTTGAAGACATCTGACCTATTAAGGAAATATGTGTTTTCACACCCTGAGTAGCCCTCCCATTTAATTAGGTGTTCAAGATGATGCTAAGAACAATCTTCATCGGCACACGAAGCAGTCCTGGCAGCACCGTATCTGCAAACACAGTTAGTCCAGTTCCAGAGACTCGATGAACTTGGGGGAAATAAGAAGGCCTAAGTTTAAGTCCATTCTGTGAAGTCAGACTATTTTTTCCTTCCCTTCTGGACTTTTCTCCAACTGGTCTGAATTAGTGAGGTCCAACTGCTTCTATTTAAAGAAAAAGGCAACAAAACCTTCAGGGCGTGCCTCCAAAAATCATGCCAGAAGACACACACGCACACACACCACCACCACCACCACCGCCAGCGCCACCACCCACACGCTCTGCCCTAGGGACAGGGACGCACACTGACACACACACACTGTCAAGCAGTGAAGGGAAAAACAGAAATTGGACATCAGCTCAAAGGGCTTGAAGCTAAGGAGGTGGAGGGACGGCGGCAGGAGGGGCGGGACAAGAGGGGAGCTGGTGAAGAAACGGTTCCAAGCACAACAGAAAAGCCCTCGGCCCAAAGATTCTGGATTTCCTCTTTGGTTCTTTCAAAGAATCAGTCTCTGGCTCTATTTGGCGGAGGGACCAGCACTTGTGGGGTGTGGCCTTGGGTTTGCTTCCCTTCACAGTAACTCTATTGTTCAGAAACTGCGGCCAATTTATGGAAAGAGGTGGAATGTTTATGTAACTGACTCTGCTTTAGACAAGACGTTTGAAAAGGGGGAAAAAATGACAGATGGAAGGAGGCCAGTCCAAACAGGGTTTTTCTTCCTTTCTGGACACAGATGTTGGAAAAAGGAGGAGAGGGAAGGTGGGAGGGAGAGAAGAAAGTCAGGGACTGAGAAGGAATGCCAAAGTCCGAGCTGGCCAGAGACAGCCAGAGTCTGTCTTTGTGGCCAGGGGCAGAGCCTTGGAGCAGAGTCTCCATTTTTGGAAGCTGCTGTTTTAATTAAATAGGTCACCCCAGTCAGAGCAGCTCTGGTGTGAGGTCTGGATCTCATTAGGCTCAAATGGGTGGGGTAGGGCTGGCCAAGGGGGGAGTGGATCCCCTGGTGTGTACGTGGGGGGTGGGGGCCAGGGATGAGGGAACTTCTTTACTGCTCTCCCCAAAGCCAGGCCCCAGGCAGCTGGAGCTGCCAGGAGGGCCAGACCACAGATGGAGACTTCGCTTCATTAAGCACGGAGTCTGCTCAGCAGCCTGGAGGCCCAAGCAGACTGGAAAAATCAGAACGGCTTGGGGGGGGGGGGTTCAGGGACAAATCTCATCGCTCCACCAGCCCAAGTCAGTGAGGAATTAGGAGAAAAAGCCTCATACCTATACCTTCCCTTGGGAGCTGACTTCGGGCATAGAAGGCAAAGGTGGGAGACAAGAGGTGATGAAATCTTTGTGTTCCAGATTATAGGATTCCTGACCTTGGGAGCCCCTATCCCGTAGGGGAGATGTTCCCTGCCCTTAGGGAGCCCAGTCTGATGCAGGAGACTCAATCCTTGCTCTTGGGAATCCCCAGTAGATAGCCCTGACCCTGGGGTGTCTAGTCTGATGGGGGAGGCAGGAGCGTAGTAATGAAATGGATATCAAGCTCATATAAAATCAGCATGAAAACAAGCTCCAGCGAATTTCATGCCAAATGAGGACAAGCTGTGTGAAAGGACTTGTATTTACAGTGGCATGAGGTTAGGGATGGTTCCTGGAGGAGGGCAGTTTTGAGCAGCAGGCTGGCTATGGCTTGGCGAGAACAATAGGACAATAGCCTGCATGTGAGAGTCTGTGTTACACATTCTTCGTTGACAGGGAGCAGGACTTAGGAGCCCACATCTCCAGAGGTCTCAGTTTGACTGCTTGGACGTAGTGAGGCAGGGCCTGGATGTCCAACATCTGCTAGTAGAATAAAGACCAGTCAGCTGCCAAGCTTTCCCCAAGAGATTCAAACCCAGCCACACGGTTTGCTGGGTCAGGCAGCAGTGACTTCGCTGTCCGAGCATCCTAGAGGCCAGACACCTGTCGGGTCAGGTGTCCCCCAAGAATAAGATGACCATATAACTTATCACCTAAATGGGGACACTTTGGAGGGGGATAGGAATGTTACCAATAATTATGCTGGGCCCACAGCCATAAACCAGGACATTTCACTAAAATCTTTAAGGGTCTGGGAATGTGTGCCGCTGAGGTTTTAAGAAAGCAAAGGATTCGTTTCAAATATCCTCCTCAGTGCCTCAGTTGTACTCCAAGATTTTTAGAGAAATATGGTTATCGTGCTAAATAAAACATGCATATATGTAGCATGTGCGTACTTAGGAATTGTATGTATGTACATGTAGACATACAGATCTCTGTCTACATAGCTAAGTAGAGAAATAGACACATATAATATAGAAGTTTTGTGTATTTTCAAAAGTTATTTAAATTAAAATGAGAGACCTCGAAAACCTTAGTTCTTACAGCAAACCTCTTGGGACTAAGTCCCCAGCATCCCTAGGGAGGCTGTCATAGATAGATGTTATTTCTGATTGCCCAAATCTTTTACACACCCTCTCGCTATTTTGATAGCTCTTCAGGGTCCACGGGCCACCTTCCCGTGGAAAAGTAAGACAAAATGAAGCCACCCGGCAGACGCACTCTGGGCTCAGAACAGAATTCCCTGGGGATGGGGACATGGTCGGGGTCACCCTCTTTGCTGGCCCCGGATCACCACAGGCACAGTGACAGGCAGCAGCTCCCCAGGCAGCCAGATCTGCAGCGTGGCTCTGGGAGCTGTCCTAGGAACTCCGCCTGGAGTCTCATTTTTCAGTCCTTCCAATATCCTTAATAAGTCTCTTTATGCTTAAACCAGGCAGAGATGTTTCCAGCTTTTTTGTTGTGTTTCGTTTTATAAAGAAAGACTCTGATCATTTCGGATGATTCAGGGGCCAAAGTTTGAGGAGTTTTTCTTTATACACCGCGTAAGGGATGGGGCTCATTCCAGGGGAAAGTTAGCCCCAGGGGGTGAAAGGAGACTATCAAACAATGAGACTATCAAACATCTCAGTCACCTAGTGCCCAGCCCCTCTTTCACCCTGGGTCTCCATCCACTTGCTTCCCTCTGCCCTCCCCCTTCTTCCCTGCCCCCCATCTCTGGAGCTCTGTCCCGTTTCCTGTCCATGTATCCTCACACTGTGCCTCAGAAGTAGGGAGTGAGGGAACGTGTCTCTCTATCCTTCAGGAGAGTAAAGTGAAGTCCAGAGAGGGCAGGGTCTTGGCCATGGTCGTGTAGCTGGCTAAAGGTAGATCTGGGATGACACTTTTGCTCTTAGCCTTCATCTCTGTATTCAGGAGCCCAGTGCTTCCTGAGCCAGGAATGCCTAGAGTCATGAGCCCCCCAGGCATCTGCATTAGCTCAGTGCACCCTGAAAAGAGCGGTGTGACTCAGGCCTGGGGCAGAGCAATCCTGGATAAGTCACTGACCCTCTTTGGGCTTCAGTGTCCTGACCCTTTAAATGAAGGACTTGGAACAGCTTGCTAATTCTTCACCTTTTGGATGTCATAGATTCCGTTAAAAATCTAATCCTTTTGGGGCGTCTGGGTGGCTCAGTCGATTAAGCTTCTGCCTTCAGCTCAGGTCATGGTCCAGGGTCCTGAGATCGAGCCCCACATCGGGCACCTGCTCAGCCGGGAGTCTGCTTCTCCCTCTCTCTCTGCTGCACTCTCTCTCTCTCAAATAAATAAATAAAACCTTTAAAAAAAAATCTGATCCTCTTGCTCCTGTCCTGCCCCTAAACCCCTCGAAAATGCACACAAGATACTTTCTGTAAAATTTCGAGAAGATTGTGCCCTCTGGCATAAGACCTGTCTGGGCAACCATATAGGATTGTTAAGAGAATCAGACCAAAATTGAGCTAAAAGGGTTTTATAAGCTACAAAATATTTTTTAATTTTGAGAGAGATCAATTAGCCAGCCGGCTTTTCCCCTTTCCTAAGCTCTGGGGGATGGTGGTGACATGAAGCCAGAGTTCCCAGATCCTGTCATGAGAAGTCGCTCCCACCAGGGTCCTCTTAGCAACAGGTGGCCCTCTCCACTGATGGGGCCTCACTGAGGCTGCACTGCTCCACAGTTCAGGGCCCCGAACATCACTTCCCTCCACGCTTTCTGTTCCTTACAGCCGACCCCCTCCACACAACACACGGATGGTGGCATCTCTCAGACCCTGTCCCTTTGAGGACAATCACATAGTCATTCATCTGCTTCCCCCCTCCAAGATGGCACAGAGCAGTCAGGGAGTGTGGACGGACTTGGCAAGCACGGCACCATCTGTCCAGCCTTGTGGTCCTCTCCATCACTCCTATTTCTCAGACCTCATATCTAAAGTGGGGGCTCAGGGGCGCCTGGGTGGCACAGCGGTTAAGTGTCTGCCTTCGGCTCAGGGCGTGATCCCAGCGTTATGGGATCGAGCCCCACATCAGGCTCCTCTGCTGTGAGCCTGCTTCTTCCTCTCCTACTCCCTGCTTGTGTTCCCTCTCTCGTTGGCTGTCTCTATCTCTGTCAAATAAATAAATAAAATCTAAAAAAAAAAAAAATAAAAAAAAAATAAAGTGGGGGCTCAGAACATACGAACCCAGGACTCATTTCTCCTTGGGATACTCTCAGATGGGAGGAATGTAGAGACAGACACGTGCAGCCTGATTAGAGGGTAGAGCACGTGTGTGTGCACACACACACACACACACACACAGTCACACGCAGCTGGGGGGGCCGCGTCTGTCACAGGCCTGACCTGGCCTGCGTGGCACCAAGGCGCTACATCAAAGGAGAGGAGTGGTGGAGTCGGCGGTTACCCTGGCATGTGGCTCACCTTCCTGCCAGTATTTTCCCTGACAAGACTTTACTTGCCACCCACATCCTCCCTCTCTGGTGGCAGAGAGGATTAACGAGCGCTCTGCTCTTAACAAAGGCCCTTGCCACCCTGGGAACGCTGCTGTCAGCCCCCTCTCACCACCTGCCCACCCAGTCCTGGTTCTGCTCACTCTGGGATGGCCCCACATATCCCCTCCCAGGCAGCAGGGATGATGCAAGGAGGGAATGGACCAGAGCCAAGGCGCCCCTGGATACTGACCCTTCAGTGTCTGGAAGTTTTCTCTGGACAATCACTGGACATAGCAGCAGTGTCCAATGCCCTTCTGTGGTCCCATGGCCTTGAACTAGGGGGCTGGGCCTGAGGGTTCCTGAGAAGCAAGATCATGGTGCCCAGGCAGCAGGGAGGTGAAGGGATGTTGTTGTGAGTCAGGGGAGCTGCTTGTCTCCCTGGACAAGGGATCAAGGGGATCCCAAACTAGACCCACAGCCAGGCCTTTGCCTGGGTCAAAGGCCCAGAACTAGGTTGTCCAATATGGTAGCCACTAGACTCATGTGACTATTGAGCACTTGAAATGTGTCTTGTCCTAAGTGATATCTGTTGCAAGTGCAAAATACACACCAGATTTCAGACTTAATACCAAACAAAAAAGAATATGAAATATATTGTTCATAATTCTAATATTGGTTATATGTTAAAATGATAATCTTTTAATATATTGGGGTAATAAATAATAAATTATATTATTAAAATAAATGTCACCCACTTCTTTGAATGTATATTTTCTTAAGATTTTATTTATTCATTTGAGAGAGAGAGAGAGAGAGAGACAGCATGAGTGTGGGGGGGTTGGAGAGGGGAGAAGCAGACTCCCTGCTAAGCAGGGAGCCCGACGCGGGGTGATCCCAGGACTCCAGGATCACCACCTGAGTCGAAGGCAGACGCTTAAGTGACTGAGCCACCCAGGCGCCCCTGAATTTACATTTTTAATGTGGCTACTAGAAAATTTAAAATCACATGTGTGGTTCACATTATATTCATACTAAACAGTGCAGGTCCTGCAAAAGCAAAGCAAAGGGCCCACCCAGAGCAGGACCAGGAAGGGAGACCCACCTCACAGTACTCACCATGAGCTTAGCTGGGGTCGGGAGCTTCTGAAGAGCTCGTCTGAGAACGAGCCATAACCGGACCCAGAAACCAGAACTCCTGATGCCCATTCCAATGCTCGAACCCCTCCAGACAAGCCTCACTCATTCCCTCACCCTCGGGGCTGGGCTGTTGAACAAGTGGCTTGTGGCAGAGGGGGGAGAGGGCAGCCCCAGGACTCTGGGCCATCCATCTAGTGGACCTTCCCTACTGGACCCACTGAGGCTTCAGAGACTGGGATGGTGGTGGTGGTGGTGGGAGTGGTGGTGGTACCTGTTTCTTCCTGCCAGGAGGCTTGTCACAGCCTCCGAGCTCAGGAACGCAAGATACCCCTGCCATCGCAGGCCATGTTCTATTATTTATTGACCCCGAGGAGGGCTGCCCACGCCGCCTTCCAGCTGGTTAATTGGATTTCATGACAACTTTTTTAAAGGAAATTTTCTGAGGAGGAGTGCTGTGTCCTGCCCCAGGGGTCCTGGGAGCTTCCCTCCATCTCCTTGAAAACACAGCTACTGCTGTCTACCATGAGCTTTCATCATGCATGTCAGGGTAGTCCCAGCCCCACCGGAAGCTGTGGTGGGGCTAACGATCCGCTGATGCTCACAGATGGGAAATAAGCCCCTTGCTCGGCCGAGATGAAGGAAAGCCACCCTGTATCTGACACGCGGGGGGGCTGCTGGTTAATTTGCGTGCCATTTCTGCTTCGATTACAGCCCCTGGTAGGTGCAAGCATGCTGCTTCTCAGAATCAGAACATCGGAGGTTCGCATTTCCTTCTGGAAAGGAGACTAATACACATAAGGCCTGTGATGATAGTTATTATCAAGGCAGAAGCCCCTACTTAAACAATTACTTTGATACTAGGCAGCGAAACGCTAGTGTGTCACGGATCTGCTTGTTGTCCCTTCTTGGCGGTCAGTTCTGCCAGGGGGAAGGCCTCATCCCGAGGACACTCAGGGGTGGACAGCGGGAGACTCCCCTGCCAATTCACAGCCATTCACTGTCCCACGGCTGGAGCAACAGATAAGGAGAGACATAAACCCTGCTATGGAAAATCTCTATGTTCCCCAGCCTGTGCTTTCAAGGACAGGTGAGAATCCTTGGTGTTACAGTGGGATATACTGGACAGCTCTTCTAAACTGTTCCATTCCTGCCAGAAGGAGTTCATGTATTGGGAGGGTCACTGAGGATGGCGGCTGACAAGCGTAAAGCCAGAAGGTGAGGAGCCGAGCTCAGTGTCTTTGTTGTGCTGAGTTCCAACGTAAGTGTGTGCCCGCAAACCACTGTCCCATGGACAGCCGAGAAGGGTCCTGTCCTAGGGCTTCCAAGGGACCCCGCAGAGAAGGAGTGCAGGACAGGCGCTCAGACCTGTAGTCACTGAGGCTGGCGATAGAGCCGGCAGCCAGGGAAGCCCTCTGACTGTGGGCTCTCTCTTTTTCATGGACCTGCTCCCTGAATGGTGCCCACATCAACGAGGATGGTGATCACAGAGCTACCAGGATTACATGCCTATATTATGTAACGTGACTTCCACCCACTGTCTAGTTACACATCCCAATAACCCAGTGGGGTAGCTGTTATCATTGGACTCACTCTACTCATGAGGAAACCAGAGCTTAGGGAAGTCATTCGCTAGACATAAGACATTTATAGAAAGTATGTGCCCATAAACCATTGTCCTGTGGTCACAAATTGATGTGAAGCCAGGCCTGTAACTAAGGTCTCTGATTCCAAAATCCATGGTTAATTCCTACTTCTAATGCCTTTCTAAAAACAAAACAAAACCCCCAAATCTAAGATTGTCATTGCAAACTCATTATGGAGAGGAGGGAATCTTACATCTTATACCTCATGGAACAGCCTATAATATCCAGGAAGGTGTTATACAGAAAGTGGACCTTGAATTGGCCTTGAGGGGGAGTTACTCTTTATGGGACAGGGAGAGGTCATCCCAGGCTAAGGGAAAAACAGGGGTGAGGGCTGGGAGATGGGAAGGAGCAGGTCATCAGGAGAGGACATCGAGGAACCAACGAGGCTGGAGCAGAAGGTGGGGTTGGGCAAAGTTTGGAGTGCATTAAAAGGCCTGAAAAATTAATAATACCTGTTAGGTTGGTGACGTAGGACAATCAGACACAGAATGGATGAGAGGGAAGGAGTGAGGTCTAGGATAGGTCAGCTGTGATGGTACTACATTTTCAAGTTAGAGATAACCAGAGGGAGGGAAGTAACCAACTGGGGGAGCAGAGGGGAGAGAAGTTCTGGTGATCCGAGATTTCAAGGATGGGAACAGAGGGTGGCTCCCTGTGGCTGTCCCCCCAGAACGCAAGAGCAGCGCACCCACCTGGCACTCCTGCCCTGCAGGCCTGGCTTGGGGGTAGGCTTTCCCTTCCCAGCTCCTCCCTGCCCCCTCTGCAGAAAGCCTGAGACATTCCTCATTTCTCCAGCTTCTTGTTTCTCTAATTTTATGATTGTATGAAAATAAGGTTCCCAAATTGCCTTTAATTAGCTTTAATAAGGCAGCCTTTTTGCTAATTAAAATGATTATTAAGAAACCATTTATTGAGAGTGAACACAGTTGTTAGAACCTAGGAGAATTCTGAACTATTAATAATAATAACAGCAGCCATCACCAGCCCTTTGGGCCACCAGTTCACCTGCCCCACTCTTGAATTCGAATGAGGTGGCACTCTGGCTGGGGGCCCAGGTTTCAGCCCTTTCCCTCTCCAGGTGCCTCCAGGACCAATGTTGCCTGCATTGCTAGGACTGCTCATGTCCCCAACACTGGGGTTCTCACTGCCGAATATGGGCCGGGAAAATAATCACAGGGGTTTGCCGGTCAGAGAGCCCGGTGTCGACGGAACAAAGCTGGGCAGGCAGTCAGAGGCCTGTGAAACCTCAAGAGTCACTTCATCTCGCTGGGCCTCGGCCTCCCAGACTGTGAGAAGGGTGGGTGGTGGGCCCGGGTGGCCTCAGAGGTCCCCACCCCTCCTGGAGCGCGGTGGTGCAAAGTCACCTGACGGAGCCTGCACTCTTGGCAACGCACAGCTCTGGGTAACGCGGGAGCGTGGGACTGGCAGAGCCACGCAGCTCAGTGCAGTTCTCCTCTCCTCCCTCTCCGGGAGGGCTGCGCAGGCAGCCGAGGCAAGGGACTCCTGTCGCGAAACGCGTGAGGAGCCTCGGAGACAACGCGGCTCCCGCAAGGAAGAAGCGGGGCGCGGGGTAGCGAGGCGAGACCCAGCAGCTGAGGCTCGAGGCGTGTAGGTGTAGCTCCCCAGTCCCCCGATTTCCGGGTCCCTGAGTCCCCGGCTGAGGACCTCTCCTCGGCCCCTCCCCACCCTGCCCCCGGCTGCACAGCTGCCGACAGCTCCTGGGTGACGGCGAACGGCTTGCGCTGTCATCTTTTCCTGTAGGGAGCCTGGGAGCCAGAGTCTGGAGGGGGCTGCACCGCGACCCAAAGCAATACGCGGGATGGGGGAGGGGAGGGGGGCAACTCGGATCGAAGGTGGTGGGGAAATCCCGGCCGGAGGAGAGGCCTCGGGCATTTTCCGGGTATGTCGTCTGGGCTGTGTCTGCCTTCTCCGGCCGTGGGTCCAGCTGTGCCGTGAGCCCCTCTCCCCTTCTCCACTGTCCTCCCAGGGTCCTTCTAGGGACCTGGTCGGCAGCGTATTAAACATATTTTTAAATATGACCGTGGAAAGAACGTGGGCCCACAGCCCTGGGCTCCAGCTGGGTCGGCTGCGTTGCCGACCTTTTGTGACTCTTTACTGAGCCTTAGTTTCGTCCCACGGAGCGACTGTTAAGGATTGTAATGCAACAAGGGCGGTGAGGTGGCCCAGTCGGAAACTTGGGACAGAAGCGCTAGGGTCGGAGGGCCGTGCACTCACCAGTGTAGGCGAGGGAGAAGCTTCAGGGCGCTAACCCAAGGCTCGGCCAGTCCCTCCCTGCACCCGGGGCTCTCGCGCCCCCAGGTCAGCGCCCGAAGGCGCAACGGAGACCTCAGCGGGGGCCAATTACCCGCGAGTCTCCGGGGTGGGGCCGGGCCTGGGTGCTGCGTCAAAGCTCCCCAGGGGTTCCTCGGTGCAGCTAGAGTTGAGAACCAGTTCCGCCGAAGGAATAAACAAAGAGGCCTTGGTGGGGAGGGAGAAAAGGGAGCAGGTGGGTCCCCTCCCGTCTGCAGGTGGCCCCTTCGCACCACACTCACATGCCCGCGGACACAGCCACATGCACGCCCAGGCACACACGCACGCTCACTCAGAGGGGCCCACGCTCACACACACACACACACACACACACACGCCCATTCACGCCGTCAAGGCCACTCACACCCACACCGCCTGTCTTCCCCGGGCGAGCCTCGCGGCCGGGACGCCGGCAGACCCCCGGCTGGCGTGGACACCCGCGGTGGGGCCCGGCCCTGGCGCTCCGAGGGGTCTCCGGCCCGCCGGCCCCGGGCGCTCCGCCGCCGGTGACAGCGCGGCTCCTCCGAGCCCGGGGCGCTCCGCAGAGCCCCCGCCGGGCCGCGCCGCGCTCGCTCCGGCTCTTTGTTATGCTAATTCCCCTTCCCAGCTGGTGCCAGCTGCCTGCACAATGAGCGCCGGGAGCCCTCGCCAGCCCTCGCCTGCCATGGAGTGGGGGCGGGGTGGGGGTGGGGGCTCCGCGCCCTGCACCCGGGATCCTGGCCTGGCGCAGCCTGGCGAGGGGGTGAGCGGCCCAATAATCATCCTTCCCCGCGTCCTCCCCTCCCCCACGCTTGCAGGGCCGCGCCCCTCGGGGCCTGTAGGGCATCCACTGATTCATTCCAGTCGCCCCGGCTGCCCGCCCTCCAGGTGCCAGGGCTTGATGAAAAGTAAAAGGCTCCTCCGCGGCTCGAGAGCAGTGCGGATGAAAGAGAAGCAGCCGCCTCCCAGACCACACAGCTAATCCTCCCATAAACCTCGAGCAAATAAGGGGAGAGGAGGAACAGGCCCGCTACAGATGTGGAGTGCAGCCTCCGGGGATCCCCAAATTAAAACTCGTGCAGGGGAAGCACTTGGACCACCACCAAATGACACTAATTGGGTTATGGGACCATAATCTTGGCTCGTATGAAAAAAACCAACAACAGTTATAGTCACAGCTGCAAGGACTGTCTTCATAAAAAGAAGGGGGAAAGTCCGCTATTTTATTACTCATAAACATGAGAGAGAAGAGGGTTCGTGGATCTCCTTCCTGCGTAGGGCAGACAGGCTGGTTGCTCGAAGGAGAGGATAACTTTGTGCCAGGAGGAGCAGCGCTGTGGCTGGCTGGCTCGGAATGTGTGGAGCTAATGGGCCAATGTGGGGGGGG
>NC_048225.1:94139408-94155918 GCF_002007445.2 Ailuropoda melanoleuca
GGGGGGGGGCGACTGGGGAGGGAGGGGGAGGGGGCTGTACTGAGACACCGCGGGGGAGTATGGCCTATCTGGAGGAATGCATTTCAGACAATAGGTTAGCAGCCATATGCAGAAAATCATTCTGGACAGGAAAACTAAGAGATGTATTCTTTTAAGAAACATCCAGAAGCAGTTTCTCGGTTTCACTAGGGACAGGGGGGAGTGGGGGTGATGGGGAGGCATTATAGGGAAGGAAATGATGGGGTGATGTGTGTAGAAAATGCAGGTGGAAATCTTCAGAAAGATCCGTTGGTTGTTAGAATCACAAATATTAGGGCCAGGAGAGACCAATCTTAGATGTTCTCTGAGTCCAGCTTCATCGTTTGACAGATGGGATATTAAGACCCAGAGATGTTAAGGGGTTTGTCATGGTTAGACAGCTAGTGGGTGGTAGGAATGGGCAAGAACCTGTCTCCTAACTCCTACTCTAGTGCTCGCAACATTAACTCGGTAATAATTTTGTTGTTAAGAAACAGCAGTCATTTGATCAGAAATCAATACAATAGACTGCAGGGAAATAAAAAGTTAGAACATTTTAGAATGATTGAGTTATTATAAACCTTTTTTGATCTGTAATGAGAATGAGAGTTGGAAATCAATCAATTCTTACAGATTCCATCCCAGGGTTCTTCCTAGCATGTGTCTATTTATTCATCCATTACAATACCCAGAAGGACTGATGGCCCCATGATTTCTTTATGGGTAGTTTCCATGCAGGGACCAACGCTGTTTCCAGAGCAGAGAGATGCCCCCAGCCCCCTACCTCACTGCCCCTCTACACTAAGTCATCTTGGCTAAAACCAGCTGGGTTAAGGCTGGACTGGTTGAAAATTTGAATCAATCATCCTTACTGGTTGGTTTTTTACCCCCAGGAAAATAAAATATCTACTCTAGCTGCTGGGTGTCCAGACACAGAGAGGACAAGGATTGGGAGATGGCCCACCGAGATCTCCCCGGGCAGACTGAGGTGTCTTGGCTTCCCAGTGCCTCTCTCAGCTGAAATGGCAATACTGGTGCCACTCGTGAGATCCTAGAGCCTGCTGGGGTAGGAGGAGAACCTGTTGCAGAGAAGTCTTGGAAGGGTCATGTTACAACACTGCATTTTCTTTCATTATATTTAGGTGCCTGTTTCTCATTCTCCAACCACATGGTTCAGTTTGGTTCTCATTTCAGACCTACCAGTCAGCAAGTGTCACTACAAGTATTCCTCACCCTATGGAAAAACAAAAGCTCTTGAAAAGTTAAGAGGGATGGAAATGTCATTTGTTAAAGGGAATCCTATTTGGAAGCCATCCATTGGGCTCCGAGTTTAAAGGCAACATAGAAAAGGATGACATCTTGAAGTAGGAATAACCACTCCCTAGCTGATCAGCTTTTTATTTTTTTTAAAGATTTTATTTATTGATCTGACAGAGAGAGATCACAAGTAGGCAAAGGCAGAGGCAGAGGGAGAGACAGAGGGAGAAACAGGCTCCCCACTGAGCAGAGAGCTAGATGCAGGGCTGGATCCCAGGACCCTGAGATCATGACCTGAGCCAAAGGCAGATGCCTGACTGACTGAGCTACCCAGGGGCCCCAGCTAATCTGCTTTTTAAATTGAGATCTAATAGGTGAAAACTGTGTCTTAGTTATTTTACGGTAGGCCATGTCCTCCAAGTTACGATTATCCAAAAGAAAATAATTCTTTGGTCTCCATTACCAGATGTAGGAACACTAGAAATAATTTTGGGTCTAAATTATCCATATTTTAAACACCGTATTTTTTTTTCAGAGTAAAAACTAAATCTAAGAGAATAATACCATAATTGAATAAGCTTGAACTTTGACAAAACCTAGGGATGAGTCAGAGGTTAATGGTTTTTCATATTTTCATTTATAAGGGATACCTCTTATTCCCTTCAGATAGTCAGTGTTCTGAGAAATCCTATCTATGAAACCAATTGTATTTATTAAGGATAATGCCTTCATTTTCCCAAAGTTTCTTCTTGATTTGTGCTGTGTTAACCCAGAGCTGGTTCAATTCCAAGCAGCAGTAAAGAAATCTGCCATGGGTTAGCCTATGCAACTGCTTTCAGGAAATTTTACGATTTCCAGTAAACCTTTCGATATGTTAAAAATATCTCAAGAACACCAATGACTATTTTCATAGCTGTCTGAGGGTCCTAGGTCTGCAGGCTTGACATCATCTCCTTATTTGTTTCAAGCTTGGTCTATAGAACCGAAAAGGCTGAACGCGATTTACAAAAAGCAGAATCTGTACTGTCAAGGTCCTGCCTTCAGGGTGTCTGGGACATTAGTGGAGATGTCATGCATTGGGAATTCACTGCATTCCCATCACATGCATCCAGGCAGGGGCCAGGCACTCCCTGATATTAAAGTCTTTAATCCTGGCAAACTTGCCAAGTGTGTACATTATGTCACCACATTTTACAGACAAGGAAATCAAGGCACCAAGAAGCCAAGGGGCTGCGGGGCCAAGGTCAAGACTGCACAGCTACAGTGGCAGAGCTGGGATTTGCATCTAGGCAGTGATTCCAAATCCCACTCTTAAACCTCTGCTATATTCCAGTCTCCCAAGGAAACCCACAACCTCTGTGCCATGGAACTGAACAGGAGAGTGGTACCTTGGGCTAATAACTAAACCCAGTCACAAAGATCGTTTGGTGGATTAATTGAAAATCACAACATCTAAGGGCTTGGAAAATATTGTGAAACCCTCCCAGCTCCCAGAAAGAACAGACAAGCCCTTTCTCTCTTCTTGCAAAAACATAAAGGAAATCCTTTAGTCCCTGAAATGGTTTTCCTGTCTTCATAAAGAAGTTGACCAGAAAAAATAAATAAATAAAAGGAAGGTCTTTCCCTTTTCATCTTTAGACTTTTCCTTAAAGAAAGTGAGTTCACTCTGCAATGCATGCAGGGCACTATCTCAGACTTCTTGCACTCTACTCCGTCAGAAATCTATTCCCAACCTTTTGCTGAAATCCCATACCTGATAGCCCGTCATTCTCCATCTTTTCCCTGTCATGCACACAGGTGTTTTGTGAGTTTTGGGGAAGCTATAGATGCCTGAGTGCTGGGCCAAGTGCACTAAGAAAGCTCTGCTTCTTGATTGCCAGGATACAGAGTTAAGTCACATCTGATTGTAGCTCGTTGCACTGGCCTCAGAAAACATCTACAGTAGGAGTCCTCAGGCTGGTATCAGCGGGGGCAAGGAGTATCACATGCCTGATGCTTGGACCCACACGCTGCCATGGAATGACCCGGATGAGGGCAATGCCTATTGAACCCAAACCAGTCAGGGCAGCACAGGGCCTTCAGGGCACATTGGGTCTCTCCCAAATTTCGCTATTTGTCCATTGTCTTGGGATCTTGGCAAGAAGCAGGATCACAACTTACGTCCCTGCAAGTTTTCAATGTGTGTTCTATCCCCCAAAACATGGCATTTTATAAGATTTTATAATTTTAAATCAAGGGAACGGTTATAAAAATGGTGTTGAGAAAAACATGGTACTTTTATGAGAAATGACTAATTCATCTCCATACGTTCTATCAGTTTCACTGTGGTCAAAAGCAGGTGTTTCCAGGCTATGAATAAGTAGTTTGCATTTTCAAAATTAACAAACTGGACCAACACCAAGGAACAAAACCAACAACCATAGACAGCCCACCAGAGAATTGTTTACCAAAGAAAATGAAGCTCTTAGCAATGGTTTGCAAACACCACCAGACGAGCTTGTGCAAATGCCCTTCGTGTAGTCATGGTTTTTCAGCCTGTCACAGATTCTGAAGGGAAACGCAGAAACAGGAAATTACAGACTATTTTAAACAGCATGTTTTATTAAACTCACTTGCTGGTGCACTTTATGGCAGGATGCGAGATTCAAGTATTCATAACTTACATCTTTTCAAGTGCTTTTCCTAAGTGCATTCTCCCAGTCGAAATCTGGCATGTACACAGGGCTGGAAACAATCTCTGAAGGAGTAACTGTTTCACCCTTGGTCATGTAGCTCTCCCATCCAATGGAGTCCTGTTAGCCATGTGCTGATAATCGACCTGGCTTACGCACTGTAACTGCAGGGAAGCAATGGAGGCCTTGAGGAGTAACTTAAAAGATGTTAAACCACAATCAAAAACACAGCGATCTTAAAATGAATTACTAGAAACCGTACATTGTCTCTCATCACGGAAATACTGATGCCATTCCTCCCTTCACGGACAGTTCTGCATCTCGTTTAAACACCATTGTTCAGGGCCTGCTGCATCCTCATTTTTGAAACAGCCTAGCAAAATTGGCAGGGATAACCTTAACTACGAATGAAATGGCTTCAAATTTAAGGGGCTGTCATAAAAATGGATTTGAACAACTAATTATTTTCAAAAACGTGTTCTGCTCACAACTTGTTTGAGGGATATAAACGCCTAGCTGCGTGGCATGGGAATCCTTATATCCTTGTCTGATATTTATAGTGAAGTTGACATCTCTTAACGCCCATGTCTGCTACAAGTTGTTCTCAGCTCTTGTCTAGACACACCGAAAGGAAGTCATTAAGTGGAGCTGTAATGCAAGTTCATGATTGGAGGGGTGGGCCGCCCTGCTTAATGGAGTTAACTATGATCCCTGAAAATAAAGCTTCATTCACTTGCTTCTGCCCTTATTAAACCAAATGTTCTGAATCTCTTTTGTCTTAAAAGATCATACCAAAGATGCTTTACCCTAATTAGTGACTGGCCGTCAGGTAGTCACTTCCATCAGTTTTGAGTTTTTCTACCTTCCTCCCAAGTCCTGGCCACTGTAATCCTGTCCTTGGGACCCCTTCAAGGTGAAGGACAGAATAACAGGGTTTTAAGAGTTGGAAGCGTAGGACGATGATATCTGTGCTCTTTTAAATTGCCTCTGCCAGACAATCTTCTACCATCACACTTTTAGAGAGGAAGGACCAGAGGCAAAGGTTAATGATCTGGTTAACGAGGTGCACCTAGATGCCTCAGGGAGTAGCAATTAAAGACATTCTTGGGGGAGCTGGGCCATTTTCTTAAGTGAAGATTTCCCCTCATTTAACTTTTAAAAGTCTGGAATCTGCCCTATCAGGTTCTCCTTAAAGCAAAGCACAGCAGTGAGAAAAGGCGATCCTAGGTGGGTAGACAGAGTGTGGGGTGAAGAATGTCTTAGCTTTACCAGTCTCTGAGACAGCACTATAGAACCCAGTTAATAAATTATTATCTGTGCCTTGGCCACCTGGAAAAATCAAACTGAGTATCTTTTTTGTTGTTGTTGTTTTTTAAATTTTTATTTATTATATGTTACTGACCATACAATACATCGTTAGTTATTGACGTAGTGTCCCATGATTCATTGTTTGCGTATAGAAAACAATGGTGATACAGGCTCCTACGAGGCCCTAAATGCTCTCATACCAACAAAAGGAACGTTCTTATTTGGATGGATGTTTAGGGGGGTTTTCAGGGGAGTGGGGACGAGGCATGTCTTTTGGTATGCTAGAAATGTCTTAGAGACAAAAACTCAATGACTAAAAATTACAGATTTTAATGCTGCTGAATTCAAAGGCCCCTAACCGGCTAGCAGAGCAGCTCAGCGGGTTCTGCTGAGCAGACGCCTGAGCCCGCAGCTCAGGTGAGTGCCGTGGAAAATCACCAGCTCTGTCCTTTTACAGCTTTGGCCATCAGGAGGAACATCATCTGATAATGCTGGGGGCTTCTAAAAAGCAAAAGGATGTCATTTCTTTCCTATTTAAATCTCTAGGACGTATTACATTCATAATAAGAATGTTACCTTTGACAATTAAGCTCCCAACTAGCTTTCTCCCTTGATCAAATAAAATATTAGCCTCTAAGAATAACCTTCATACAGAGTTGTATGGAATACCACCAGCAATAATCTATAGCTGTTTGACCATTGACATACGTGTCCTCCTTTTGACAATTTGACATTTCATAAAGCAATCAGCCAGGATTCATTCAGTATTTATGTTATACTTTTTTTTTTTTTTGGTCAGAAACTTTGTAAAAATGAAAAATCTTTAGATCCTTTAGGATAACACCTTCTTGATAACCAACCACATCGTTTATGAACACTGGCTTCTTAATCCACAAAACCTAACTCACAAGCTAAGACCACTCCAAAACACCTGTCAGGTTGACCTCTTAAAGCAGTCTCTCATTTTGAGAACCCCTGTGTGGCCACTGCCCCCTAGACATTTTGAGTTTTTTAAAGGAGAAAGAGCAACGGAAAAGAGAAACATTGCCGACGATCATTCAAATAAGAAAATCTTCGTGAATTTTGATCATTTTAATAAATATATATCAAGAAAACCTCACTTTATTACAACACATTCATATACAAGCATCTACCATCTAAGTTTTCAACATCAAATGTTTATCAAATATTGAAAATAAAGGACAAAACATTACTAGACTATTTAGCCATAACACAAGAACATGTTTTAAAAATTGGTCCTTGTGGACATTGTCCAAATGACGACCCTACTCATACACTGTATGAATGAGACCTATATTTAATATTAACAGCAATAATAAAAAAGCTTTATCTTGGAGAAACTGGGAGGACTTGCTTATTTCCTCCGTCTGGCATTTGGTTCCTGTGAAGTATTGTTTAAGGAGGCCCAAGTCAATTAGCAACCTTGGAAATTGGAATACAGTTTAGCAGGAGTTGGCTGGAGTAGGAGGACGGACGGTCAGAGGGGCACTCTGAACACTCTTGCAAATGTACAAATTAAAGAAATCATTGAGAACACTGTTGACCAAATACATGGTAGCTATTGCCAACTGAGTCCCATTTCTCCAAAATAACTTCCCAAAAACTAAAGTCTTTACATTCTTTAAGATAAAACCTTATTGATCACATCATTTATTAACATTGTGCTTCTTAATCAACAGCAAAAGTCATATATAAAAAACCACATGCTTTTATAATCTAAACGTGTGAAATGATGCAAAACAGATTAAAGTATAACGCATGCCACTGGTTCATGAACTTCATCGGACAAGAAAACAAAACAAAACAAAACAACCCCAAACCCAAAAACCCCCAACCCCAGCAACAGACCCGTTGCCATAGAAAAGCTCAAGCAGCTTAGTGCTGGTTTCTAACAGCTCTATTGTTTCCCCCATCCCTTTCTAAAAATGCCAAATCCAAAAGCAATTGGGCATCAAAAACAAAGGAAGAGTACAGATGTTGAATCAAAAGTTGAACACAACAGTTTCGAAGTGAACGGTTTCCAAACAATATCGATCCACCCTGTGTTATTTTTTTTTCCTGTTTGTTAAATCCCTGCTGTAACTCTGATTTATCCTTAATTTTCACATTGGCAAAAATTAAGATAAAGTAAGGCACCAAAAATCGCCCTGTATAACACCTCTCTAACTGCCTCATCACGCATCACAGGCAAGCCAGGAACTCGCAGGGATTACCCTTCTACACATATTGTTGATTGCCACACCTAGATAGGTGTTTCATTATGTTACATCCTATTTTCATCTGTCATGCAAGACTGTTCAAGACAAGTCCTTAACGGCACGGTGAAGCCACTTCATCTAGCTCCCTGTCTTCAGTCTTTTATTCAGAAAAAAATACGGTATCATAGATAAGCAGCAGACATCCTTTGTTGGTTATGTTGCTTTGCTCACCAACTACCCACCTAATTAATTGGCACACATGTTGCTGTTTCTTGGCTAGTGACAGGCTCCTGGGGGTCATGGAAAGATCACAAGGGCACCTTGTCCCCCAGTCTGATCTACTGACCTTTTCTGTGAGAAAACGAAGGTATACTTTTAAGCATTAAGTCAACTGTTTTCTTGGTAACCTCACCACATTTACAAGTAGCTCGCTGATGACTACTGGAGAGATGTCTGCGGTCTGCTCTCCAGGCATTAAAACGACGTGGCGTGTTCATGGCATAATTTTATCAGTTGTACAAAACTATAAAATCCATTCAAAATAAAATTTATGAGAGCTAATTGATCATGCTGGGCATGCTTCCGAAGTTCGGTGAGAAGATGGCTCATAGTTTATTCCCTTTGCCACAGCACGGCTTGTTACTTGGTGAAGGCTCCTTTTTCCTTAAGGACTTTTTCCAAGACTCACTCACATTGCTTTTGTCATTATATCCAGTCTCAAAATAATCATAAAATTGGCCTTTGCACTCAAAAGCAAGGTCGTTTCCCACAGGTTCATGGCTTAGGGGGCCACCATCCCTATCGGTGTCATTATTTGCCTTCTCATCACTGAATGTGGCCTTTTCCTGAACACCTAGTGACCTGACATTAGTGACAAAGATTTCATTGGCGGGTACCTGGCCATCACCCTTGTAAACAGGTGCGCTGCCTACATCGAAATCCACCTGGTGGGAACAACTTGGTAAAGGCAGAGGGGGGGAGGAAGAGGAAGACGAGGAGGAAGAGGGGGCAGTGGTGGAGGCACTTCCGACACTAGCATGGACAGAAAGGGGTAGGTTTAGGTAGTGACCACCACATTCTTGGTAAAAGCAGCAGGCATGGAACTTCTCACACTCCTCTTTGGCCATCCGCGGTCGTTTTCGGTAAGGGCAGTCTTGAGCCATAAACCACTCTTGGGTAGAGGCGCCATTGAACGAGCAGGCAGGAAAGCACCAGTTATTCTGCATGATAATTTCACCATGGATCCGTTTCATCAAGTTGTTTATAAGGACAGATCTCCGGAGGTACACTTCAGGATCATCGATAAACTTTAGCTTTTCTAATGACATATACAGGATATGGGCTCGTTCCTCAAAAATCGAGATGGTCTAAAAATGAAAAAAGGAAGAGAAAACTTAAGAGGATATGGGCTATGTAAACATGCAATCACAGTATATTTCTTTCCGGCAGTTGCTGGATCTGGGAATGCTGGGGTCCTGTTTCTTCCAGGTTCATTTAGGGATGCTGTCCCTGGTGCTGCTAACATCCCGCCCTTCCCGCCTTGACAGTGTAGTCAAGCACCTGGGAACTGGGTCCCAAGGCAGACCACAGCAGGGACAGGTCAGGTCGTTTGAGCTTCTGTGGCCCAGTGAGGGAGATGCCGAAACACACAACACTCATCTGCTCTGCTAGAACTCAGGGGAGCAGTTTCTCCGGAGGGCAGAGAGGTAGTAACGAGGCGCACAAGGAGGGGTTCTCAGTTGCTGGTTATGTTGTTTCTTGATCTGGATGCTAGTTACAGGGATATGTTCACTCTGTGAAACCCATCAAGCAGTACTCTTAGAACACTTGAAGTTTTATGTGTGTGCATACTAACCCATGCGCCCGCACACACATATACATACTCATGTATATGTCGGTTAAGTGTCTTCTGAAGGATGTCAAAATGCAGGTCATAGGAAGTCTACTTCAAACCCTGGCCAGGAGCATGAGAGCGGCGTTCAGTACTGTCCCTCTGGCTTTCACACTTGCAATTATCCTTACTTGATTGAGGGACAACAATAATTGAGGCCCTGAAAGGCTCTGTCAGTGGAAGGGGCAAAGCAGTCTTCCTTCTGGGGCCAGGCAGGAGGAGAGATACAGGGAGGAAATGGGAAGACTCACTTCTGAGTAGTGTGATACTATCACTGGGAGATGACTGGTACAAATCCAGCAGCCACTCGGAAATGGCTACAACCATAACACAGAAATGAAAGAGGAAATAAACTGATTATGTTTGGGCGACCAGCTCTTCCAGGTCATTAAAAAAAAAAAAAAAAAAAAAAAAAAAGCCACCTGGTAGCATGACCTGAGGAACTGTGAACAAAGCCAGCCCAGGCTAACCAAAGGCAGGAACTATACATTCAGAGAAAAGCCCAGCACCTGTCAATGCATGTCGACATCTTTATGAGCAAGGTCAACGTAACACCTGACCGACAGGCTTGTGGGGTGGCAAGGAGTGGGGGTAAGAGGAGACACAGACGAAGATGAATTGAAAAATTAAAAACCCTCTCTGCATCTCAGACAACTATGGTCGGGGTTACACCCTCCTTGATTAAATCTGTAGATAGTTTTTAAAGGAAGAGAAACATAAGGAAAAAGAACTGGTATTTGAAAAGCTTAGGTGGCCAGTTTCATACTTCTAGGCACTTCCTGGATCCCATTATTTTCTTCTTAACCATGCAAAAGAGTTAGATGTGGTCTTTTCTAGGGAATGAATTACATATTTTAACAAACTACACCTATGTGATAAGTGTACAAGGAAGTGCGTGTTTCTACTTGCATCCACACATTCAAGGGATAGTGAATCTACCTCTAAGGGGTCAAGAGAGGCCCTAGGGAACGGCTCCCAGGTGGGCACACACAGAAGGGCTTTGGCCTTGGGACCTAGAGTGTGGGGAGGGGGGAGATGTCAGGAAAGAACAGTACATTTCGGTACACAGGTGAAAACATGGGACTGCTCATAACCACTAACACAACTGGAGAACAATCAAGTCATTTGTAAAAAAGATGTTCCTTGGATTATATAATTTTGTTATTTCTGGGTAGAGGAGCTCCTGCTGGCTCTTTCTTCGACTACTTGTGAAAATAACAGAGGACCCAAAAAAGTGACAACGATTAATATGGTTCTGCTGAGAAGTGGCTCATTTCCATTACTTGGGTGGAACAATTTAATTTCTGGAAATGGATCAAGCAACTAAGTATCTTAAACTCTTAATAAAAATAATGACTATTAAAAAAACATACTTTATGGCTACAGCTGCTGAGTGGTGGGTGAAAATCCTCTTCTTCCACATACTTCCTCTTAAAGTATGTGATCTTGGATGTTGTTATAGGATTTGAAATTCCCCTGTAATGTGATCCTGTGGTAATAAATCAGATATGACAAATGACATGCGGTTTGCCAAAGGTTCTCCAAACAAAATACTTTCCTTTAATTTCCTTATAGAAGATAACTTGGCTACATATCTGCCTGTACATGGGATGATTAAAAATAAACATTTGTCTTAATATTTGCTATCATACAGAATTCTGCGACCCAGGCTAGGCCAGGATTTCTAGGTAGTCATAAAGGAAAATGATCTACGTCAGCATTTACGAAATACTCAGAATCTTAATTCTAGGCACAAACAGCAAAATTCAGAAAGGGGAGGATAGTATCGATTCAAATTGTTTAATTAAGTCCACTGCTCAAATGTATACATCTTTAACTGTAAGAACTAATAACCAAATGACTTTAAAATGTTATCGGCTGTGGGTAAGAAAGCAAATGACTCTCTGCACATCAGAGTTATAATAGTCCTCTTTTCAAAATATGAAATTAAAAAAATTTAACTTAAAATTTGAGTCCTTTTTTACTCTTTCAAAAATGTAACATGTCAACCATGGATTAAAGTAGGGTCTAATTTTGAAAGAAAAGAGCTTTTAATCCCAAATGAACTTCAAGGAGTACATAGCTTACATTTTAGGGTTTTTTTTCTTTAAAGTAGTACTACACAAAAAATCCGAGGAACTTACCTTAGAATAGAAGAATAAAGAATCAGGAAGAACATACTTCTGTATTTAAAAAATTTTCCCTCTGAATGCGAAGGCCAATTGTGTGCTTAATAAAAAGAGGAGACACACAGCTTCTGGCCCAAAGTGCAGAGTCCTTTATGTCTCGGGGGATAAAGATGTCATTGTCAAGCTCACCAGGGGTCGTGTAGCTCTGAGAGAACCATGCGGTTCCACAGGGTGAAAAACCAAAACCCAAACTCAGGGTTTCAAAAATCTGGTTTGGTTCTTTTATAAATATAGGTGGCACGACTTACACGTGAAGCAGCAGAAATGTCGACTCAGGTTTGAATGCAGTTTAAGTCATCACCTCTGACCCTCTCCCTGGAGCCCCGGACTCACTTATGAGAGATGAACAGACAGCCTGGGGAGTCCCTGGAACAGGAGCTCTCTCAGCTCAGAAGGGTGCCCCAGACACTAGTCTGGCTGCAGAGCTGCAGAAGGCAGTGGGGGGCGGGGAAGGTTCAAGGGCAGTACCTGCCAGTGGGGGACCGGCTCCCCGGTCTCCCTGCAGAGGAGCCTGTGCTGGCCCAGGGGGGCTCGGGCCTCCGTAGCTGTCAGCCTCCCATAGTGTCTGGTACCCAGCAATTTCAGCAGCTCCTTCCGAGACAATGGGCTCGCAGAATCTATTCATGGACAGAACCAGAGTCATCTCTNCCCAAAAATAAAAAAAAAAAAAAAAAAAAAAAGAAAGAAAAAAAGAAGGAGAACGGCCCTAATCAAGAGTCAGCCAGGGGATGGCCTTCACATTTTCATTCCTTTGCTTTGGGAAACTTTTACTTCTCGGTCCTCTCCTTCACCCTGAAACATTTTATTATTTTTTCAAAGAAAACCTCAGCAAACTCTCTTGCTGCTCTTAGCTCAGCCTCTGTGTTCAGCAATCTGCATTTCATGGGCGGTTCTTTAAAATCCCATTTCTTATTGTTCTCAGATTCCCCTCAGCCCTCTTTGAGACAGCTGCTTTGCCTCCTAGACACATTTTCCCCCTGACCTTCCCGCAGAAAATGTACCGCTAAGAGGCAAGTCCAAAACCCATGCACTTCCTTTCTATTAATAAGGCAAAATCAATTTTCTAGTCAATCCCCCCGAGAGTCTCCTTTGATGCAATCCGCTAATCAATCAAACAGGAAGGGTGGGGAGGCCAAAATCTCCACCGTAATCCCTACTGCGGCTCGGTGGGCTTGGGGCTGTGCGGCTGCCCCCTCCTTCTCTCCTTTCCGCAGGGCCAGTTTCTCTACAACATTCTGGGGCTCCCTCCACTTTCTTCTCCCAAAACGAAGCAGACAGAGACACACTTGGTAGTTGTTTCCACCAGCCCTGATCGGCCTGAACTGGATCTGCCTCCAGTCAAAACACTGTAAGATGAAGACAGAAAATTGGCTCCAGTTTCAAGCCGGGAGTCGCAGCCCCACAGGAGCCAAGCACAACAGCCACGGAGCAGGCAGAATATTAAACAGGAGCCAGGGCTTGAGGGCCAGAGGCAGCCTACAACTCTTTCCTCGGCAAGGCCCAGGCACAAGGCAGGAACTTTCCAAGAGGCACCACACTGCGGCCCTCCTCTCCAGTTCACGCCCCTGCCTGGGGCCTGCGGGGAGACTGGGAGCCTCTCTGCTCCGTGATGCCCGCGGGGCTCCTGCATGACTCAGGTGGTGTGGGCCATTTCCACTGGGGTGCAGGGTCTTCACCTGGTCCCAGCTAAGGTTCAAGGCAGGGTCAAGGGTGAGTTGGGAGGGGCGAGTTTGATTCTCTGGCAAAAAGACCAACGGGCCAGAGATCAGTGGTGACAGCAGAGAAGCCTCTGCACCTTATTAACCGCTGGTTCCTTTTACAAGACCTGAACCTCCACTATCCCACTTTGCCATTTAAAGAACTGTCACAAAGAGTGATGTCAGGCCTGCTTTCTGAAGATCGATTGTCTTTCAAATATATGCTAAGGGTCTAGTGCATGCTTTCTTCTTCAAATTACGCAGCTCCTAACGTTTTTGGGAAAGGCGAATCCACTGCTGTCCAGCGAGAGATTATGATTACCTATGTGTTCTAACAAGGATCCACTTCCAGGTACAAGGAGGAAAACCACCAGGGGAAGGGGAAATAGCTTCACTGAAGTGACAAGATTCTTATGGCTAACAGCAGCTCTTGGCAGCAATGACTCCATCCTTTACCCATCCTTCTCTTTGAGATCCTAATTTCCGTACCAACCTCACCGAAGGATGAACAGGGGAAGTGTCCGTGTCAGTGGCTGGCATGAGGACCCAGCTGATTTGGGCTGCTAACCCACCTACCCCTTTCTCTTTTAAAATGCCCCCCAAAGAGGCACCAGCCAGGGACTCACTGCAAGTAAAACCTTATTACAAAAAAAGAAAAAAAGAGAGAGGTTCGATTATTCTCTAAGAGGAAATGGTGGGACATGCCATTTATTTTGCTCTTGAGTCATCAAAAAATTTACACTACATTGATTTGATAAACTAAGCTATTCTGTCTATCACTCCTCAAACTCGGCATCCAAACAAGGTATCAAACCTCATGATAATTTATTCCCTGGGAGACTCTCATAAATGGTCTAATTTCTTAACCTATTATACAAGACAGTTTATCAGTAAGTGCTATTGCCAGGAGCTCATGAATTACAGCTTTTTTGTCAGTAGCCTTCTCACTGACTGCAACATCATTTTCCAGCTTGAAATTCACACTCACTTTTGTGCTGGATTCTGGGAATAGGACCCAAGCTTTTTGTCTATGCTGAACTTTTATGACATAAAACCAGAGGAGGTTGACAAATCCACGCCCCTTAAGAAAGTGAAGCATTTGTAGGCCCCCTAGAAGCCATTACCTTTGTTTAATAGGACATTATATGGGCCCTGTGCTATTTTATGTTCCTAAGAGTTTGTTTCCATTTTAATGACTTATTGTTGTAGCTTTTTTGGTTGTTAAGGATTTCAGGGTTTCTATTTGTTAGTATTGATTCCAGCATATGAAATCCTATCAGGATGCATCTGAACTTGAAACACAGCATAGTCCTTTTACCTTGGCTCTTTCTTTCCATTACGATATCTGATTTCTCTTAAGTTTTTCTTTCTGGAACTGGAAACTTTTACACACAAACTCCTAAGCCAGAGAAGCTCAGTGCCACAAACGATATTTCTAAGTCTCAACAAAACAGGAATGACTCCGGATTATTTGGGAGTGGGGAAGAGATTTTGCAGTTGAGCCTTTCTTTCTAGTCTCTTGAGAAATTATGCCGGGATGTTAATAAATTAAGAAGGCAAGTTCCACATTCGTGAAGCCCTGGGAGTGTGTGGTGCCATGCACCAATGTTTCACATGATTCTTCATGTGTATTATATGTGCAGATCCAAACCGTCATTATTCTCTGTATGACGAGATTTACGTTGTAATTCTGCTACCGAGTTCAGAAGTTAAAATCCACGTGATGCTAATATTAGATATAACCCCAAAGATGTACATTTATGGTAAAATTTGTGTTTTTTTTTTAAACATCAGAGGTGAGTAGAGTCAAAAGAAGGCTGTTTAAGTGTGTTTGGTCTATACATGGGTTTTAAAAAAAAAATAACCTCCCATGCCCAGGATCCGGCATATCTGCTCTGTCACCCACTAGAAGTAGTGCAATGACACCTCAAGCATTCCCAGAAGGCTGAGGGCTAAATGTCATGATTTTCCAGCAAATATTCATCGTAAAGTTACCAGGCGTTGCTATACAATTTGGTTTTTCCAGATGAGTTAGGCTTGTTCTTTCCTGAGAGCCATTCTAATGCTAATAGGAATGGCTGGCACACAGAACAGGCTAGCTAGGTTCAGTGGCACCTTGAATCTAACAGGGGCTTCTGGTCATTCTTTGCCCACCCCTCCCCCCATCCCTCACTGGAAATTAGAGAACATTAAGAGCATTATAGCCGTTAGAGATCTGATTCCCACACTGAAACGCAGAGCCGTAAAGGGCTGATATTTCCAATGCACCTTTGGTGCTGCCAGTCTTCAATGTGCTGCCCAGGTGCAATCAAGCCCCTGACCTCGACGCTGTGCTTAACAAGATGCCAACAGCTCGTCCAGCTGCTGGTGGTGGTGATGGAAGGGGCTGAATGGGTGGAAGAAAATCCTTCAACCCGTCTAAATAGACAGATGTCGCTTTTCTGCCAGTCCCTGCAGTACACCTGTCTGCCCCGGGAAGTGCGTTTCTCAGCTGTAGCTTCGAGAGGCCAGGAGCTTTAGGTCAGGTCCTGGGGCTAGGAACGCGGGTGCTGGGCCTGAAGGAGAAGATGGGGTGTACGGGTGTCCGAGCCCTGGCGCCAGGTCTCCCCATCCCAGGCCCAAGACTGGGGTCGTGAGGTTTGGAGAACCGAACCCCTGCCGGCACCGCGTCTGGGCTCCCGCACAGACACACCCCCAGGGGTCGGTGCCGCTGCCCCTGGGCCCCTTCCCAGGTAGCGAGCGGAGCCCTGCCGGCCGCCGGCCGCAGGAGAAAGTAAACAACACCCCAAGTGTCTGGGAACAAAGGCAAGTTGTCTTTCCACGGTGCCGGAGCCGTGCGCCTCTCCTGAAGAATAAGAGCTATTATTACTCTTTCTTTCTTTTCTTCTTCTTCTTCTTCTTTTTTTTTTTTTTTAAAACAAGTTTCCTTCTAAGGGAAATAAACACCAAAGGTAGGATTCCAAGGAAATGACTCACGGCGGCTGGCAGGGCTCTGGCGAGGCTGGCCCGGGCCCCGCGCTCCAGCCCGCAGCAGATGCCTGCCCGGCCCTCCCTCCCTCGCCGGCCCAGCCCACTCGGAGCCCGCGGCTGCGGGAGCGTCCCGCGCGGCCGTGGGACACGGGCGCCGGGGGACAGCGCCCGCACCTCCCGCGGGCGTCTGCCCTGTCCGCGCCACCCTGGGCCCGGGGGCAGCCTCTCTCCCCCGCCTCCGTGGCCCCAGCCGGGCACTCAGGAAAGTTGCTAGGGCCCAGGAGGCGGG
>NC_048225.1:94157017-94390701 GCF_002007445.2 Ailuropoda melanoleuca
CCCCAGACCCCACGCGCTCCCCGGCTCCCGCCCTAGCCCTGGGGGCTCGCTCCAGCCGGATAACTTGTTCACTCTGCAACCTTCTGAGATGTCTTCTCTCTCTCTCTTTTTTTTAAATTTGGTTTAGTTCTGTTGTTGTTGTGTGTGCGTGTGATTAAAAAAAAAAAATCTGTGCCTTTCCCACCCTTTGCAAAAGACTTTCTTCTCCTTTGCCACAGCAAACGGAGATGAGAAACAGATGTCTTTGCAGGACCAAGCAGTTATTCTCCCCTCGCCGCCCGCCCCCGCCCGTTCCCCTCCGGAGCTGCATATGTAAAAAAAAGCAACATTGGTCCTACTGCAACTTGAATTGGCAACTCTTTCTGGGTGGGGAGCCTCCAGGGAAAACCTCCAGGAAATAAAAAAGTAATAAAGGAGGTTGTCCTTGGTCAAGGGAATGTAATTTAAGCCCCGGAATCACATTATTTTGCAAATAGTAATTTTCCCCTATATTAGGCTCAATTGGAGTTTGTTTTTTGAAACATTAATTCATAACTTCTGTCTAGGGACTCCTCCATTGCCGAGATGGGTCATTTCAGGTGTAATGAACACAGAGGCTGGGAAGGCATAGACCTAATAAAATCGGGGGGAAGGCACCTGCACAAAAGTGTTACAAAGACTATAATGTTTGTTTACTGCTACTATGCCAGATGTGCTAAATATAACACTTCTTTAAAACAGTGATCCTCCGACTGTGAAAAACCAAACCTCTTGCTGCCTGGGTCCCTAGGAATCAAGGAGAGGCACAGACTGAAAATCGGGGAGGAAAGGAATAAGATCAAGGATGAGGATTAGCATCTGCAAATTGAACTCTATCTAATTTGCATGTTTATTTCTTAGAATTGAAATTAAATTTGTGTAATAAATGTTTTCCATTTCATTTGTACGCTTAAAATTTGGGTGACTGACGTGCAGTTAAGTGAATTTCTTTTCTTTTTTAAACAAATGTAGTTTATTCAATAAAGCAGCAAACAAATATTAGACATAATTAGAACTAATCTACTTTGAAGGTATTTTTGTTGAACTTTGTACATTTAAAGACTCTCAGAGGTTTTAAGGGTATTAGGAAGCTGAGAGAAGGCAATTATGCTGAAAACAGACTAACTCAACAGATTTCCAGGAGCATTATTTCATTTGTTCCAAAAAGACATTTCAGGATTGCATGCCTAAAATTGGGAATTGGGCATCCATCTTGGCTTTATTCTGAACCATATTAAGACCATATTAAATTGCATTGGCTTATGTACAGCGTAGGCCATTATGATAAGAATGTAAGAACTGTAAAGATGCCATTTTGTGCAATCAATGGGTGTTGCATGCCCAGCTTATGGGCAGAACATCATTTTCATTTGGGTGGGGGCAAGAGGTTAAGGAAACGCACAAGGGCATTTAAAGCAATGCAAGTACTCGAAAGTCAAAATCAGTACCGAAAACTGGTTAGTGTCTAACTCAAATGAAGAACTAAATGTGAGGGCTTGGAGGCATGGCTTATTATTGTTTTTATCTCTCTATATTAAAGTTTTATAGCATTTAAAGGACTATGGGGAAATCCCCACATACACTTGGCTGTGTCAAAATACATAAAACCAAAAGGAGGAAATTAAGCATAAAATTGAGAAATAACATGAGACTAAGTATCAGCATGGGTTGCTCTGGCATCTTTTGGAGCTTTGGCTCTGAGAAATGAGCCTTCTGGGAAATTGGCATTGCCCTTGGGTGGGGAGGACTCTTGGCTTTAATGTTACAACAAAATGACGTCACAAGTATGAAATCATTGTACTTCACAGCACCCTTGTGGTTTTGAGTATGAACTTGACCCTGTCCTGTTCAGATAGGTTAGGTTAGCATGTTGTACTAGCAGCTTTCCCTGCCCTACTTTTTAATCTCAAGGTCAATGTTTTCTGAGATTCAGTACCCAACCGTTGACAACATGAACGAATGTCAACAAGTAGAAAAGTCAGTCAAACCTCCATGGAAGGAGAATATCATTTAAAAGTTTAAAGTGAGCTTCTGGTTGAAGATGGCAACATGAGAAGATCCTGACCTCACCACCTCCCACAGACACAAGGAATCTACAGCTACAAGTGGAACAATTTCCTCTGAAAAGAAATCTAAAAACTGGGAGAGCAACCTCTTCACATGGGGCAAAGAAGAGGGAACCCACATTGAAGTGGGTAGGAAGGGTTGAGATATAGTCTCACCGTAAACCCCATCCCTGGTACAGTGACCCAGAATCAGGAGGGAACCCAACCCTGAACTTCTCCCAGAAGATTGAAGGGTTTGTACCACACATCAGGCATCCCAACTTTTAAGACTGGCCTGAGACATAAGCCCCAAACATCTGGCTTTGAACACCAATGGGGCTCATCTTCGCCAGACCTGCAGGGCCCTTGCACAGTGGGTGCCATTTTGCTTGATCGCTTGTTAAAGCTGACAAGCACCATCACTTTTCCCCTCTTTCTTTCCCTTTTAAATTTTTTCTTCTTCTTTTTTCCCTTTTTCTTTTCTTTTTCTTTAGCAGGTGCTATCTTTACACTCCCCCTATGCTTCGCTCCAGCCAGTGAGCACCATCTTCCCCCTCTCCCTCTGCAGCGCTATTGAGGCCCAGTGTCTCCCGGAGGGGAGCTTCTAAGCACATCTGGTGCTCCGGTTTTACACTTGGTAGCTCAGTTTTGTGACTACCACCCAGAGGATGGCCCTTGATCGCCTGGTCCTGGAGACCCCTGGGAGCTTGCACTCTTGGGGCCCGCTGGGCTGTAACAATTGGAGAGATAGTACTGGCAGGCTACCATTCCTAGCACCCTGCACAGATAGCAGACCCAAACACTCTCCCAGTCTTTCTGAGCCAGGGGTCTATTTGTTTGTCCAAGAGCCGTGGCTGGAGGGGCAGGCTCCTGGTTGGCATACTTGCTGGGGCTTACGGAGGTGCCCTCAGGGAACAGAGGCCAGTGGACACAAACTCTGCCCTCTCCCTCTCTGCCTCATTCCCGCCTGCTGGTATCTTCCAGAACTGAGGCTATCCTCTTGTCCAGTGCCCTGAATTTTGTGGCTGCTGTCAGGGGACACCTCTCCATTGCCTGGCTCTGGTGACCAGGGCAGCTTAGACTTGCTTCAGGTCCTTGGAGACTGTCAACAATCAAGAGTTCCTAAACAGCTACCACACCCACAGCATAGCAAGAGGCAACAGACCCAGGAGTTCAGTCTTTCTGCAAAGGAGGCCGATAAGCTTCTAGCTGCAGCATGAGGGGCAGGCTTCAAATTAAACACATCTAAGGGCTGCCCATAAACCTTTCCAGAGACCTCAGAGATGTGAGCACTATCTTTGCACTCTCCCTCTGCTCTGCTCCAAAGTACTGGCGTCTCTTGGAGGGGAGCTTTTATATGTGTCTGGTACTCCAATTTTTATTACCAGTGCCCTGGTTTTTATGACTGCTGCCGAGGCGATACCCTTGTTTACCTAGCTCTGCTGGGCAAGGGGTTTGCATTCTGGGTCCCCTGGGACTCTACCAACCAGAGAGACAGTTCTTGCCAGACTCCCACCCCCGGGACACTGCCAGTCCTGGAGCTTTGGCCTTAGGGCCAGATCGCAGGTTTGGCACACATCTAGAGGCTGCAGGTGTTCTCAGGGCACATAGGCCATGGGATATCATCCTTATAATTCCCCATTCCTTCGCTACACCTCACCAGTATCTCCCAGAAAGGGGTTTGTACACTTGTTTTGAGCCCTGATTTTTGCAACTGCTAACCAGGGGACACCTTCAGATTGCCTGGTTTTGGAGGCCAGTGGGGCTTATGAGTGTGGTCCCACAAGCTTGCATATATTAACATTCTTTAAAACCTGCTGTCTGAGGAGAGTCTAGCTTCTAATCAGGCTGAGTCTAGCTGCTCACTAAGATGCTCCCCTTTGGGACACTGACGAGTGTTGTCACCCCCTCAACTACCAGGAGCTATTAAAAATAAAATAGGCTGCTTGGAAAATCACAAAGGTTTGAGAGACAACCAAGAGCTAGGGCAGGGGTGGGGCGCCTGGGTGGCACAGCGGTTAAGCGTCTGCCTTCGGCTCAGGGTGTGATCCCGGCGTTATGGGATTGAGCCCCACATCAGGCTCCTCTGCTATGGGCCTGCTTCTTCCTCTCCCACTCCCCCTGCTTGTGTTCCCTCTCTCACCGGCTGTCTCTGTCTCTATCAAATAAATAAATAAAATCTTAAAAAAAAAAAAAAGAGCTAGGGCAGGGGTGAACAATGATTCATCTTCTATACAAGGTGGATCCTTCAAGACCAGGAGAAGTGACTGTTCCATCTGGTGCATAGGAATCAACATAGTCAAACGAAATGAATAAACAGAAAAAGATGTTCTGAAAGAAAGAACAAGATAAAACCCCAGAAAACAAACTTAATGAAATGGAGGGAAGTGATTTACCTAGTAAGAAGTTCAAAGTAATGGTTGTAAAAATGTTCACTGAACGCAAGAGAAGAATATAGGAACACAGTAAGAACTTCAACAAAGAGATTGAAAATATATGAAAGTTCCCTGCAGAAGTCACAGAACTGAAAATATAATAACTGGACTAAAAAATACACTTGAGGGATTCAACAGCAGACTAGGTGATGCAGAAGAAAGGATCAGTGAACTCAAAGACGGTGGGAAAATGCACCCAAATAGAGCAACAAAAAGAAAAAGTGAAAAAATAGTGAAGATAGCTTAAGGGACCTATGGGACAACATCAAGGGGACTAATGTTCACATTATAGGGGCCCAGAAGAAGAGAGAGAGAAAGAAGCAGAAAACTTATTTGAGGAACTAATGGCTGAAAATTTTTCTAACCTGGATAAGGAAACAGATATCAAGATCCAGGAAGTCTATAGAGTTCCAAAAAAGCTGAAACTAAAAAGACCTGCACCAAGAAACATTATAATTAAAATGTCAAAATTAAAGACAAGGTGAGATTCTTAAAAGCAGCAAGAGAAAAACATCTTGTTACACACATGGAAACCCCCGTAGGACTATCAGCAGGTTTTTTAGCTATAGCCTTATAGGCCAGAAGGGAGTGGCACTATATATTTAAAGCACTGAAATACTTTACCAACGAAAAATACATTACCCAGCGAAGTTATTATTCAGAATTGAAGGAGAGATTAAGAGTTTTCCAGACAAGCAAAAGCTAGGGAGTTCAGCACCACTAAATCAGACAAGAAATGTTAAGGGACTTCTTTAACCTGAAGTAGAGGGTGTTGCCAATCAGTAACAAGAAAACATATGAAAGTATGAATTTCACTGGTAAAGTTGAGCACATTAGAAAGGTAGTGTATTAAATGCTTATAAAGCTAGTTAAAGGTTAAAATAAAAGACAAAGGTAGCAATAACCATAGCTACAATAATTAAGGGATATACAAGATAAAAAGATGTAAGATATGACATCAAAAACAAAACATGTAGGGGACTGGGTAATAAAAATGTAGGGCTTTGGGATGCATCTGGGGCTGGTGACATGCAGTAGGATCCTCTCTCATGATGCTGGACAGCAAGATGCAGCTCCCAATCAGCCACATGATCATGAGGGTAAAGCACTGATATGCTTACAACCATTCTGTACCCACACAACCATGCTATTTTTTCACTTTCAGTTCAGTGTTCAATCAATTACATGAGATATTTAACACTTTATTATAAAATCAGCTTTGTGTTAGAGGATTTTGCCTAACTGTAGGCTAATGGAAGTGTTCTGAACATGTTTAAGGTATGCTAGGTTAAGTTATGATATTTGGTAGGTTAGGTGTATGAAATTCATTTTCAATTAATGATATTTTCAATTTAATATTGGGTTTATTGAGATGTAATTCTACCATAATTTGAGGAATATCTGTATACTGTTATGTATCTAAATTGTTATATGTAAACTTCATGTTAACCACCAAGCAAAAACCTATAGCAGACACACAAAAAACGATGAGAAAGGAATCTAAGCGAACACTAAANTATGTATCTAAATTGTTATATGTAAACTTCATGTTAACCACCAAGCAAAAACCTATAGCAGACACACAAAAAACGATGAGAAAGGAATCTAAGCGAACACTAAAGAAAATCATCAAACTACAAAGGAAGAGAGCAAGAGAAGAAGAAAGGAATAGAGAAACTCCAAAACGGCCAGAAAACAACAGAATGGCAATAAGTACATACCTTTCAAAAAGTACTTTAAATGTAAATGGAATAAATTCTCCAATCAAAAGACAGGGAGTGGCTGAATGGATAAAAAACAAAACTCATCTGTGTCATGCCTATAAGAAACTCACTTCAGATCTAAGGACACACACAGACTGAAAATGAATGGATGGAAAATTGTATTTCAAACAATGAAAACCAAAAGAAAGCTGGGGTAGCCATACTTATATCAGACATAATAGACTTTAAAACAAAGACAACGAGAGACAAATAAGAACATTACATAATGATAAAGGGATCAATCCAACAAAAAGATGTAACGATTTTAAATACCCACATATCCAACATAGGAGTACCCAAATACATAAAACAAATCTTAACAGACCTAAAGGGAGAAGAAGACAGCAATACAATAGTAGTAGGGGAATTTAATATCCTACTTACACCAGTGGATAGATCATCCACACGGAAAATCAATATGGAAACACTGGCTTTAAATGACACATTGGACCAGAGAGGCTTAACAGATATATACAGAATATTCTATCCAAAAGTAACAGAATACACAATTTTCTCAAGTGCACATGGAACATTGTCCATGACAGATCATTTTAGGCCACAAAACAAGTCTGACAAATTTAAGAAGATTAAAATCATACCAAGTATCTTTTCTGATCACAATGGTTTGAAACTAGGAAATCACTTACAAGAAGCAAACTGGAAAATTCACAGATGTGTAAAGATTAAACAACATGCTACTGAAAAACCAGTGCATCAATAAAGAAATCAAAGCAAAATCAAAAAAATTCCTTGAGACAAATGAAAATGGAAATACAACATCCCAAAATGCATAGGATGAAGCAAAAGCTGTTCTGAGAGGCAATTTCACAGTGATAAATGTCTACCTCAAAAAATAAGAAAAACATCAAATAACCTTATTTTACACCTCAAGGAACTAGAAAAAGAAGAATAAATGAAGCCCAAAGATGGTAGAAGAAAAGAAATAACAAAGATCAGAGCAAAAATAAATAGAGAAAAAGACAATAAAAAAGATCAATGAAACCAAGAGCTGGTTCTTGGAAAAGATAAGCAAAAAGGACAAAACTTTAGCTAGACTCACCAGGAAAAAAAGAGACGGCCCAAATAAATAAAATCAGAAATGAAAAAGGAGACATTACAATTGATACCACAGAAATACTAAGGATCATAAGAGACTACTATGAAAAATGTATGCCAAAAAATTGGACAGCCCAGAAGAAATGGATGAATTCCTAGAAATTTACAATCTTCCAAGACTAAACCATGAAGAATTAGAAAATGTGGACATACCAATTCCTAGTAAGGAGGTTGAATCAGTAATTTAAAAACTCCCTACAAACAAAAAAGTCCTGGACCAGATGGCTTCACTAAGGAATTGTACCAAACTTTCAAAGAATTAACATAAATCTTTCTCAAACTGCAATGAAAAATAAGAGGAGGGAACACTTACAAACTCATTTTACTAGGCCAGCATTACCCTGAAACCAAAACCAGATAAGGACACCACAAGAAAGAAAAATTAGGAGTCAATATTCCTGATGAACATAGATGAAAAAATCCTCAACAAAATATTAGCAAACCAAATTCAACAATACATTAAGAGGATCATACATCATGATCAAATGGGATTTATTCGAGTGATGCAAGGATGGTTCAACATCCACAAATCAATCAACATAATATACCACATTAACAAAATGAAGGATGAAATTATATGATCATCTCCATAGATGCAGAAAAGCATTTGACAAAACTCAATAACCATTTATGACAAAAACTCTTAACAAAGTAGGTACAGAGTGAATGTAGCTCAATGTAATGAAGACCACATATGAGAAGCCCATAGTTAACATCACACTCTAATATCAGGAACAAGACAAGGATACTTACTCTCACTAATTTTATTCAACATAGAATTGTAAATCCTACCCACAGCACTTAGGTAAATAAAAGAAATAAAAAGCATCCAAATTGGAAAGGAAGAGGTAAATCTATCTGCAGATGACATATATTATATATAGAAAACCCTACAGCTGCCATCAAAAAATTGTTGGAATTAATAAATGAATTCCGTAAAGTTGCACAACAAAAAATCAACATACAGTAATTGGTTGCATTTCTATACACTTATAACAAACTATCAGAAACAAATGAAGAAAACAATCTGATTTATAATTGCATCAAAAAGAATAAAATACCTAGAAATAAATTAAATCAAAGAGGTGAAAGACCACGGAAAACTATAAGACACTGATAACTTGAAGAGATACAAATAAATGGAAAGACTCTGTGCTCGTGGATTGAAAGAATTAATATTGTTAAAATGTCCATACTACCCAAAGGAATCTACAGATTCAATGCAATCCCTATGAAAATTCCAGTGACATTTTTTTTTTTTACTAGAACTGAAACAAACAATTCCAAAATTTGTATGGAGCCACAAAAGAACTCAAAGAGCCAAAGCAATCTTGACAAAGAACAAAGCTGGAGGCACCATGCTCCCTGATTTCAAACTATATTACAAAGATATAGTAATCAAAACTGTATGGTATTGGCATAAAAACAGACACATGGGTCTGTGGAACAGAATAGAAGGCCTAGAAATAAACCCATGCATATATAGTCAATTAATTTACAACAAAAGAGCCAAGAATATAGGATGTAGAAAGGAGAGTCTCTTAATAAATGGTATTGGGGAAACAGGACAGCAACATGCAGAAGAATGTTTGCATGGATCACTATCACTGGATAGTTTGCATAGGATCACTATTTTACAGAATACACAAAAAGTAATTGAAAATGAATTAAAGACTTTAATGTAAGAACTGAAACCATAAAATTCCCAGAAGAAAACATAGGTGGCAATTTCCTTGTCATTGGTCNCAATACACAAAAAGTAATTGAAAATGAATTAAAGACACTTTAATGTAAGAACTGAAACCATAAAATTCCCAGAAGAAAACATAGGTGGCAATTTCCTTGTCATTGGTCTTGGCAATGATTTTTTTGGATTTGACACCAAAAGCAAAGGCAACAAAAGCAAAACTCAACAAATGTCTCTACATCAAACTAAAAAGCTCCTGCAAAGCATAAAAAGTCACCAAAAAATGAAAGGCAACCTACTGAATGGAAGACATTATTTGCAAATCCTATATCTGATAAGGGATTAATATCCAAAATACATAAAGAACTCAACAACGCAATAGCAAAAAAAAAAAAAAAAAAAAAAAAAAAAAAAAAAAAAAAAAAAAAAAAAAAAAAAAAAAAAAAAAAAAANAAGAAAAGAAAAGAAAAAAACCCAATTAGATTAAAATATGGGCAGGGACTCTGAACAGACATTTTTTCCAAAGAAGACATACATGTGGCCAAGAGGTATATGAAACTAACTATAAATCATAAATGAATGAAATGTAAATCAAAACCACAGTGCACTATCACCTCACACTTGTTAGATGGCCATTATCAAAAAGATAAGAAATGACAAGTGTTGGAAAGAATGTGGAGGAAATGAAACTCTTGTACTCAGTTGGTGTGAATGTAAATCGATGTAGCCACTATGGAAAGTAGTATGATGATTCCTAAATAAATAAATAAATAAATGTAGAACTACCATATGATCCAGTAATTCCACTTCTGGGCATTTATACAAAGAAAATGAAAACACTAACTCGAAAAGTTATATTCACACCTGTGTTCATTGCAGCATTATTTACAATAGCCAAGATGTGGAAACAACGTAAGTCACATGAATGGATAAATGGATCAAAAAACTGTGATATAGGGGTGCCTGGCTGGCTCAGTGGGTAGAGCATGTGACTCTTGATCTTTGGGTCATGAGTTCAATACCCATGTTGCATGTAGAGATTACTTAAAATAAATAAATCTGCTATAAATCTTACATCGATTAAAAAAAAACGGATACACAAACACACAATGGAATATTATTCAGTCATAAAAAATGAAATCTTGCCATTTCCAACATGGATGGATCTTGATGATTTTATGCTAAGTGAAAGAAATCAGAGTGAGAGAGACCAATACTGTGGGATCTCATTTATATGTGGAATAAGAAAAAAAAAAAAAACAAGCTCATAGAACTGATTGGTGGTTGCCAGGGGTGGGAGTTGGGGGTGGTTGAAATGGGTAAAGGAAGTCAAAGTGTGCAAATTTCCAGTTATAAAATAAAAAGTCATGGGGAAGTAATGTACAGCATGGCAACTATTGTTAATGATAATGTATTGCATATTTGAAAGTTGCTAAGGGAATAAATCTTAAAGGTTCTCATCTACAAAAAAATTTTTCTGTAATTATGTGTGGTGACAGATATTAACTAAATTTATTGTGGTGATCATTTCCCAATATATACAAATATCAGATCATTATGTTGTATACCTGAAAGTAAGGTAATGTTGTATGTCAATAATATCTCAATAAAAATAAATAAAAATAAAAATTTTAAGTAAGTGGTGGCCATGACACAAGGAAAGAACTGCCTACAAATCAATAATGAAATATTTGGAATGAGTGAATGTAATTTAGAGTTGCAATATTCAACCTGAAAACTATGGTGTCATATGTGTGTAGAAGTTCCAAGACAGAAATTTGATGATAAAACTTAAGATATCTTGAGTTGCAAATTCCCTGAAGGCAGTGATGTTTCCCCCAGTCAACAAACAGAGTGCCAGACTTAGAACTACTGAAACACATTTCACAAAACCTTTTTGTCATTGGAAAGGGGGGTGTTTTCAAGTAAAATTCGACTCATTCAGATTGCTCTTGACACTGCCCATTTGGACTAATAAAAAGTCAAAATGATTGGCTTTTAAAAACAAGTGTAACCTTCTTACAACAAAAAGAGGTGTCTGTAGTCAATGTCTCCAGCTCCCCTTCTCCTGTTCTCAAGCTTGTTATACTTTTTCATCCCATCACTCCATGGAAACTGTTTTTGTCAATGTCACTAATGACTTCCATGTTGCTAAATCCAAAGCTCTTTCCTGGCTCTCTTTCTTTGACCTGCATGCGGCATTTGACCAACTTGATCACTCTCTCTTCCTTGAAGCACCTTCTATCCTGCTTCCAGGAGGATCCTACAGATCCTCATAGGCACCTGGTTTGCCTCCCACCTTACTGGTTCCTCCCTTTCTCTATGACCTCTGACTGTGAGAGTGCTTCTAGCTCAGTCCGTTGAAACTTGTCGCTTCCTTTTAGCCACTCTCTTGTGGATCTCATTCAGTCTCATGGCATCGAATACTGTCTATATTCTGATGACTTCCAAATTTAGATCTCCAGTCCTAACCTCTCTCTTGATCTCTAGATTCCACTTAGATGTTTAACGGGCATTACAAGATTTATAGATCCAAAACGGAACCTCTGAGCGTCTCTGCTCCTTCAACTCTGCCACACTGAATAGTCTCCATTCCAGTTAATAAACCACACTATTTTGTTAGTTGCGCATGCAAAAAAAATGTTGGAGTCATCCTTGACTTTTTTTTCCCTTTATACCCTACATCTAATACATCAAAAAATCCTTAAGGTCCTATCTTAATTTTTTTTTATTTTTATTTTTTTATGGAGCAGGAGTTTGAGCTCTTTGAATATTTATTTATTTTTTTAAAGTTTTTTGTTTTTTTTTTTAAAGATTTTGTTTTTTATTTATTTATTTGACAGAGATAGAGATAGCCAGCGAGAGAGGAACACAAGCAGGGGGAGTGGGAGAGAAAGAAGCAGGCTCATAGCAGAGGAGCCTGATTATTTTTTATCATCTCTACTGCCACCATAACGTGATCCCATAACGCCGGGATCACGCCCTGAGCTGAAGGCAGACACTTAACCGCTGTGCCACCCAGGCGCCCCATATTTTTTTAAAGTTTTTATTTAGATTTCAGTTAGTTAACATACAGTGTCATATTAGTTTCCGGTGTACAGTATAGTGATTCAACACTTCATACAACACCCAGTGTTCATCACAGCAACTGCATTCCTTAATCCCCATCACTAATTTTACATATGCCCCCCCCCCATAACCTTAATGTTTTTCTAGAATGTGATTATTTTTTTATCATCTCTACTGCCACCACCCTGGTCCGATCCACCATTACGATCTCTTGCCTGGGATATTGCAGTTGCCCTCTGATTGGTCTTCCTGCCTCAGTCTTTGGCTCTTTCTACAGTTCAACAGCCAATGATGTCAATTTTGCTAAGATTTTTCTTAAGACCTTCCACTTCACTCAATGTAAAAACCAAATCCTTACAATGGTCTCCATAGGCAGGAAGTCTCCCTTTGCTTTTCTAACCTCACTCTGTCCCCACCTACTCTGGAGTGTATCGGGCCTGTGCTTACCACAGGATATTTGCACTGGCTATTCCCTTTGCCTGGAATGTTTTTTCTCCAGATACCTGCAACAAATCAGTATTCCACTTTTTCCAAGTCTTTGCTCAAATATCACCCTCTTAACAAAGCCTTAAAATTTTTGTTTGAAATTCTAACACTTCATTTCCACATCTTATTTTATTTTTGTCCGGAAGACTTATCACCTTCTAATAGGCTCTATATTTTATGCATTTATTCTATTTATCACAATCTCCTCCCAGTAGAAATTAAGGCCCACACAGGTAGGGGTTTTGTCTTTTTTATTCAGCCCTGTGTCTCCAGCGTGGAGCCTGGCACACTGACAGCATTCAATAATTATGTGTTGATTGAACAATTATTGATTGACAAGTTCGTTTCGCATATGTACAGAAACCCAAACAAGGCTAAAATAGAGCTACTCTAACCTATAATATACAGAATGGTGAAGCAGGCAGTTTATTTTATCGTGAACTCATTTGTGTGTTCTAGAATTCTCTGGTCCAGGGCTCTTATCTGCCCTGCAGCACTCCAGGACCTGAAGACGTTCCAAGCTCTTCAAGCACCCAAATGGTTTTGCACTGACTTGCCTGCCTGAGGGTCCCCAATACCATATCTCATCCAAACAGATGCTGATGCTCTTGACCAGCTCGCCTGTCCCCCAGTGCGGATTTTCATTCATTGCCAAGATGCTTGCTCTAAGCTACAGTCTTAACACTACAAATTGTGTAAATAGTTGATATCCTGGAATATCACCTCTTGGCAAAGCCACCCTTTCAAAAGCCAGGAGCTCCTCCTCTGTCTTTCTAATCCTACTTCAAAACTCGCCCAGAAACACTTTAATAATTGTATGCATTTTATATACAAGCATTGAGTTAGACACTGCAGGAGAAGTAGAAATGAATAAGACACTGTTCCTAGACTTATGGAGTCGTCAATATAGTGAGTAGCCAAAGACAAGCAGAGAAAGAATGGTACTATTTAGTAATCCAGGGTGTGGTAGAATGGGAGTTCAGTGGTGGGACAAACCACATCCAGATGAGGAGAGCCAGAGACTTATTTAAGAAATTAAAATCTGAAGTTGACCTTGAAGGATAAGTAGGCTCTCAGTGGGTGGACATGCGGAATAGAAGGAAAATATTTCAAACAGAGGAAACCATTTGAGACACATAGGTTGGAAAGCAAAGGGCATCTTTAGCCAATGGTAAGTCCTCCTGTTTTACTAGAGTGATAAAGTATGTGAAAGTTGAAGGTAGATGAAGCCATATGATAAAAAACGTTGAAAAACAAGAGTTTGACTTTAATTTAATAAGCAATGGGGAACATGTTAGGTTTTTGAGCTGGAGAATGACACAGTCAAAGCCAAGCTTTAAGAAGTGTAATGCACAGTGGAGAGCCATGCTGGAAAGCTCTTCCAACAGGCGAGGTGACGGAAAATGCCCGTTTGTGATAGAGTAGTGGTTCTACTAGGGGAGACAGGGAGGGGTATTACAGAGTTGGAATCTTTATGATATAATCATTGATTGGTTGTGGGGAAGGGAGGAGAGAAATTTGACTCTGGGTTTCCTCCCTGAGTCACCTTGTGGCTGAGTGAAGCCATAACAAATGAGAAGAGGCAAGTTTGAAGGGAATATAATGTGGTGGTTCTGGTTATGCTGAGAATGAGATGTTCATGAAATAGACAGATGGAGGGATCTGGTAGCCAGTTGAATATTCTGGTCTAAATGAAGACAGAATTTAAGAGCAAATTATAAAAATTTAGGGTTATTTCAATAACTACCAAGGTTGAAGTCTTAGAACTTAATGAAATAATTGTAGACTTTACAGAACATTTAAGAGTGAGGGGCTTATGGGGCGCCTGGGTGGCTCAGCCAGTTAAGCCTCTCCCTTCAGCTCAGGTCATGATTCCAGGGTCCTGGGATCAAGTCCTGCATCGGGCTCCCTGCTCAGTGAGGAGCCTGCTTCTCCCTCTCCCTCTGCTGCCCCCCCCCGCCCCGCCCTGCCGCTTGTGCTGTCTGTCAAATAAATAAATAAAATCTTAAAAAAAAAAAAGTGAGGGGCTTAGGTCAGCACATTGAAGAATATGATAGATGCATTTATTCAGATGTGAAAATAATATTTTGGTTTAGTGTGTGGGATATTTGTATTAATGATGTAAAAGACCCTTTTGGCTTAAATTTGAAAGACGAAATTTGGGATGGAATAGTGAATCTGGGATAGCAAGCAGTCTTTCCTAAGTTTCCTGACATCACAATACAGTCAGGTCTGTGTGTTTGTGTTCCTGGTGTGGCTGAATCTACGTATGCATCATCACAGGTGGAAAGGGATTTGATAATTCATCAGAAAAATCCAGAAATAATTCCTGAAAATATGTAAATCATTGATAATGAGTTTGGAGTCCTATATCTCTCAGGAATATTCGTATTTTAATAGGAGTCTCCTAAACGACACACAAACTTCAATCAAAGTAATTAATAATTAATGACATGATTTCAGATATAATACAAGCCAATAAACATTATTTCTGAATGGAAATCACACAACATATATGGTCCCTTACTCAGGGTACTATACTAGTGAATAGGTAAGAATAGGTTACAGTATACATACTGATTATTTGTAAAGAGAGGTTTTTGCAATTAAAAAAATTTCCCTTGAAATACATTTAATGCTATTAATATTTTCTTAGCTAAAAGAGTGTGGTAATTGGGTGTATATCAACCCCAATACTCACCCCAAGTCTTTAGAGAAAAGATGGTCCATAAGTTCAGTATAAAAGTTAGGCGGGACCTGGATAACCAGAGAGGAGGAGGGGGGAGCCCTCCATCTGAGCAAGAGATGGTCAAAGAGTGTGTGTGTGTGTGTGTGCGTGTGTGTGTGTGTGTGTGTGTTGGGGTGTGGGTTTAAACTTTTTACAAAACAAACTGAGATAATACATAAAGAAATAAAGAAGAAAAATGATGATGTGGATATTTTCTAGGGATAATATCACCTGTTTTTGCTCTATTTTTTTTTTCTTCCAAAGAGATTTTTTTTCCCACCCATTTCTTTCCTTTGGGAAAAAGGGCCTGTCCAGTTTTTCTTTACCCCAAACCTAAACATATAGGTCCACCCTGTGCCAGAGCACTAGATCAGAAGTATGACTTACTGAGTAAGGAGATGAAGGGTTTCATCTAAAACCTGAAGACAGATTTTGGTGAAGCCACAGAGAGACTATGCAGGGTTGTGTAAAGGATTGCAGATCCAGACAGCAGAGCGTATCACAGCTAATCTTAAGTCTATTTGGTTTTGTTTTATTTTTTTAAAGTGTTTTTTTAAAGGAATCTCTACACCCAACATGGGGCTTGAACTCATGACCCCGAGATCAAGAGTCACACGCTCGACCAACTGAGCCTATTTGTAAGTCTCACTGTATAACAAGGGTAGGCTCCAAAGTTCATAATTCTGTCATCCTGTCAAAAAAAAACATCGGCCAAGGAGAAGGAGACCCCAAAGAGGGGCAGTTTGTGAAGAAAGTATAACTACTTGTAATTTGATTTTAAATTCTCTTTCCTTCCCTATTGGCCTTATCTGTACATTGTTATAAAACAGGTAAGCTGAACATTTTATGAGGCTTAGTGTTAGAATAGCAGGATATATTTATGATATTATGTCATCATCCCAAGAAGCATTTATTAAGTGACTAATAGTTGCATTGGCACATGGACAATTAATCTAACATGGTTGTTTCAGGAGCTGGAAGATTTGTAGGTATCAGCAGTATTTTCTTGGGCTCATCCTTTGCCTTACATACACGTAATTTCGAGAATTCTTTTCATCTTAGTGTATAAATATTCTTTATGCTTTTTTGCATTTTTAAAGGATTAAAGCCTCAAAGAAGAGTTTTGGTAGCTGACAAAGGCAAGAATATAATCTAAATAAGTAAAAACTTAAGCTATGTAAAAATTATAGAGATTTAAGTGTGATCCTAATTATATTTATTAAATACTGTTCAATTTAGGTAGTACACTGTGTCTTTACTATCTGTAAATCAATACTGGGTTTAAGTGAAATGTGTGTACTTTTCATAAACATGTTTGATTTTCATAGGTCAAACATTTTATAAATCGAGACCTAGGATAAGTAAGTCAGTGTCATGAAGACATAAAGCTCTAATTAAGAGTAAAATATAAGGGAGATACAGCATGTGGTTATCATTCTTTCCATCTGTAGGCATTAGCCTTGATTTGATTTAGAGCTATTTCATATAATCTTCATGTACACAATGCTAAGAGCATAAACAGACCGTATCAGTAACCTGTCTCAGGAAAGGGGAATAGGAACCACGTCCTGGCCGGGAGATACTGGAAGACAAATTCATCTCTGAACATTTCATTTTGTATTTCTATCTTCTGAGTGGTATAAAATGTGTAGGCATATCAAAGTTCATAACAAAAATTGCTTATGCCATTAGGAAGACGTATTTATTTTCAACAATGTAAGGGGAAAAGCATACAACTGGGGTGGAGAGAGAGGGAGACAGAGAGAGAGAGACAGAGAGAGACCTGCTGCAGACATCACCTGAGTGGGAAATTACACAGCCTGCACACACATGCACGCTCTGCACACACACGCACAGAATTCATCTCTGACAATTTAATTGTTTAATGGTAGGACTAACAAGGACTCCTTTCTAAAGTAATGGCATATAAAGGCTTCCTAGTGAAGTTAATATTCCTGCTGCATTTGATGGGTGTTTCCCATTTGTGCAGTTCTGCCCTAACAGACTCCTGGTGTTGGATGAGGGGAGGCAGGAGGGGCGGTGGTGTCTGTGTTCAATAGCAGAATCTGGTGAGTGCTTTAGCCTGTGACCTTAGCCATTAAAGCAATAAATCTGAGGCCACGACTGCACCAGAGCAATTGCTCACATTGGTTGTAATGTCTTGGCTTGCAGTCCTAGGATCTGGTCTTCTTGGACTGATGGCTGGGTGTTTTGAGTGCAGAGCCCTTGCTTGCACAGTTGTCTGTTTTCTCTTAGATCACTAGTACCAGAGTTTGGCAGCCATTCATGCTGAGGTTTTAGGACTTCAGTTTGACCAGTCTTCTAGATAATGAAATGAATGATGTCTCAGATGCTAGGATTTGAATTCTCATCCGGAGTCACAGTCTCTTCTCATATTTCCTTATGGTTCAGCCTCTGCTCATTTCTGTGCTTTAATTGGATCCCTGGGTGGCCTGCCTGTTACAGCCACGTACATAACAATGCATGCTCTGTGGAAGAATAGCTGTGTCTCAAGAAATAGAAAGTTCCCCAAGCAGACCCTCATTTGGTAGTTTCCATTCTTAAATCAGTACATTTTGCATTCATTACTCTGGTTAACTTGGCTTTGAAAAAAAGGTTTTGTTGCCTGTATCAGAGAAACCCAGTGGTGGTGGTGGAGATAGAGTCTGACCACAACAGAGAAGGCGGGTTTACTCTGGAGCGTGGTTTCCGGTTGGTTGTGGAACAGCTCCCATGCTGTCTGCTCCTCTCGCCGGAGCGCTGTCTGTGTCTTTCAGTCTAGGAAAAGGCTTAGTAGGCAGAATTGAAAATGACAGACTATTTTTAACACAGGCTTTATATCCTACAGTTCTGGTTCTTACTTCTATTATCATTACTTATTCATAGACTTTTATTCCCAAATATCATTACCCTTTACAGTAATAGGATCAGCAAAGCAACCACTTAAAACAAAACAAACAAATGCAGGAATCCACGTCCTACTCACAGAAACATTTTTTCCCTTCTTGCCAGTTCTCTCTCTCTGACTACCTGGGGGAAAAGGAGTACTTATCAGTCACTGAGAAGCTCTGCTGCTTCAAGAATACCAGTGGAACAGAGGGGCTTGGCAGTAGGTAACGATATGAAGGCACCGACAGTCGAAGGAAACAGGAAGGAGGTAATGAAATCTGAAAAAAACAAGGGAAGGAAAAAAGGAGTGGAGGAAGGTGGGAAGTGGAAAGAAAACTAAGAATACACAGTGTGTGTTGCTTAAATTCAGTCTCAGCAGAAGCAAACACCCATCTAAAACAGATCTTATTTAATTAGAGTGACTCTGAAGCAAGATTGTGTAATTATTCCCTATCTAGCAACAACAGCCACATGTCCTGAGGGCCTACTATATGCCAGATGCTTTCTAAAGGTTATTTGATGTACACAACGTTTAATAGTGGGCATGACTATCTCCATTTTACAGTTAAGGGGACTGAGGCTTAGAAAGGCTAAGTGGCTTGTCTATAAAGTGTATGCCTCAATTGGGGAGACCTGGAATATCAACTCAGATCGTTTGAATTCAAACCCTATGCTCATAACCACTATAATTTTTTCAGACTGACTTCCACTGTGTCATATGCCTTGCATTTTATTTGGTCATTTGTCTATTTATTTATTTATCTATCTATTTATTTATGTATATACCACATTGTTCCAGAAATGATTTAAGATGGTGTAAATGCCTTGGAGCTATGCATATATCTAAGCAGCTGGCACATGGTTAGGACAGTCTATGTACTTGTTGATTGAGCCACGGAACGTCAATTGTCAAGAGTTTAGAATACTTTCACTGTGGAGTCCTCTTCCTTTTTTATCTTTAAAAGTAGGCCAGCCAGAAAGCCATCTGTGCAGGAAGGTTTGGTGACAGGAACCAGAGTCTGGACTAACTACCCTCCCCAAACCTTTTCTAGACCTTTGCTTCTCTCTTACCGTGCTTTATGGGAATTATTTCTCTTCAGCAATTAATTATAGAAACATGAAAAGTGAATTTGCAGGAGAAAGAAAGGATAACTTTACCCTGGAATAACCTGGCAAACACTTCAGTCAGCTGTTCAAGGTCAACATCAACAGTAATAAGTCATGTTGACAATATGTACTCTTGATCCAGTGTATTGAAAATAGCACTTTACCTCTGTGATCTTCCTCCCCAAACCCATAACTTCAGTCTAACTGTGAGGAAAACATCAGAAAAATCCCAAGTAAGTGACATTATGTAAAATACCACACCCCAGTACTCCTTAAAACTGTCAAGGGAAGACTGAGAAACTGTCACAGTCAAGAGGAGCCTAAGCAGACAGAGTGACTACATGTAATGTGGTGTCCTGAAACACAAAAAGGACAGTAAGTGGAAACTAAGGAAATATTAATAAAGTATGGACTCTAGTTAATTATAATGTATCAGAATTAGTTCATTAATAGTAACAAACATATTATACTAAAGTATGATGTTAAAAATAGGGGAAATTGAGTGAAGGGAATATGAAAACTCTCTGTACCATTTTCTCAAATTTTCTGCAAATCTTAAACTGTTCTAGGGGCGTCTGGGTGGTTCAGTCAGTTAAGCGTCCCACTCTTGATCTCAGCTCAGGTCTTGATCTCAGAGTCATGAATTCGGGCCCTGAGTTGGGCTCCATGCTGGGCATGGAGACTAATAATTAGTTAATTAATTAATAAAACTGTCCTAAAAAATAAAGTGTTTTTTTTTTAAAGATTTTATTTATTTATTCGACAGAGATAGAGACAGCCAGCGAGAGAGGGAACACAAGCAGGGGGAGTGGGAGAGAGAAGCAGGCTCATAGCAGAGGAGCCTGATGTGGGGCTCGATCCCATAAGGCCGGGATCACGCCCTGAGCTGAAGGCAGACGTTTAACCGCTGTGCCACCCAGGCGCCCCCTAAAAAATAAAGTTTTAAAAAATATTTACACACACACACACACACACATGCACATGTGAATTGACCAAGACATTTGAGAGAACCAATGACATGACTAGAAGTAGAATATATGTCCCTGTCTTGAAAACCTATTCTAACAATTGAGATGGATAGCTTTTCCTTGAATTAATGCAATTTTGTTTCCTGTTGATCTCTGGTTTTTTATTACCAGCTTTTGAATATCTGAAGATAGGATGAAGATGCTGAGGAAGAGTCTACTGAGTTTCTGATGACCTTGAGTAAATAAATGTCATCGCAACATACACTTATGGAGCCTTACTGGCTCTAGGACGCATATAGTTCAACTCGTGTTCCAGACCTTTCAGTGATGTCATCCTGTATCCAGTTCACTATCAAGCTATTCCAAGGCCTTAATTTAGTTCTTCAGAACTCAGCAAGAGTTCCCGAATCACTCCAAAAATTGATCAAATAATTATTTCAATTCAAAACTCTACTGCCACGTCCTGTTTGGCTTAATGTTTATTGGAAACTCCCAATGTCTTATATGTAGCCGTACCAGTGACAATATCACGAATAGAAATCACAGATATTTGCATATCACATTACAGTTGCTGTAGATATTGCAAAATATCGTTTACACTCTTCACTACTTTGAAATTATGGTAGTTATTAGATTTGCTACTGTATCTTGATATTTAATGCATTAATAAAGAAGTACATGTGTTACTGTAGCAAACATTTAAAAATATTTTGATTCTTGTATTTTAATATAATTGGTTTCCTCTGTAATCCTATGGAGCTTTTAAAATACAATTAAAAACATTTTTTCTGAGAAGGGGTCCAAAAGCTTCCGCAGATTCCCAAAGAGGCTCATGACATAAAAAAGAGTAAGAATCTTTGACGTAAGTAGAAAGAACACTGAACTGGGACTCATGAATCCTGAATTGTGTAATTTCCATACAATACCTTGACCTCTAGGTTCCTCATTTTTCTCACCATTGTGCACCTTTAAGAAGAAGGAAAAAAAAAAAGTCCAGGCAGATCAAATCAGATAACACATAGGGGAATGCCTGTAAATTGCAAAACCATATAACTGTAAGGAATTGCTGTTATTGTTATGTTTGGCCATTAGATAAAAATGACTTTTTACCAAGGTTTTAAATGTAGTTAATTGCTAGGAATATTCCTCACTCAATGATTTAGACCATGCTTACATGAGCAAAATGAAATGGAAAATTAAATCAATTCTCTGGATGATAACTCATGCTAATAGGTTCCTACATTTGCTTGCAACATCCAGATAACCAAAGAAAATGTGTTTTAACTTGAATTAGCAGCATAGCTATATCACAATTCTCAACTTTACTTTGAATGTATAGATTCAAATGCCAAAATTGAAGTTCTTAATACTAAGAGGAATAGAATTACTTTCAGAACCCTGTTCTAGTGACATTACTCCGAATGTCCACACTGAGATAACTCATGTGTTCTAGAGACATTGATGGCTGTTTGTGCATCAGGACACATGCGTATCATTGATTAAAGATTTCTTCTGTACTAGGTAAACATTTTCAATTCCATTTGTATTTACAGACCCTAAACCACTTGGACTTCTGTATAATACATAAGTCTTAGGACAGTGTTGTCTAGTTAGACCCTCAGCAGTTTGCAAGTGGGGAACATTTTCAATGAAAAGGCAGGCTTACCCTTGCTTTATGGTGTCTAGGTCCTTAGCAGTCTATACATAACTAAGTGCAGTCATGCTTTAAGGAAACTTACAAACCAAACTGTAAACTGAAAGGACTTGAATTAGTTAGAAGATCAAACAAGGAATTCAACGGGAAAATCTTAGTGAGTCTGTTCCTTTCCACACTCTAATATAAAAGTAAGTTCCTTCATTCAGTCTAAAGAAATCAGTAATTGCATTTTCTTTCTCTGCTATCTCTTCCCACAAGTTTTCATACCAATACAAATGTATGGGTTTAATTTGATTGATGATGCAATTATGTTAAGAAGACCTACTATAACCATATTGACTTGCTGGAAAATACTTTCAACAAAGAGACAATCATCTGGGCAATAGCCCATTACTTGGTAGAGAAAGCACATTGCACATTATGATAGCTTGTCAGGGCTGCCATAACGAAGTTCTACCAACTGGGGGGCTTCAACAACAGAATTTAATTTTCTTGCAGTTCTGGAGCCCGGAAGTCTGAGATCAAGGTGTTGACACAGTTGGTTCCTTCTGGGGGCCGAGGGAGAGCATCTGCTCCATACCAAGCCCTTAGCTTCAGGTGGTTGGCTAGTAATCACTAGCATTTCTTGGCTTGTTGAAACATCACCTGGATCTCTGCCTTCATTTTCACAAAACATTCTGCCTGTGTGGGTGTGTCTATGTCCATATTTCCTCTTTTTATAAGGACATTAGTTATACTGGATTACAGCCCACCCTAATGATTTCATCTTAACTAATTCTATCTGTAACAACCCTATTTCCAATTAGGTCACATTCTGAGATGGTGGGGTTAGTGATTTCACATATGAATTGGGGGAGGGGACACAATTCAACTCATAACACACACACTAAGTGTTCGATATACAGTTGGTACCCTGAATGGAAAGGTAATAGACTTGCAAAGACCTAGAGGGGCATCTCTTCTTGAGGAGACACGTGGGCAAAGCTCTAATGCCAGTGTAACCATGTATGTAACTCAGCGGCTAAATTAATACAGACCCCCATCCATCCTTAAAGTAACTTCTGGCAGCAGTTTTAATTTTTATTCTGAAGTCTCTCTAATGGTCTCCTGGGGTTTTATCTAAAAAAGCAGCTTTACGTGAGTCACCCTGGGCTAAATGACTTTCTGCTGTCAGATGGGTCATGCTTATACTACAGTTCCTCACTCCCTCAGGAACACGTTGGTTTTGTTTATCACACAGTTTGAGGGGACATCGCTACTGCCTAAGGACTTAATGTTTCTGAGAGTATATCCAAAGCAGGGAGATCGACATTGGGACCAGCCTTTAATTGAAATAAATCAAAGGAATGTGTTTAGACCCAGACTAAGGTTCCAAATCAAACTTAAGAAAGAACTTTCCCTTTACTAACTTATTTTCTTGAAATCAAGACCTGAGCTGAGATCAGGAGTCAGATGCTTAACCGACTGAGTCACCTGGGTGCCCCTTTCTTCACGTTTTATTGAAGATACCAATATACATGGTTTAAAATGTCGCAGTTCTGTAAGACTCATAACTAGAACCAATGATTTCCATTCCCCTTCTACCCATCTCCAATTATGACTACCTAGAAACAACCACTTGTGACACTTCTAGGTCTTTCTTTTGGTACTTACCTTCGTGTTTCTAAATAACATTTTTTAATGCTCCTTCCTCATATTTTTTGTTTTAGTTATATCTATTCTTGCCTTCCTACCAAGTAAGGTGAGGCTTCGGTTCTCTTATAGCTCTCCCTATTCTTCCCTCTTCTCACCTCATCTTCTTAATATATCATGATTTTTAGCTAGTTGAATATTCATTCAGATTCTTAAGTATGTAAGTACTTTGCACAACTTGCCATGTAGCGAACAATAATTGCATTTCCTTTTTGTAAAGCTCTTTTCCCCCCTGTCTTGGATTAATAATTGCTTGTTATTTTTTCTTCTTACTTCTTTATGAATCTAATGCATGTGCTGCCTGCATATAAATCTCCTTTCCGTATTTCTTCCTTCTCTTCCTCACACCTCCCGCCCCCACCTCCCACCTAAGCTCTCTCACACACACTTTCTCTCTCCAGGCATCCTTCCTGGAGCCCTCCATTTTTCTGATCCAATCAGAGGCCCTGATTGCTCCCTAGGGCTGCCGCCTCCAGCTGTCATCCTGGGATTCCCATTATCATCTTGGGGTTCCCTATGCCTCATTCCTGTGATCAATCCCTTACCCCTGTTTCTTAGATCCTATATATTCTTCTTTCAAACTTCTTTTTGGTGGATTACATTTTTAAGTAGCTTCCCAAGAAAGGGCACATAGAAGGGACATTTTCTGAGACATCGTGTGCCAGTTATCAGTTATGGCCTGTCAGCCCAATTGTCCCTCTTTGAGGGTCCTGGAGCTGGACGCTGTAAACACTTCTTCTTTGCCAGCTGGGACAAGGTTAGTTTTTGTCAATAGAGGGTTCTGGAAAGACACTGCCAGGCATGGCAGGGAAAAGGGTTTCTCTTCCTAGCTCCCACGGGTAGCTGCTAGCAAGTGTGCAGGGAGCACAGGGAACCTTGCCCTCCAGCAAGTTTCTCCTCTCACCCCCAGCACGTGCCTCCAGTTCTCCCGCCCGTAACTTCTACTAAGCCAGCTCCCACTCTCTCCCGTGGGTAGCCTCCTACATACTGGTTTCAGTGCGATGCACCCCAGTGGGCAGTTTCCCACAGACCAGCTTTGGCCCTCGGTACTCCAGTGAACCTCTCCACCATCCCACGGGCTTCAGTGGTGCTCTCTATGAAGAGGTCTGGATGGTAGCCTTTAGGAAAGGAGGCTCTTCCAAGTTCATTCCTTCCTTGTGTTGGGGTTCTCTGCCTCAGAAGCAACTGCTCACTACACTTGGTATTCCTCTATGTTTTAGGGTTCTCATTTACCACATTAATCATCTACTAATCAATAATTTGTCATATTAAATTTTCCCTGCGTCTGACTGATACACTCCCCACATCTGAAAATGTGTTTATCCTCTTATTTGATTGAACTTAGGTAGGCAGAGCATTTTGGGTTGAAAATAATAATTTCCTTCAGAATTTTTGATTCTGTTGCATTTATTTCTAGTTTCCATTGTTATTACTGAGAAGTCTGATGCTGTGCTGGTTCCCGTTCTGTTGCATATGACATTTTTAAACATTTTTGGAAGCATTCAGGGTCTTTTTTTATTACCAGGTTTCTGAAATTTCATGTGTCTCGGAATGGGTAAAGTGTTGGGAATACTCTGGCAACTCACGTCATTGAATTCTACGATATTTTCTTGGATTTATTTCTGTAATAGCACCCTCCTTTTGATTTTCTCTACTTATTCTTTCTGGAATTCCTATTGCATGGATATTGGACATTCTACATTGGTCTTCTAGTTTTCTAAATTTTCTCTTCCATTTTCCATCTCTTTTTTGTTTGTTTGTTTTTCTGGAAGATTAAGTCAATTCTATCTCACAGTCTTTCTCTGCTATTGTGTATTTAAATTAAGAGTGAGGCACTAAGAAACTGTATGGAAGCCTTGGTGTGAGTGGTGGGGTGGGGGTGGTGCTTCTGGAATGGTAGTCTTCATTACAAGGTGGCAGAGCTGGACCATGTCCTAAGTGCCCCCAGCAGTCAGCATCTGTGAGGCTCTTGGGTTGGTCAATTTTCCCAGAGAAGAATCTTTCAGTCTTCTGTTCGGGGGTATCAACCCAGATGCCAGGATTCTAGGGAGCCAAATTAAAGAAGAGCAATGAAATTCTCACCTTTTGTATGTAGACTTCGATTATCAGGGCATATCCCTGTCCTTGGCTTCCTGATGTGCTATGTCCTGAGCCATTTGATGGAGCTTCCTCCCAGAGCAAACCAATCTTCCACTGGGATGGGAAAAGGTAGTTACTAGGTGGAGTGGAGGAGGGGATCTAAGAGCCCTAACTGCTTCCTATACAGACTTTCCCTACCCTTCCATTTTAAGTCCCACCTGACCAGCTCTTTGAAGTATGTAATACCTGTAATTTCTAGACCATACTGGGGTTCTATACAGTTAATGGTCTTGCTTCTGGGTTACCCTATTTTGCTTTGTGCTGGTTTAAATTTTCAGCTTCTTTTAGCTACTAAGTAATTTACACTCATCTATTTGCTTCTAAATTCGAACAGTTTACACTGCCCTCTCCTTTGCCCTGCTTGCATTTATGGATTTATGTCTTTCAGGAACTCTATGTGAGGCCCTGGAAGGAAGTAGCGGTAAACATATGTGCTCACTGTGTTGTGTTTGATCAGAAGTCTTTTGCTTCTTACAGTTTCATGCTAAGAGATATGGGATAAGAAATCATTTCTCACATTAGGCTTGTGGAGTTAAACTAGATGTGTTACATTTTCCAAAAGGAAAGCTTACTATTGGGGGAATAGCAGATTTGAATCAAAATATGAATATAGAATATATATGAATGAATATAGAACATAGACATTTGAGACCTCAAGCATCAACATTTATGGCAAATTAGAAATTCACTGAATAGATGAAAAATACAATCAAATGGCTAAAATTAAAAGGAATTTATATATTTCACAATACCATGCTTCTTGATATGGATGGACAAACTAATCTCTCCCAAATCTCAGAACATAATAGTTGGAAACAGAAAGTTACACCCTTGATATATCTAAATAAGTTTGCAATCTAAATTGCTTATAAAAGAGGAAATTGGCTCGTTAATTTCTTTGTCAGTATTTCCCATGTTTAGAGATTTCTATTTATTGTTATGTCTTTCAGATTTCAGAGAAAAAAAAGGTGGTCAGAGATGAGCAGAGGGGCACACGGTAGCAGCAGGTGTCCACTTGGACCCTCAGAGTCACTCACCAGTAAATGTAGAGTCATGAGCAACATGTGAAAACAGTGTATGAAAAAGTCTGCTTCTCTTCACGCTCACCAATAGTCCCAAATAATTTTAAATCCCTTCATTCTTTTTACTTAAAATGACTTTTTCTTTGTGCATTTGTAACAGGTATAGCATTTCTGAAAAATTTAAACCAATGTACTTTTAAATTCCTCTTAAAAATGTGAAGCTTACTGAGTGATATCTTTATTCTCTGAGCCAATATTTTATTGCTTTAGAGAGAGAGCAGGTACCAGCTAGAAAAACTTTATTGCTCAGTGCTGACTGTTAAGTTTCTGTGTGTTTGTTTGGTTGGTTTTTGCAACCTGAATGAAAGAAAAGTCTTAAAAGCCAGGCTTGGTTGAGAGCGAAGTTGTTAAGACTTCTCTCCATTTATAAAAACCAAAACTTGGAGACCCGAACATAAAGTTTGGCATAAGAGAAGGTGGACTGGGAAATAAAGCGGTGTCTCCTTGCCTGGAGACAAATGAAGGGTGAAGGATGGAGTGAGAGGAGGGAGGAAGATCCAGGAGGTGCAAGATGAGGGTGCAGATACGCCTGGATCCCTGAGAGAGGACCCAGCAATCCTACTCCTGGTCACAGAAACCCCAGGGTAACTGCAGATGGGGCAAGGAGACTAAGAATAGCCACGCTTGCACTTTGGGTGGCAACGAACAAAGTTCCATCTCTTCCCAATGGAGAGTAAGGAATACCATCAGCAAATTAGTGGCACCTTGAAATTTTGTCTTCTATTCACAAACTGGTTTTTTTTTAAAAAAAATAATACTAGGTAACATTTAAAGTTTTTTAAATAGGCTGTGGACACTGTCCTAAGCACTTTACATGGATTATTTTGTGGTTTTTTTCTGCAGTTAGTTCTGTAAGAGGCACTCTTTCATGGAGGGGCTACGGAGATGTAAAGAAGGTAAAATACTTTGCCCATGGTGCTCGTCAGTGAGTGGTAGAGCCAGGACGGGAGTCAAGATCTCGCTGTCAGAAGCTGGTGATTCCTCTGCAGAACTGCCTCTCTGGTGCGCCCCCCTCCGCNCTTTACATGGATTATCTCGTGGTTTTTTTCTGCAGTTAGTTCTGTAAGAGGCACTCTTTCATGGAGGGGCTACGGAGATGTAAAGAAGGTAAATACTTTGCCCATGGTGCTTGTCAGTGAGTGGTAGAGCCAGGACAGGAGTCAAGATCTCGCTGTCAGAAGCTGGTGATTCCTCTGCAGAACTGCCTCTCTGGTGCGCCCCCCTCCGCCCTCCCCTCACTTAGAAGCTTTCTGCTACCCCCCTCCTCCTAAACAAAAGAGGGTAAGCTCTGTACCTAACCATCTATATTAGTTCAGAGTTTGACGAATTGCAGTACAGAGAGTCCCGACTTATGCTGGTTTCACTTACGATTTTTCCACTGCAGGATGGTGTGAAAGCGATTTGAATTCAGTAGAAACCATACTTCGAATTTTGAATTTTTCTCTTCCCAGGCTACTGATATGCTGTGCATTCCTCTCCCATGATGCTGGGCAGTGGCAGTGAGCCACAGCTCCCAGGCAGCCTCGTGATCCCGAGGGTTAACAACCGACGTACGCACAACCATTCTGTAGTCACACAGCCGTGCTGTTTTCACTTTCAGTATTGCACTGTTCAGTATTCAATAAACTACACGAGATAGTGAACACTTTATTATACAACAGGCTTTGTGTTTTTTGCCCAACTGTAGGCTAATATAAGTGTTCTGAGCATGTTGAAGGTAGGCCAGACTGAGCTGTGATGTTCAGTAGGTTAAACGTACTAGATGCATTTTCCACTACTGATATTTTTAACTTACGATGAGTTTATTGGGATGTAATCCCATTGTAAATTAAGGAAGATCTGTACTTGAAACTCATTTATCCTAAACTGTGACCCCAACCAGGCAGCACTTAAATATTTTTTAACTTCATTAACATATAATCTACACATTGTAAAATTCACCCATTTTAAGTGTCCAATTCAATTTTCATAAGTTTCCTGGGCTGTGAAACCATGCCCGTAATCCAGTTTTAGAACATTTTTATCACCCCTAAAATTCTCTGGTATCTATCTATAATATACATTTGTAGACACCCTCAACACCAGACAACCACTAATCTACTTTCTGTCTTTATAGATTTGCCTTTTCAAGATATTTCATGGATATGGAAAATACATGATGTGGTCTTCTGTGTCTAACTTTTTTCTCTTAACATAATGTTTTGGAGATGTATCAATTCATTCTTTTTTATTGCTGAATTCTATTTCATTGTGCGGATATACTCCATTTTGCTTGTCTACTCACTGGTTGGTGGACATTGACTTTGTGCCTACTTTTTGGCTCTTGTGGGTAATACTGCTATAAATAGTCACGTGTTCATCTTCATGTGGACGTATCTTTCATTTCTCTTGAGTACTTATCTGGGAGTGGAATTACTGGCTCCTACAGTAAGTTCATGTTTAACTTTTTAAGAAACAGCAACTTGTATTTTATTTGCATCTCTGAATGTGAATTTAAAGACTTTTTCCTCTATTAAAGGAATTTCAACCATCAGTAAGCAATGGAGAGATTTAGAAATTTGGAGAGATTGTGGGCTCTCACCGTAGGGAACTCTGATTTCATTTTTTACGGATGTTTGTAGAGTGCCTGAGGCCCTCACTGAAAGTGGGCCATGTGCTGTCCGTGCCACACGGTTCCTTTCTGTTTTGGATAAGCTGGCATATGATGTTGAGATCAAGTCCTGCTTGCTGTGAGGGCTGAAGACTTCTGGAAGGGCTAGCACTCCACAAGACACCCACTAGCAAGTCTTCTCCCTCTAGACACACGGGCAGCCTACAGACCAAACTCAGCCTGCAGGCATGGAATATCGGCCTACACACAGTTTTAAAATTAAAATTTGAATGGTTATAGATTGTTCATGTGTTCCCCATTGTACTCATATTTCTCATTACTCTCTATTGACTAACATAAGAACAACATTGGAGGACTCATGTTACTTGATGACAAAATTTACTATGAAGTTCTAGTGAGGCTGATTAAGGAGGCACTTGTTGTGACGAACACCAGGTGACATATGGAAGTGTTGAATCACTAAATTCTACACCTGAAACTAATATTACACTATATGTGAACCAAACTGGAATCTTTTTTTTTTTTTTTAAAGATTTTATTTATTTATTCGACAGAGATAGAGATAGCCAGCGAGAGAGGGAACACAGCAGGGGGAGTGGGAGAGGAAGAAGCAGGCTCATAGCAGAGAAGCCCGATGCGNAGGTGACATATGGAAGTGTTGAATCACTAAATTCTACACCTGAAACTAATATTACGCTATATGTGAACCAAACTGGAATCTAAATAAAATCTTGAAAAATGAAAAAAAAAGTTTATAGCAACTAAGACAGTGTGCTATTTTGTGAAAGAAAGGACATATAGATCAATGGAACTGAACAGAGTCCAAAAATACACCCACTCTTACATGGCCAATTGATATTTGATGAAGGTGGAATGGCAACTCAGTGGAGAAAAGACAGTCTTTTCAAGAAATGGTGCTAGAAGAGTTGGACACCCGAATGCAAGAAACCCACAAAAACCAAACCAAACAAAAACTGAATACCTCTGCTCTTCAAAAATACTGTTAAGAGAATGGAAAGAAAGCCAGGGACTAGAAGAAAATATTTACAAAATACATTTCTCCTGGAGGACTGGTGACCACATGATGTATATGAAGAACCAAAATAAATAAATAAATAAATAAACCCAAACAAACAAAACAAAACAAAAAACAAAGCAAAAAAACCCAACTCTCAGTAATAAAGAAACAAATAACCTAAAAAGAAAGTGGGCAAAACATTTGAATAGACATCAAGATATCACACCGAAGAAGATATGNAACAAAGCAAAAAAACCCAACTCTCAGTAATAAAGGAACAAATAACCTAAAAAGAAAGTGGGCAAAACATTTGAATAGACATCAAGATATCACACCGAAGAAGATATGCAGACGGCAAATAAACACATAAAAATACGCTCAACATTATTAGTCCCTAGGGAAACACAAATTAGAATCACAATGCGTTACTCTACGTAAATATTAGAATGGCTAGCGTTAACAAACAAAACAAAAACACCTTTTTTTTTTCAGGAAGTGGGAAGGGGCAGAGGGAGAGGGAGAGAGAGAATCTTAAGTAGGCTCCACAGCCAGCACAGAGCCCAAAGTGGGGCCCAATTTCAGGACCTGGCAATCACGACCTGAGCCAAAATCAAGAGCCAGTCGCTTAACTGACTGAGCCAGTTAAGCGTCCTCAAAACACCTTTTGATATCTAGTGCTTGCAAGAACGCAAAGCAACTCGACCACATTGGTAGGAATGACAGACCCTTTGAAAAACATTTTGGCCGTTTCTAATAAAGTTAAACATATACTTATCATAAATGATCTAGAAATCCCACTCCGAGTTATTTACCCAAAAGAAAGAAAAACTAATATTCGTATACAAGAAATTATAAATACTTATAGTTATCTTATTTATAATTAATCAAAACTGGGGTGGGGGGGATGTCCATCAACTGGTGAGTGGGTACAAAAACTAGTACGGGGGCGCCTGGGTGGCACAGCGGTTAAGTGTCTGCCTTCGGCTCAGGGCGTGATCCCGGGGTTATGGGATCGAGCCCCACATCAGGCTCCTCTGCTATGAGCCTGCTTCTTCCTCTCCCACTCCCCCTGCTTGTGTTCCCTCTCTCGCTGGCTGTCTCTATCTCTGTCGAATAAATAAATAAAATCTTTAAAAAAAACCCCAAAAAACTAGTACGCACACGCTGTGGAATACTACCCAGCAATAAAAAGGAACAGACCACTGGCAGACGCAACAGCATGGATGAATCTCAAATGTTACACTAAACCAAAGAAATCAGACTCAGAAGGTTAAATCCTGTACAATTCCATTTATATGACAAAGGCAAAACCACAGAAAACAGATTGGTGGCATGTGGGGTTTGAAAGTGGGGAAGTGATTGAGTATAAAGAAAGATGACGGCACTTTTGAGGAGAAGGAGATGCTCTGTCTTGATTGTAGTGGTGCTTATGTGACTGTCATAACTCATAGGACTGTTCACTATACACTAAAAATGACAAATTCCATTGTATATATTCTTAAACTATTCTTTAATGAACCTGAAAGAAAAGCCCCTAGGACTACTTTCAAGTCTAGCATTTTTAAGATAGTAACCTACCAGTTCCAGGTACCTTGCAATATGGAGACGGTATCTCTTTTTTTTCCCCACTATTATTAAGTATTCGTTATGAGAATAGGTTACCAAACTGAGCTTGTATAGAAGACGTTTGCAATTGCTGAATATTTCCTTAGCATAAATCTCGATAAAGTGTTTCTGGTCATATTTATAGGCATGCTCACATTTTTACCTCCCTAATATAGCTGTTAAGAATATGAAATCTTTCCAGTTTCTACTTCAACGATGAGCATTTTTCATTTAAGTTTTCTGGTGTGCATGCAGCATAAAGTCTGTTGTATCACTTTACACCTTTTGCAAATCATGTTTAATTTTGTGTGCCCAGAACATAACAATGAAATACTAATACACACACACACACACACATATTCTATTCACACTTCACACTCTTACAGTAACAGAGGAGACTTAATGCACTTCTGTCCTCTGAGGAAGCTTGTGGTAAAACAGGAGAAACATTATGAATAATTAAAAATATGGTATTTACTCCAGGAGAAAGATAAATCTTTGAGAAATCTCTGCCAGCAGAAAGCTTCACAATCAAATTCCGTATCCTTATAAATAAATTGCTAGTCTTTTCAGGTGTCAAGGGATTTTGCAGTCAGATATTAATGAGATAAAGATGCTCAGCTTGGTCATTAAGGGGGAGGAGAATGAGGATTGAGTTACTTCTTGTTAATTCTTATCATGCTTCAATGTCAGCTAACAAGTGGGTCCTGGATGCTTAGTGCTGGGCCCAGGCTAGAGTTATAAAAAGAGAAGGAGGACTTGAGGCTGAAGAATTAATTCTGAGAGATTCTATTTCAAAATATTCAGACCTTAGGAAGTTAGTTTTTCTTCGTCATAGAGATCTGATCTCTTTTATGTGTTTGGCCATTTGGCTTATTATTCTTTTACATATTATTACAGAAAAGTCTCCCTTCTCTACCTAAGGAATTATGGTCAATTGAAGAAAGAAGTAGTCAATCTGGCCAATCAATGGATACAGTAATGGCTGGGGTTCAGGAGACTTGGGATCCAGCTCCACTGTGGTATTAGCTAGCTGTGCAGCCTTGGACAAGTGACTTCACCTGTCTGGGCTCTCAGCTTTCTCATGTGTATAATGATGTGGTTGAATTTGGAAATCTCTAAAATCAACTATAGTTCTAAAATCATTGCTGATTCTGCATGCGTCATCAATTTTCAAATTATTTGAACATGATGTATAAACCTATATTAAATATAATCAAGTCCTTGATAATTCACAATGCATTTCAAAACCAAGCATACCTTCAAGTCATCGTTATTAATGCCTAGCAAAGTTCTGATTAAACAGAAGTTTCAGACTAATGGAATCCTCATTAGACTAGCTTTCACAAGTGTCTCACACAAATATAAAATTTTGATTGTAATAAAAAACTTACTCTCATTTTTATAAAACAAAATTTAATTCTGTAATTAACCATGAGAGAAGGGGATGTAAATCCCTTACTCATGGATTGAGTAAGTTCACATATAACAATCTGACAACTGTCAACCAGTTCGGAACCTTTTACTAGCTTGAAATGCAGATTATCAGCTAGTGTTTGTAAAAAATTTAGACAAGAGAGAATTTTCTGATGGACTCTAGGTAGGCTCTAGAATGCAATACATTCTATGTAGATTTTCTCTAGTTGACTGATTTAGAAGCCAACAAATTAATAATAAAAAAGAATACAGTTAACTTCTTTTAATGGGGTTAAGCTAATTGAAATTTGTGATATTTGGATAAGGACCAACTTGAAATTAACATGTCCTTCCTTCATTTTTTCCTTCATTCTAGTCTTCCTTCACCAAACATTTATTGAGTGGTTACTATCCCAGACTCTAATTTCAAGATAACTCAAAAACACACAACCCCCCCCCAAAATCCCTCACCTTAAGGAGAGTCTCAATCTATCAGGCATAGCATATAATTTGATAATTATAAAATGATGCGACAATTTATACACAAGCTATGAGGGTTACGGGAGAATTTACTTACCTTGGCACGTTCTCTCTCTTTTTTTTTTAATTTTTTTTTTAAGATTTTATTTTATTTATTTATGTGACAGAGAGACAGCCAGCGAGAGAGGGAACACAAGCAGCGGGAGTGGGAGAGGAAGAAGCAGGCTCCCAGTGGAGGAGCCTGATGTGGGACTCGATCCCGGAACGCCGGTATCACGCCCTGAGCCGAAGGCAGACGCTTAACCGCTGTGGCACCCAGGTGCCCCACGTTCTCTCTCTCTTACACGTTTATTTGAAATGACCATATCACACTTGATTTTAGTCAAAAGCCTGAGAAGTGATGACCATTTCATATCAAATTTTAAAGAATAATTTTGAGCCACTGGAATGTTTTTGAAGCACTAGGGTCACATACAAATAACACCATTCTCATTGTTTTTGAAAGCAGATAGAAGAATCCTTACTTTTTTTGAAAATCCATATGCTTTTGTAGTTGGTATTAGTAGGAGAAATGGAAAGTAATAAAAACATATTTAAAACCTATTTTAGATGAAATGGTCATCTGCTTTTGGTGAAAATAGAGAGACAGGGGCATTTTTCATATATTTCTGGCTAGGAGTAAAAATTGGTACCACCTTTCTGGAGGGCGATATAACATGATTTATCAGAAGGTTTAAAAACGTACCTACTGTGATCCAGCAAGTTTATCCTCATAACTGAGGATGAATGGAAAGATTCAGCTATTAGTGCATACACATTTAGGACTGTTACATCTTTTTGTTGAACTGACTCTTTTATCAGTCGGTAATTGTCCTGCTTTATTCCTAAGTATTTTGGGTGGGGTAAGATTCTGCCAGTGAATGGAGGGATACAAGTAAATTCCTGTTACAAAAAATGGAAATCTAGCAAAACATATTCTTTTTTTTTTAAGATTTTATTTATTTATCCGACAGAGATAGAGACAGCCAGCGAGAGAGGGAACACAGGCAGGGGGAGTGGGAGAGGAAGAAGCAGGCTCATAGCGGAGGAGCCTGATGTGGGGCTCGATCCCATAATGCCGGGATCACGCCCTGAGCCGAAGGCAGACGCTTAACTGCTGTGCCACCCAGGCACCCCTAGCAAAACATATTCTTGAACTTACTATTGGAAACGGTGGCTTGGATTCTACTCGAGCCTGATCAGGTTTACGTTAGCACTAACAGAGATTTGTAGAAACAGCTTTCTATTATTAATAGTCTGAGATGCATGACTTCTCATTAGGCATAAGACAAACAACAGTAAACTTTGCACATTGCTTATAATCATATTAGGGATTTACTAGCATATAAATTGTTTCTGTAAAATATATATGACTATGCTATCCCATTGGATAAATTTTATTGCTTTCCTATGGCTCTGTGCTTTATCTTGATATTATTTTTGAGCACCCCTTTGAGTTTATATTACAGCATTTAAAAAATCATTGGCCTTAAATAACTAAGCAGAATGCCTAACAGAAAATAGAGAAACTAAGCTATGTTCTGTCTTTAGATCAAATTTTCCGTCCCCAATTATCTGGATAGTTTGATGAGAATTGAGCTCAAGGCTGTGCTGACACCTTGTGTCTAAATATATTTGAAAGAAGTTTTGCCAAGTTAAAGAAATCCGAATATGAAACAGCCACATCTGCTTCACCAATCTGATGGTTTGGGTTTCTTCTTAATTGTATTCGATCACCTATTCGACTTTCCATTTGCTACCGCACTATGTCCTATTGTTTGGCGTTGCAATTTGGAACATGTTTATGTTCCAAGTAACAGAGCTATATTATAAAAATAGATCTCTTTAAAACAAAGGTGGCTGCAAAGTCTCTGCTATGCCTCCTATTGAGAGATGGAGTCTATTTCACTCCCCTTGAACCTGGGCTGGCCACGGTGACTTACCAGGTAACATTTTTTAGACCTCAAAAGACCACACATTGATTCAAAGCCTGAAGATGCTTGAGAGTAGATTCCGCACCTGAAGTTTTTATGGGTTAGGTCAGGATTTAGCCCCAGGCACTGGCTACTTCAGAAGAAACATCTAAAGTGCTTGCAGAGGAGAACCAAGAAGGATGATTCTACCAAGTTGAGAGGGACTGATGCATGGATCCCGTCAAGAGTTATTCAGTTGGCCCTAGAGATAAATCTAATTCATCTTTGGGGGTCCTCAGAATGCATTCATGAGGATGAGGTTTGAAAATTCTATTTTTAACACTCTTCCCTTTTTTAAGAGTTATTTTTTAAAAAGATTTTATTTATTTATTTATTTATTTGACACACACAGAGAGAGAGGGAGAGAAAGTACAAGCAGGGGGAGTAGCAGAGGGGGAGGGAGAAGTAGGTTCTCCGCTGACCAGGGATCCTGATGCAGGGCTTGATCCCAAGACCCTGGGATCCTGACCTGGGCCAAAGGCAGATGCTTAACCTACTGAGCCACCCAGGCGCCCCTCCCCAGATGATTCTTAAGCATGTGAACATTTGAGAGCCATTGACACTAGAATTGAGAAGCCTGGGTCTTTTTCCTGTCCCTCCCTCTTCTACGTAACTTCCCAAATGCCCGTCAAGACATTTCACTCTGTTGCTGTCAAAGAGAGACCCATTTAGAAGAGAATCAAAATCAAGGAGAGAATCAGAAATAATTTTATTGGGATCAAAGTGATTGTGTCTATAGTGGCCATGAGAAGGCAATGACCACCATCCACTGATGATTTTCAAGAAATAAAGACAAAAAAATCTTGAATAATATGAATAACCAAATTCATTTTCACCTGTTAAGATTTCCTATAACTAACTGGTCATCTGTAAAGTGTTAAAGAAGATTTATTATTTAGAAAATGTTCTCAATCACAAAGTAGGGTGAAATGAAGAATCAATAAAGAGAAGACCATGTGACTGAAAAAACAGGTTAATGGTTAAAGCGAGGAGAGAAAGCTGAGGAGCTGTAGCAATCCTCCTAAAGATGGCTCACACGAGGCGAACAGGAGCAGAATCTTCTGTCAGTTTTTCTCTAAAATCATACTGAAACTCTTTTCTGTAACAATAAACCGATGAACATTTCTGTGATTATTTTGCAAGTCTGATGCTCAAAAGATCATGTGCTTCCCTCCTCCTGCAGTTCAGGCAGAGCAACGGTAAGTGGCAGAAGGTTTGTTTTTTAAAATTTTATTATATTATGTTAGTCACCATACAGTACATCCCCAGTTTTTGGTGTAAACTTCCATGATTCATTAGTTGCATATAAGAGGTCTTAGGAATAGTTATATGGTCCCAACTGAACGGTTACAGTCTTGTTCTAGGCATGCTTCTCTGACATGAGAATATGAAACATTCTTTTAAAATATGTCTTAAAGTTGAACTTGGAACTATTACCAACATGACTTAAAATGTTATCCCTATAGAGCAAGTACATGCACAAAAACACTTAGGTAGAAACTGTTAATTTTTCACAAACATGTAACTTATCTTTCACAATCAACTTTGAGTTGTCACTCTCTTAGTAACTGATATTATTCTTTCCCAGCTAATAAGACTAAACAATCACAACTGATATTTCCGTATGTTCATTTTTTTTTTTTTTGGTTTTCTCCCTTATATAAATGGCAGAGGGGTGACAAGAATGTATAGTCTCAGAATTGATGGGTTATTTATGGTTAGAATTGTCCAAGAGAGGAGGCATCTTCCATAGACCTATAGACTATTCTCCATGCAGTTGGGTGTCGTGTCTCAAATATAACCGAAAGGTTTATATATGAAATACTTCCTGGGGATTTCCCTAGAAGTCTGTGTCAGTATGTCCTCCTTTGGATACAGAGTTTAGCAAAAGAGATCCACCAGCCAACTTTAAAAAGACTCCCTCTTAGAAGAATTAAGTATATAATGAGATTATTATATACTCTTGGGTTATAGTCACAGAAAATATACAGCAGTAGATATTTTTCATAGAAATGTGCTAGTGGGAAAGAAAAGCCAAACATGCTAGTAATTAACAATCCTGAAGTTCTCATAAAGTATTGGCAGATGTTGGGGCACTCATCTGAAATTAGCAGAAATTCTTCTGCCCCTTGCTAGCAAAATTTAATTCTCTCCTTGAGAGTGACGATCTAACCTCTGCAACTACTGATAGTCGACATAGACATGGCATTCAATTACACATGTAAACAATGTATTTTAAACGGTTGTGTTAGAATTACATATAGGTCCAAACAGTCTTTCCAATATGATGCCTTTGTTCAAAATATTTTAAAAACTCTTTTGGAATGTGAAAGACTCCATTGCAGTCTTCAAAATACACCAATTATAGTTCCTTGAAAATGGGCTCGACCTTAGGGAAATCCCTAAAGATATCATTTGGTATCTAAAATCGTGCAGAAGATACAAGCTCAGACTGTAGGTTAAAGCTAAGTCCTATCCCTCAACAGTATGGAGCAGGTTTTATTTCCCAGAGATGGCCACCACCTCCAATCGCATCTGCCACATTCCATTCTACCTGGATAGACATTTATCACTGTGTCAACCAGTAGAGAAGGGGAGGAAATGGCACTCTGTGACTTCCAAGTCTAGGTCATACAAAGGCCGCCCACACACGTCTGCCTTGTTCTTTTGGGACACTTGCTCTTGGAACCCAGCCACCATGCCGCTGAATACCAACGCGGAGAGTTCGTGTGCAGCTGACAGCCCAGTATTAACCACCAGGCGTGTGAATGAGCCTTCAGATGATCCCAGCCCCCACCCATCGAACCACTTCCAGCTGGTGAGTTATCCCAGCTGACATTGTGTGGAGCAGAGATGAGGTGTCTCCGCGAAGCTGTGCCCGAATAGCAAATTCATGAGCAAAATAAATGATTGTTGTTCTTTTAAGCCACTAAGTGTGGGGTGGTTTGTTACTCAACACTAGAGATCTGGATCAGATTTTGGCCCCTGGGGGGAGAGAGCTGCTGAAAAAAACCTAAAATGTGTGGCACTGGTTTGGGGACTGAGAAGCGAGCAGAACCTGGAAGAGCCTCGAGCAGAGGATTTGCAGGGACTTAAGGACCGCGAGGTTGTCACCAGGAGCTGAAGAGAAATTGAGGAACATGTTCTTGGAAGCTGGGTGGGGGTGGGGAGAGAAAGACCTTTATTTTACAGGGGTGAAGAGTTGTGCCTGAAGTCACCTGCGCTAACATGGAAACGGGGAAATGCACCTAACGCAGTCAATAACCTAGTTAAGATCTGCAGGCCGAGCGTTGGCAGTGCCAGATGACTTCTCACCGGCCACGCATTAGAAAAGAAATAAGAGAAAGAACAGTAAATTTATAAGGGAGCTAGGAATTGCTGGGTACAGAAAATGAAACTGTTTCTCATTTTCAGCCTCTCCAGATGGTGATTGATGCTCAAATTAAGAAATACCTTCTGGGCAAATTAATGGTGCTGCAAAAAAATGTGGTCTAAATACGAAGCCAAGGGCATGACATACTGGCAATCTTTGTTAAGACCTCAGGCATACTGGGAGCCTGGGTGGTTCAGTCAGTTAAACGTCTGTCTCTTGATTTCGGCTCAGGTCATGATCTCAGGGTCCTGAGATCGAGCCCCATATTGGGCTCTGCGCTCCATGGGGAGTCTGCTTGAGAGTCTCTTCCTCTGCCCCTCACCCTGCTCATATTTTCGCTCTCTCCCAAACAAACAAATAAATAAATAAAATCTTAAAGAAAAAGACCTCAGGCATACTAAAGATGGTGCTTTATAAATCTTTTTTAATTTTTTTAACTTATTTTATTTTTTTCTAAATTTTATTTATTTATTCAACAGAGATAGAGACAGCCAGTGAGAGAGGGAACACAAGCAGGGGGAGTGGGAGAAGAAGCAGGCTCATAGCGGAGGAGCCTGATGTGGGGCTCGATCCCATAACGCCGGGATCATGCCCTGAGCAGAAGGCAGACGCTTAACCACTATGCCACCCAGGTGCCCCTATAAATCTTTTTTTTAAAAAATATTTATTTATCAGAGAAAGAGAAAGAGTGCACAAGAAGGGGAGCAGCAGGCAGAGGGAGAAGCAGGCTTCCCACTGAGCAGGGAGCCCGATGCAGGGCTCGATCCCAGGACCCTGGGATCATGACCTGAGGCGAAGGCAGATGCTTAACCGACTGAGCCACCCATGGGTCCCTATAAATCTTTTCAAATAGATAAAAGCCTTCTCACGGGGGCACCTGGGTGGCACAGCGGTTAGGCGTCTGCCTTCGGCTCAGGGCGTGATCCTGGCGTTATGGGATCGAGCCCCACATCAGGCTCCTCCGCTATGAGCCTGCTTCTTCCTCTCCCACTCCCCCTGCTTATGTTCCCTCTCTCGCTGGCTGCCTCTATCTCTGTCGAATAAATAAATAAAACCTTTAAAAAAAAGAAAAAGCCCTCTCACGATCCTTGGGTGTTGTCTCCTAGTAGCCCCACAGGGATTCCTAAATAGAGAAGGGCTTTTCTCAAAGAGGTTTGTGGTGTGGCTTTTACCTAATAGAGTGGATTGGAAATCAATACATAAAGAGCCCACAAAGTTTAAAAAAAAATGACACTATCTGGACTGAAAGGAAGAAAGATGGTACAACATCAAAAGAGGTCATTGGACCCATAAGCTTGGATGGGCAGCAAGTAGTCTGATAAGACCCCTCAGCTGCAAGCCTGGGCTATATCTAAAGGAAAGGAAGGAACCTAAATGAAACGTTCTGACCGATGGCCAAGAGGAGGAAGCAAGGGATACTCCATGAGTGCTGAGGCCAGCGCATACAAATGCCGCACCTCTGCCTTGCTCTCTCATGAAGCTTGTTTTGGAGCCCAGCTGCTGGGCTGTACGGAAGCCTAGGTCGCAGCTGACAGTCAACCCCAACCCCCAGGGATGGGGATGAGCCTTCAGATGATTCTGGCCTCTAGCCATCAAGTGACCTCCAGCCTCTGAGTCACCCCACTTGATGCCATGTAGAACAGGAAGCAGCTGTTCCGTCTACACCGTCCACAAAATGCAGATTCATGAGCGAATTCACGCAGTTTTCGAAGGCACTTAGTTTCTAGTGCTTTGTTATGCAGCAGTAGGAAACAGGAACAAGGAGAATGGATACACAAATTGGGTATATCCATACTATGGCATATTATCCAGCCGTAAAAAGGAATAAGCACTGAGACATGCGACAACACAGATGAATCTCAAAGATCTTATGCTGAGCAAAAGGAGCTGGACATGCAGAGTACGTACTGTAGGATTCCATTTATTTGAAATTCTAGAAAAGGCAAAATTAATGTAAGATGAATACAAAGTCGTTGCTTTGGGGTGCAACTAAGAAGGGATACAGGACAACGGTCTTGGTAGGTGGAAATGGTCTATGTTGGGAGAGAGGTGTAGGTTATAAGGTGCATTCACTGGTCACAGTCATACAGCTAATGTTTGTGTACTTCAATGTATGTAATACCTTAAAAACTAAAAAATAGGGGCACTTGGGTGGCTCAGTCAGTTAAGTGTCTGCCTTCGGCTCAGGTCATGATCCCAGGGTCCTGGGATCGAGCCCCACATTGGGCTCCCAGCTCAGGGGAAAGCCTGCTTCTCCTTCTCCCTCTGCCTGCCACTCCCCCTGCTGCGTGCTCCTCTCTGTCAAATAAATAAATAAAAATCTTTAAAAATATATTTTTAAAAAACTAAAAAATAATTAATAAAAATTAAGTGGGAGCGGGGAATATGTGAAGATATAGAGGATGTAAGAATGACAAAATATTGTTAACTATTAAATCTGGGTGAGCAGCACATAAAATTTTATTTTTCTATTCTGTTTACTTTGTGTACGTTTGGAATTTGCTGCCCGTGTGCGGTCGGTTGCCTCTACATCCCAATTCCCTAGAAAATGTGTACTTCCTTTTCTAGATTGTACTCATGCACTAGATCCTTGTGAATCCTTTCTTGTTTTTTTAAGATTTTTTAAATTTATTCATGAGAGAGAAGCGAGGCAGAGGGAGAGGCAGACTCCCCACTGAGCGGGGTGTCCGATGCAGGACTCAGCCCCCCCTCAATCATGACCTGAGCCGAAGGCAGACACTCAACCAACTGAGCCACCCAGGCGTCCTGTTGAATCCTTTCTGATGTGTCCTCATCTCAAAGAAGAACCAACCACCATAGCATTTGTGAGTCCTTGGTACCATTTACCCACTTCTATCATTGCATCCTTAACAACTATTTGCCTTGTTTTGTTTTCAGGTCTGTTTCCTTCTATCAGACCACATGCTTCATTTGAGAAAGAACCAGATATTATTTGTATGCATATATGTATATGTTTATTTATTTTATTATTATTATTATTATTATTATTTTTTAAAGATTTTCTTTATTTATTTGACAGAGATAGAGACAGCCAGCGAGAGAAGGAACACAAACAGGAGGAGTGGGAGAGGAAGAAGCAGGCTCATAGCGGAGGAGCCTGATGTGGGGCTCGATCCCACAACGCCGGGATCACGCCCTGAGCCGAAGGCAGACGCTTAACTGCTGTGCCACCCAGGCGCCCCTGTTTATTTATTTTAAAGATTTTACTTATTCATAGGAGAGCACACGTGAGCAAGTGGGGGGAGGGGCAGCAGAAGAAAAGAATCTCAAGCAGACTCTGTGCTGAGCATGGAGCCCAACATGGGACTTGATCCCAGGACTCTGAGATCATGACCTGAGCTGAAATCAAGAATTGGACACTCAACCGACTGAGCCACCCTGATGCCCGTTTATTTATATTTATATCCCTGAAATGAATACAGCCTTAAACTCATGGTAGGTGTTTAATAATTATTTGTTGCGGTGCCTGGGAGGCACAGTCGGTTAAGCCTCCGACTCTTGGTTTCGGCTCAGGTCATGACAGCTGGCCTGCATGGGGCTCCCCGACAGGCTCTGTGGTCAGTCTGGAGTCTGCTTGAGATTCTCTCTCCCTTTCCCTGCCCCTCCTGCTTGTATTTTCTCTCTCTTTAGAATAAACAAATAAATCTTTTAAAAAATAATTATTTGTTAAATGAATCAACGGCCAAGTAAAAATAGTTGAGATATTTTACTTGTATCAAATAATAAGAAAACCGGGGCACCTGGGTGGCTCAGTGGGCTAAGTGTCTGCCTTCGGCTCAGGTCATGAGGGAGACTGCTTCTCCCTCTCCTCCCTGCTTGTGGTCTCTCTTGCTATCTCTGTTGGTCAAATCTCTCACTCAAATAAATAAATAAATAAAATCTCAAAAAAAAATAAGAAAACACTAAAATCACAAAATCTACAGCATAGATTCAGACTATAAATGGTTAAAGCCCTCCGTAAAGTATGAAGATTTCCACAAAGAAGACACACGCATACACGTATACACTCTCATACTCACACATCTAGCCTGAAATTCTATCATTTGTAAAGCTGGTGTCCATAATTAAGAAATATTCTAAGGTATGGATTCTGATTTGTTTAAAACATAGCTCTACTGAAGTTTAACATATTTTTTGTCGCTTTCAAATTCTCTGGCTATCTACATGCACGCATGGTGTGTACTATACGGGAACTTCCAGTTAACATTGGGGTGAACATGTGCATTGCATAGTTTGAGAGAAACTATAGCAAAATACTGCCCCGTGGTTAAAAATAATTCTCAAAATTTTTGTTTTGTTTAAACACAACTTTGCCTAAAAGCTTGCAAATAATTAAAATTAAATCCACATACTCCCTCTGTGATTCAAAAATAAAAAGTAAGATAAGTGGTATCAAATGTAGTCATAAAGTAAGCCCTTATCATATTCTGATCCTCAACAGATAACTGAGTAGAGGCTCAGATTTCACAGATTAAGTGTATGTGAAGATATTTCAGAAGGATCTAGAGGATGGAAAAGCTGGGAAATAGGATTTCTGGAATGTATGAGTATCATGTGGAATAAAGATTGCTGATCTAGTAGTGTCCCTCAAGCACATGAAGCTACTATGTTAAAGCTCACAATTGCCTTTCATTACCCATAAAGGTGGATAAAGAAATAAAACCACATAAACATTAAGTAATTGCCAGATAACCTGAGTCACGTCACTTAAAACCCATAACTGTGCTGAGTAAGTTGTATCTCCAGGTGAGAAAATAAATGCGGGTGATTAAAAATCTTTCCAAGGCCTTCTGCTTCCAGCTCTGACAGGCAGTGCTTGGACACCGTCACTCATATTCTTAAAAAAAAGAAAAAGCTGGACAAACCGAAAATCAGTTACTTTTCTTGTTTGGAAATTAATCATACTGCTAAATAACACCTGGGTCAAAAAGGTGTCTCAAGAGAAAAGAGATTTCTAAACTAAACGAAAATGAAAAATACAACTTATAAAAATTTGTGGGATACACAATAGCAGTACTTAAAGGGCAACTTACAGATTTAAATGAATATATTAGAAAATAAGGGAGATCTAAAACCAATCATTTAAGGTTCCACCTTAGCGTACTAGAGAAAGAAAACCAATGTAAACCTAAAGCAAGCAGAAAAGAAGAAATAGTAAAAATTGAACTGAAATCAATGGACTTGAAAATAGGAAATGAATACAGGGGCGCCTGGGTGGCACAGCGGTTAAGCGTCTGCCTTCGGCTCAGGGCGTGATCCCGGCATTATGGGATCGAGCCCCACATCAGGCTCCTCTGCTATGAGCCTGCTTCTTCCTCTCCCACTCCCCCTGTTTGTGTTCCTTCTCTCGCTGGCTGTCTCTATCTCTGTCAAATAAATAAAGAAAATCTTTAAAAAAAAAAAAAAGAAAAAGAAAATAGGAAATGAATACAGAGAATAAAAAGGCAACAGACAGTCTCAGAAAATCTCAGTAAAATTGACAAACTTCTAGTTAAGCTAGCATAGGAACCAAAGAGGGAGAGAGAGAGAAAGAAAGAGAAGGAGGGAGGGAGAGAGGGAAAGAGAACAAGAGGGAGAAGGGGAGGAAGGGAGGGAGGAAGAGAGTTGAAGGAAAGGAAGGAGGTAGGGGCGGGGAGATGCAAATTACTAACATTAGAAATGAAAAAAGGCATATCACTACCGTTCCCACACATGAAGCAGATAATAATGGATTATTATTAACAGCTCCGTGCCCACAAATTGGATAACTTAGATGAAATGGACAGATTCTTTGAAAGACACAAAGTACCAAAACTCACATATAAAGAAATAGATAATCTAAATAGGCTTTACCCTATTAAAAATTGGAATCAGTAATTAATATAATTAATAACCTTCAAAAGGAGCAAGTGCCAGGCCCAGAGAGTTTCACAGACAAATTTTACCAAACATTTATGAGACCAGCATTACCCCCATACCAAAACCTGATGAAAATATTACAAAGAAGGAAACTACAAATCAGTATTTCTCACAGCAGATTAAAAATCCTCAAGAAAATATTAGCAAATTGAAAAAACAATATGTTACAAGAATTATACACCATGACCAATGAGATTTGTTCCAGGTATGCAAAGCTGGATCAACATTAGAAAATCAATCAATGTGATCTACTATTTCAACAGGCTAAAGAAGAAAAACCATATGACCATATGATCATTACGGTCATATTGCATCAACTGATGCAGAAATCGCATTTGACAAAATTCAACACCTATTCATGATAACTAAGAACAAAGGAAAACTGCCTCAGCTTGATAAAGAACATCAACAAAAATCTACGGCTAACACAATGGTGAAAGACTAGATACGGTCTCCCTGAGATTAGGACGAGGCAATGATGTTCTCCATCACCATTCCTATTCAGTGTTGTACTGGAAGTTCTAGCTAGTACAAAAGTAAAGGAAATAAACAAACACATTGGGAAGGAAGAAATAAAACAGTCTTTGCAGATGATGTAACTGTCTATGTAGAAAATTCCAAAGAATTAACAACAACAACAACAAAAAACTCTCAAAATTAATGAGTACAGCAAGGTCATAGGACACAAGATTAATATACAAGTAAATTGCTTTCCAACAAACCAGTACTGAACAACTGAAATTTGAAACTTAAAGAAGTACTACTACCATTTATAATAGCACTAAGAGAAAAGAAATATTAGGTATAAACCTAGCAAAGTATGTACAGGATCTATATATAGAAAGCTACAAAACTCAGATGAAGAAATCATCTAGAGGTCTAAATAAAGGAACAGATATTTTGTTTCCTGGATTGGAGATTCAATATTATTAAGACATCACTTCTTTCCCGGTTGATCCCAGTCAAAACTGCAACAAACAAGGGGCACCTGGATGGCTCAGTCAGTTAAGCACCCAACTCTTGCTTTTGGCTCAGGTTGTGATCTCAGGATTGTGAGATTGAGCCCTGCATCGGGCTCCACACAGAGTGGAGCCTGTGTAAGATTCTCTCTCCCTCTCTCTCCCTCTATCCCTGCCCAGGGTTCACACACTCTACCAAAAAATAAAATAATAAAATAAAATAAATAAAATAAAATAAAATAAAATAAAGGCCCATATATTATAGTCAACTCAACTTTGATGAAGGAGCAAAGGCAATTCAATGGAGAAAGGATAGTCTTTTCAACAAATGGTGGTGGAATAATTGGTCATCCACATGCAAAAAATAAACCTTGACACAGAACTTATCTTTCCATTTTTCCTCTCAAAATAGATTATAGAATAATATAAAATGCAAAACTATAAAACTTCTAGAAGAAAGAAAGAAAAGGAAAGAATCCACCCACAATGATGGAAGTATGTCAAAAGGACACAAGAATCAAATGAAAGGGTTCCTAATTGCCAAAGCTGGAACAATTTGAACAATGAAATAAATATAGTATATACCCAAAGCATAAAACATCTGTGAAGGCCACCTGTGTGGCTCAGTTGGTTAAGTGGCTGACTCTTGACTTCGGCTCAGGTCAGGATCTCAGGGTTGCGAGATGGAGCCCAGCGTTGGACTCCACATTCAGCTGGGGAGTCTGCTCTTCCCTCTCCCTCTGCCCCTCCCCCTGCTCGTGCTCTCTCTCTAAAATAAATAAATAAATAAATAAATAAATAAATAAATAAATAAATCTTTTTAAAAATCTGATATCAGATTTTTAAAATCAATAGTCCCTATTAATATTAAATAAATAATTGAACAAATAAATCGGAGCAGAAACAAATCTGTGCAGAATTCCAAATAATATATTCAGATACTCTGCCCTTAAAAAAGTAGAGCATAGGGACGCCTGGGTAGCTCAGTTAAGCGTCTGCCAGAGTCCTGGGATCAAGTCCTGCATCAGGCTCCTTGCTCAGCGGGGAGCCTGTTTCTCCCTCTCTCTCTCTGACAAATAAATAAAATCTTAAAAACAAAAAAAGAAAGTAGAGCGTAACTCCTTAACTGTGGGCACACAGAGACTTCCTTCCGAAGAGTACAGAATACAAAAGGAAAAAGGACTTTATGGTGGAGAAACCTGACAAACACTACCTTAGCCAGGTGATCAAAGGTCAATGTCAACAGTGACAGCTGATGTTGGCAGCATGTACCCTTGATATGACACTTTCTCTCTGAGATCTTCCTCCCTAAAACCCCTAACCTCAGTCCAATCACAAGAGAAACATCAGATTCCAATGGAGGGACCTTCTACAAAACACCACACCAAATACTCACCAAAATACTCCTCAAAACTGTCGAGGTCATCAGAAACAAGGAAAAGTGAGAAACTGTCAGTCAAGAGGAGTCTAAGTGTAACATGATGTCCTGAAATGAAAAAAAGCAAAGTAAAAAGGAAAGTAAAAACTCACAAATCTCACTTTAAAAAAAAATTCTCTACCCACCTAACGTAAGGCTGCTGGTATTATACTTCATATCTAGTTACTTAACATTTTTAAAACACGTGAGTTTAAAAAAAAGTGGCTTCCCAATCGACCCATTAAACTCCCTCATTTTATGGAGTTAAGTCCAAAAGTCTCTGGACTGGATTCAAGGTTATTTACTTATTTAAAACAATCTGGCTGTCACCTTGCTCCTCGCAATGCTCCTTGTGTCCTTGCCTTAATTCTACCGAGTGATTTCCTTGCTGCTTAATTTCCTCCTCCCCTCGCTCTGGATTTTTCTAACATTCTTATTGCTTCACTTCTGTCTCTAGGTTTGATGCCTAGGGTTTAGTTGCTTCTCTGGCTTTCAACCCATCGCTTTATCTCTTGGCTCACAGTTAAACTTGCTTCTCTTAGTTTGGTCAAGTTGGGGAGACAAGGAGCCTTAGAGCTGATCCTAAAATAACTTCTTCAGGGAGTGGTGGCAGACTGTGTTACTTGGACCTACCTCATTCTTTGGTTTTGGTCCCTCCAAAATCAGGTGTCGGACCTTGTCCTTTCTCATACTCTATGGCAGTTTCTTCCTTTTGGCTATAGCGCCGCCATGTTTGTCTCAGAGGCCAGCTTGGAACCATGAACTTACCTACTGGTGTTAAGGTAGGTGTTACAAGCACAAAATAGACCTGAAATCTGTAATAGTTCAAGTACACAGTTTGTTTCTTGCCCATGTAACACTTCTGCAGAAGAAACTATTGGCTGGTGGGAAGGTGATGTTTAAGCAGCGATTCCAGGACGTTGGTTCCTTTTGTCTTGTGGCTCCACCGTCCCCTTGGACACTTGTCATATCTGTAACCAGCTAATGGATGGGGAAGGAGACCCTGAAGGAGGCATTTGGCCTAGAAATGAAGTGTATCCCTTCCACTCACGTTCCAGATGGCTAGAACTTGGTCACATAGCTACAAATATCTGCAGCAAAGGCTGGGAAATGTGGTCTAGCGTGTGTCCAGGAAGAGAACAGAAACTTTGTTAAATAGCTTTCATTCTCCCTAAGGAAGACAACCTCAAGTCCCATCCGGTTATTGCAATGTTTTCCAAGTCCCACTTCTCTGGTGATGCTCTCTCCTTTTCACTATGTTCAGTGACCTGGGAGTTTACAGACAAGTTACCTGCTCCCCAATCTCCACCAAATACACCATGTAGAGCAGGAAGTGGCTAAGGGGATGAGAAACATAACAATAGCCAGGGATTCATAGTGGGGAAAACCCTTACTTCTCTCTTAGCAGAGAGACGGGGAGTGGAGAGGCAGAGGGAGAGAGAGAAAATCCCAAGCAGGCTCCACGCCCAGCACAGAGCGCAACACGGGACTCGATCTCACAACCCTGAGCTCATGACCTGAGCCGAAATGGAGAGTCAGACACTTAACCGACCGAACCACCCAGGTGCCCCAGCAGAGAGTTTGGATTTACTCTGGATCCATTCTCTGAGAGAAGCTCAGGTATCCATTATTCTCTGTGGCCTTCTGCTCGGACCTCCAGGCAGGTGTACCTGTGATGGTTTCATCTGAAGCAGGCGTTGAGAACGGTTTCCTTCCTGGGGGTTATACAACTTTCATAGCTTGCTTCACGAGCATGCAAGTTTGCCTGAGGTTGCTATGAACTGGGAGGCAACACTTGATTTTTAAAGATTTTATTTATTTTGGAGAGAGAGGGAGAATGGGAGGGAGAGGGAGAGAAAAGTTGAAGTAGCCTCCACGCTGAGCGCAGAGCCTGATGTGGGGCTCAATCCCACGACCCCAAGATCATGACCTGAGCCGAAACCAAGAGTCAGCCACTTAACTGACTGCCCCACCCAAGAGGCAATGCTTTAAGTAAATTCTGATCTTTGCCTCATGGTGAGTCCCTTTGTTTAGCTGTGCAGTCTTTTTTTTTTTTTTTTTTAAAGATTTTATTTTTTTGACAGAGATAGAGACAGCCAGCGAGAGGGAACACAAGCAGGGGGAGTGGGAGAGGAAGAAGCAGGCTCATAGCAGAGGAGCCTGATGTGGGGCTCGATCCCTCAATGCCGGGATCACGCCCTGAGCCGAAGGCAGAGGCTAACCGCTGTGCCACCCAGGCGCCCCCTAGCTGTACAGTCTTGACGGGACTTTTCGGTCTTCATATGTGGGGTTCAGAAGGAGACTTTTCAAGCCCCTAAGGCACTTAACCTCTGGGCTCTCTCCATTCCCTCCAATCTCTGCAGGAAAACCATTTACTCCCTGCCCAAGTTTCCGTGAATACTTGTAGGATTTTTCAGCAGGAAACGTCTCGACTACATTGTTACTGGGGCTCTCTCCGTTCATTTCCCCTGAACTACAGGCTCGTAGTCACACCGACCCCCTTCCAAGTATAACAGGCAACTGTTTTATCAAATGTTTTGCCCCTGCATGATAGGGGAGCCATTCCCCCACTGCAGGCTGCTTGGCTGCTAAGCCAATGTCACATATTGTAAACACTCCTTCTCACAGAATCCCCCTAGAAGGTCCCAATATTTGTTTTGGTTTTGATTGTTTGTAGTAACAAGTGGACTCTAAAATGTGTAATGGCTCAAATACAATAGAAGCTTTTCTTCTCATTTATGTTAACATTCCAAGGCAAATACATCTGGTTGTCTCTTTCCTGTGAAGTGACTCAGTGACCCCAAATCTTTCCAACTGGTGGCTCTGCCGTGTCCTTGGCTTTCGTTTCCTTCGGTATCCAGCCAGTGGGAAGTGAAAGGAGGCATGGAAAAGGCTCATTTATTTCTTAAAAAGCCCCTTCGAAATTGGTGTGCGTCATGTCTGCTCCTATTCCACTGGATAGAACTCAGTCGTATGGCCATTCCTGATTTCCAGGGAGGCCAAGAAATGTAGTCAGATGACACAAGAAAGGAAAACATGGATTTTGGTAAAGAATGGGCCGTTTCTATCGCATATTAAAAGGATTGATTGGAAAGTTTTCGTTTTCCTTATGTCAACTTAGTATATGCCTTCGTTTTTTCCCTCTAATTAAGTTTATGAGATTCTTATATAATTTGCCCCCGCTTATGTGGCATTTAATTACATAGAAGCATTTAGTGTATTATTTTATTATAATTGACAAGCACTAATTAAACAAAATTCTTCACATATTTACTGAGACCTTTTATTTTTAAATTGAGAATTACTTTATTTTCAAATGGGAAACATCATGGAATATTTTGATAATCTACGGAAAGAAAATGTGACAAATATTTTGCATACTGGAGATCAAAAGAATTACAATCAATTTGCAATTAAAACAATCTTGAATATCTATTATATATATATAGAATATGGTATGATGAAAAACTACCCAAATTCCTCCGCAACAATAAAAACATGATAATTTAATTTAATGATTTTTTTAGTTAGAATTGCAGATGTGCCTATTTTCTGCTGGAAATTTCACTTTTTATCAATTGCATGACCCAAATAAATATCACTTTTTTTGGAGTAAACGCATAACCAAGTCTATTATTTTTGCTTCTTTAACCTTAAATGTCTTAGGAGTGGAAATCCAGTTTGTTTTTTGGGGGGGCAGGGATGAATTCAGCAACAAGTACTGGGAAGGGATACAAGTTCCTTAAACTTAGTTGGAGATTAAATTACGAACCCATTTGTTTTAAGCTGAAGTGTTTCACACTTTGTGTTTCAGTAGAGGCAACTCTACTGAAATTTAATTTAATTTTAATTAAAAAAAATTAAACCAGATAATTTGAGCATTGGTGTTCTACTCTTTAAAAAAGTTAACTAAAAAAGGCTTCTGGTTAATTAATGGAACTAAAAATTCAGACAATCAGAGATTAGAGATTATAGTAGTAACTTTAATTTCTGTAAATTTTAGAGCACCAAAAGTTTAAATTCTTTTCAATATGGAAAACAGTACTTGTAAAGTCTGTTTTTATACATCTTTGTTGCTGGAAACAAAATGGACGAGGGAATAAAATATGAAAAATATATCTAAACTCAAGGTCTTTGGGAAATAATACAATAAATGCCTAATAAAAAAGGATTGGAAATCAACAAACTGCTATTGCCAAATGCAGAATGATTTTGTTAAATAGAATGAAAACGATATCAATATAAATTATGACACGTTCGCAGTAAGCTAGGTAACAGCATATGCCGATTCCAGCTGCAGATGCTGAGATCACTTTGAAGCTAGCTTCATTCTTGACTTATTGGTGAACTTTAAAGGAGAGGATTTTAAAATGTTTAAATTTGCTGTAGTCTGTTTTCTTTGGAGGTCACATTTAACTTAGAATTAAAGAAAATAAAATGACCCAAACATTGTGATAGCAATATTTTATAGCATGTTGAAATGAGATTCCTTTCAAACTCGACGTTTAATAACATTTACATGTCTCCATCCGATGTTGGCTTATGCAATCGACATTATTTTGGGTAATGATCATATTGACACTTGTCAGTGATAAGAATTTGGGCTGATGTTTGTGTATCCTCATCTGAGAAGATGGATGCTTACCCATTCCAAGTGAATGCTGAAATGTGAAGAGATTTCTTACAGAAAGGTGAAGAAAAGTAACTTTTAACCCACACAAAAATTTATTCTCTGGAAAATCAAACTGCCATTAAAATCTCCTTGGATTAATAATTTTAACAGTTCTTATGTTGTTTACAGAGAGGTCAGCGATTTTTTTTTTTTACGTAATACAATTATACAAAAGGAGAAAGGCACCGAGACAATCGGTGTATAGATAGTAGAAAAGTAGATAGGAGAATAAAATGCCACAGATAGCACATTTTCAATTACATGAAAATGATTAGATATATGCTCATTCTATAAAATGGGTCGTTTCACACACACCATCTGTTTATATTTTTGACCCCAAATGCAAATGAATATGTGACGACAGTACAACACTGTTGATAACCAGAAAGACACTCATATATATGAATAAGATCCATTTATGGTATAGAGTTACTAGAAAATATGTTGGAGACAATTGAAGACCAAGGGAAATGTTAATTAGCAGTGCATTTCTTCAGGTTGTTTAACAGTTTTGCTCACAGAGCATTTAAAGTTCATCACACTGTTATATCCATTATTAGAAAAATAAGTAAGAAAGCTCTGTAGAAACTATACTATTAAGGAAGTCTCTTTGCCTCCAAAAAAAAAAAAAAAAGAAGAAGAAAGGAAAAGAAAGAAAGAAAAATAGGAAGAAAGGAAAGAAGCAAAGTAAGGGGATATTCAATGTAAGATTCCACTAACTGAATTTTCCATAAAAATTACATTATTTTGAGAAATAAAACACAATGCAAGAATATTGAGTAGTGGTGAACATCATGAGTTTTAGAAAAAGTATAGATCCTAACATTTATCAAGAACCTTAAAGCTCATATAATAATTGGTTCTTTATCAGACTAACTGAACTGAAAAGGAACATTGATAACACTCTCTTATTTCAAAATTCTAATAAAAATCCAGCCAAAGTTTGGCTGTCCTCTCTATGACAGTTTTAAAGATTCCTCAAAATTGTTGCCACTATATTTTCACCACAAAAACAGAAATCGTCTAATTAAAATCGTGCAGAAACATTATAAATCAATTCTGTAATGCAAGCTACTACTGAAACTTTCTCTTAAGTAAATTTAAAGTAATATTTGTAATTTCAAAATACTGTTAGAAGTATCACCATTATTTTCTAGCTGTGCTTCAAATAATTGTTTAAATATACTTAAATACTACGCGAGCCAATTTATAAGCAAAAGCTACCCTGGTTTCCCCTCGCAAAACAAATATGACATAATCACAGAATGTTGTAAATGTTCTCAGTATTTGTCCAGAAGGACTGCCCCAAACAAAAACAAACGCCATCTGCCCCCTCCCTCCCAACACAAGCCTTCCTATGACTCTATGGTCTTTACTTCAGTTTCCCTTTTTTGAAATTCTGCCCAGTTAACATTTGACATTTTTAAAAACATGGCTTTTTAAGGCTTCCTCACAAAAAAAAAAAAAAAAAAAAAAAGAATGTGCAAGCGAGAGGGAGAAGATAGAAGACCAAAAGGAGGGAAGGTAGGATAGGACCCAATGCCCTAAAATCTTACTTCCGAGAAGCTGGCCTCTACTGCGCTATGACTAGAATCATGTGTAGGTATCAGGTTACTGTCCTATGCCAGGGACTCTAAGACACTGTTCCTTCATGCTTTCAGGGTCCCGTCTTCCTACTGGTGTTCATGCAGTACTCCCATCCCCATTAGTGAAGGTTAGGAACAGCAATCACTGCGGAGAACCTACCCCAGGGTAGAAAAGGTTTGGTTGTTCCTGGAAACAACGGGATGCGGAGGTGGTGAGCGCACTCGGAAACTGACAGATTAAGTGCTGGTGAGAGATTCCCAACCATCCCCCTGCTGCCAGATGTGACGCAAGGCAAACAATAAATCTCAGAGATATGGGAAAATTCCCACTTTCTCATTAGGCAAAATAGTCACATTTAACATTAACTGCCCTGGATGTTAATTAGCTAGAATTTAAGTACAAATTGGAAGAAAAAAGTATTAACTGCTTAGATTTATGGAAATAAGCATTCCAGCGATATCTGAATATATAAACGAATTTCAGAAAATAATTTTTTCAGTGTATAATGGAGTATTATATTTCATCTATTGGGTATTCATTTTAAAAACAATGTGTCAGGTGAGAGATCACATGTTAAAGGAATAAACAGAAAAGTAGTAAGTGTGTTCTTTTTAAAGTAGATTTGAATATTTAAAAGACAAGCTCAAACATCAAATACTAATCAGAATAATAAAGAAAAGGGTGAAGAAGGAAAGTAAACTAATAGGACAATTGAAGATACAGACTGTCAAACTGACATGGAAATAATGTCAAAAATCTTGCAAAACGACTGCCATTGCAGTGACTTTGTTTGCAGTTATTTAGAAATTTTTATGTGCTAAGGGTTGAGATTCTATAATAAAATTAAGCCAAACTTTTGTCAGATCAATACTCAAGTTTTCACCTCTGCTCCCGACCCACATTTTAGAGTACTTCCCACCAGCAGAGGTAAGGACAACAATTATCACCAGAGCAACCACTGACGTCCATTGAGTGATGAGTCCCATGCTTTGCTCCCTCCAGTCATGGGGAAAACCCAACTGGTCCTCTTGCTGTCTGGTCCACATAATTCAGGAAAAAAAAAAGTCAGGGTATCACTTTTCAATAGGTACTATTCAGCTTTGATAAACTCTGGTATTTCGTGTGAATGTACGTGAATGCAAATGGGCAAAAGGGCAAGGTGGAAGAAAGAAGGAAGGATTGTAAAGAGAAACATACCTGTCTAAACAGAGGTCTAAACAGAGTGAGAAAAGAGCAAGACTCATTTTTGATAATGGACTAATAATTCCAGTCTATCACACACTTTCATGTTAAAACTTGCATTAACCAGATCTCAGGTTACAACCTGACCAAACACAACGCTACAACAGCAGTTACAAAACAGCCCAATTCCATACCGGATCACTGCAGATATTCAAATAACCTCATTTTTCGGTGGGTGAATCACAGACCTTTGTGGGGGGGGCGGAAACCAAAACCTTTCCAAATGTAAAATCTACTCACGTGAAATATTACACGAGAGAGGTATGTCTACGAAGAAGGTATGTCTACGTTTGAAATGAGGGACGCTGGAAACTCAGATGAACTGCATACACAGTACTTATTTTTAGTGAAAGAGGAAGGCCTGAGGCTGCTGTCTTAATTGGTTATTTGAAATAAAAGATCCTAAGAAAGAGCAAAAACAAGCAAGGATCGGAGAAAGTTCTAGAAACACCGGCGTTGTTAATGAAGACTCCAGGAATGAGGAATGTGATGAGCGTGAGGACCGGGAAGCCACTGACGACGGTGCTAAAAGGCAACAAAGCTCGCTGTACACAGGAATGAAAAATGCCACCATCTGCGGCTGTTACTATAAACTTACCGACAGGTCAGCCTAATTTCATCAAGAATACTCGGCAAATAGCTCCTCAGACTCTCTTTGCCTTCTGTTTCTCACTGTAAAGACAGCTTACAGGGGACTAGGTGAGCCCAAACCAAAGTCATTTTCAAGAACCATAAAACCAACATAGTAGAATTTATTACACCAAGGAACACTTTGAAAAAGTTACGTTGAATGTGAATGTACAGGAACTCATAATTAAATAACACTTTTAATGTGTTTGTTAAATAGTTTTTTTTTTAAGGAAGCACAAATAAAAGGTCAATAGCACTAATCCCAGCCATAATCTCACTCGTATTTATCACTATTATAAATTTAATCTATGGATGCTGAAACGTTGCTCAATATTTGATACCAAGGTATCTCACACAGAATTTCCTGGAAAGCTTAATAAAATGTAGGTTCGTGGGATCCACTCCAGACCAAATGAAACGAACATCTCCGGCTGGAGGTGAGGCTTTGGAACACAAATTAAGCTCTTGAAGTAATTCTTAAACACCATAGTTTGGGACATACTATAGTTGTTTCAAATTTTGCCCTTGGAGAGAATATATTCCTTGTGCTTGTTCTTTAAGATCCGACTCAAGGGTAACCTTCTCCAGGAAGATTGTTCTGATCCCATGTTGTAGTCTACTAAATGCATATCATTCTTTGGCTATCTTCCCACCTTAGAATGCAAGCTCCATGACAGCAAAAAGACTCCGTCTCTCTAATACACTATCTCTGCGTCTGCAGCACTTAGAACAGCATGTGGCACATAGTAGGTACCCTTATAAATATATATAAAATAAATAAATAAATAAATCCATGCATTATGTAAGATGCATAAAATTGAGACCTATATAACAATACTACTGATTTCTTCTATAGGAAATTTAGTTCGATTCAGTATTTATTATATGCCTACTATGAGCCAGGGGCACAAAAAGATAGTAAGTCAAGGCATTTACTACTATTAAGGAAGAAAGAAAGACGTAATAAAATTAGCTATAATGCAGTTAAACCTTAATAAAGGGTATGTAAGAAACATAAATTACAATGAGAGCACAGAGGAAGACAGGATCATTTCTCTCACCACTGATATGGGCAAAATACTGCTAAAGGATACAGGATATCTACTTCATAGAAAGGTGATCATATACAATGAAAATATCTTGATTCTCAAAAGTAGACAAGGAGCAGAGCAAATTGATTAACATATTTTCAGAATATAAGTATAGGCTAAATTTGTAGAGTAAATTAAGTCTCCAAGTCTCTGGAAATCAAAAGTCATCTACAAAGTATTATACAGAAGTACCATTTGTAACCTGGGGGCGGGGGGATATCTGATCTTTTCTCCTTTGTCTTGTGCTTCTCTTACCCAAGCTCTGATTTTTCCTTCTCTTTTTCTAGTTCTGCCATTCTATTAAGGTGGGTGGGATTACTGATGGATACTATGTTGTCCTGTTTTTCTTGCAACTGGGAGACGGATGCAGTTGCTGTATGTGTAGTACAGGTTTTAGAGTAATTTATACCTGGGTTCTAGTCTCAGTTCTACTATTTACTTACTGGATGACCTTGGGCAAGTCTGCTTAACCCCTATGCTGTTTTGAAAATATTACTTACTTCATAGCATTGTTGTGAGAATCAAAAGAAATAATAAATTACTATGCTAGACCTTAATAACTTACAGCAGTTACCATCACATTATACATTTTGGTGGGCATGGATGACGTTTTAAAAGTTAATTAAAAAAAATGTTTCATTGCGTATTGAACTTTCTGCTCAATATTGAGTTTGGCTGGTGTGGATAATGATGGCTACCTCCAGTGCAGGCCATGGGTGGCGAACGGAAAAAGATAAGAAATAATAACTTCTGGATAACAACTATCGTTGTGAAATAATGTAATGACTGTTGATGAGAAAAATCTCAAGGAATTGGCCATCTAGTCCATGGAGGCCAGTGGATTTGTGTCATTTCTATTCATATCAAGAAAAAATTTGTTGGTGACTACTGCTCTTACTTCATCTGAAATTTATACCTTCAAATAGCTTCTCAGGTCATTTGAAAAGCTGTGATCTCATTTGGTCTCCATCTTCATCCTAACACCCTCAGTTCTACGACCTCTTACCCTATGGATGCTGTCTTACCTTGCAATCATTGATTATACTTCTGATTCACCTGATCAGTAAACGAAAATAATGATGGGATCAAGAAAATGACCTGACATGCCGCCCTGGGTACCCACCTGCACTAGGCTGGATGAAAACACCCTACCGGGCCCTACACTTGAACATGTGTATACTAATCAACGTAGCTTCCATATTTTTTTTTACTGGCTTTTCTTTTTTAAAATTGTAGTCCAATTTTTTATTTATGTCACTAAATACATTGTGGAGAATTCCCTGAATGCATAGTAATAGACAAATAAATGGAGTTCACACAAAATGTGGGCAGTGCAGAAGATACAAGAGTATAGAAGAAAGCTCCTGAAAGGTAAGAGGATATTCTACTAAACAAGTTCTTTACTGATGTGAAATACACTTTGTTTCCTGGGCAGTAATAAACAACTACATTTTGCAGCTCATTAGGGAGACAGATAAAGCCTGTAATTCCAGGCTCCAGAGCTCCCGTGAATGCCAGTCAATCGCCATATTTGGACTATCTCATTTTATTATAAAACTTAGGGGACTTTAAAAGAACAATAAGAAAGTGGGTTGTCTTTCTCAAGTTTCTGAGACAGCACCGGCTGCCCACCGGTGGGCCCCATTTGCTGCAATTGCTGAGATATAAGATTTTACTTTTACGTTTTCATGCAAATTTTAGCGCACAGAAGAGCAGTAGTACTGTCTTGTACCTTAGATTCAGTGAAGTGGGTCTCTCGAGACCTATTTAATCTTTTTCTAAAAGAATAGACAAATTTTGGGGAGTAATTTCTCTAAATTGTGTCAATCCACAAGATAAAAAGATACATATTTTGCTGTGTGTGGAGGAGAATGGTAGCAAATAGCACCCAAAACGAAATATAATTTCTAGTAAATATATAGAGGAGAAAAAGAATCCATTAACTTGATGAATGGTTCTCTAATTAGTTATCTGAGAAAGCCAGGGCACCTTCACCTCTACGTGTGTGTGTGTGTGTGTGTATAGGCATGTGTGTGTATACAGATCCACAAATGCATAAATTCATAATCTTTGAGGACTTGGCAGCTGGGGTGGAGGTAGGGTCCTTCTTGAAAACCTTTAAAATTGTTGATTAATTTTTAAGCCACATTGGATTTGATATCTATACCAGATAGCCCCGTAATGATATACCAAAGCACACACACAGCTCTGGGCAGAGTCTGAAGAAAGCCAGATTTAGCAAATAACAGCTAGTTAGATCTTTTCGTCACTGAAGGAGAAAGCACCACACTGGTCTCATAATGTGTTCGATTACTGATTAGGCTTTGTTACAGCTAGAGGTAAGACTAACTCCTTCCGTCAGGAAGATTCCAGTTCTTAGCAATGCAGTCAGTTGTTTCAAAGCCAGAAAAGATTCCTGTCGCATCAAATGCTTAAATCCAATTTCTCACTAAGGTCTACAACCCCTCTTTCAAATCTCTTTCCACACTGTTGCTGAAAACACATACGTGAGATATTTCACCATTTGATGCACATTCTAAGTTTATAACTTAACTCATTTATAAAAAACCCTGGAAAAAGCTCATTAGTGTAACAATAAAAGAATCGGTTTTTCTCTTTAATGCAACTCTGTAACATACATTCTTGAACCTCGTGTCATCTGTATTTTATCTTATAATTCGTATTTTATCTTATAGCTTCTGTATTTTATCTTATAATTTGTGTATATGAGTGCATAAAGCTGCCATTTTTTAAACTAAAAAATATTAGGATTTCACTGTCTTTTTGGATTTCTTTTAAGGCCTTTCAGTAGAGCTGAGCGGAAGTAATAATGTCTATGCACGGTTTTGTTATTGTGGTAATAACAAGTCCTCGCTTACAATAATATATAGTGCTTAGTTGGGACTAGGAACAATGGTATGCTGCTTTTTTAGTAACTAGTAAATAGTATGCTTTTGACTAGTTTAATTAGAAATTAGAAAGAGAAGAAAGAAAATATTTTTCATATATACAAAACATATTCTATTTAATAAAGTATACGCATAAAATTATATACTGGGTAAGAAGCAAAATTAAAAAGAAAACAGCTTATAATATTCCTGATTAATAAGAGTTCCTAAATATAAAAACAACAAATGAAAATGCCTTGCCGTTTAAAAAAATTAGCACATGATACAACTTTTACATACTTCAGAGGAAATAAAGATCTTGTGACACTGTTCTGAGGAATCTTTACATTTATAAAAATCGAAGGCCTAATTTTGCAAATACAACTTTCAAGCTGTATGAGCAACTGTAACTTACATGAAAGGCACAGGATGACGTCACGTTGAAGAACGTATCTGTAAGTTTCATAAAAGCTAGTCACAGGTCACTAGAAATTTCATAAGGAATCTCAGAACTGTTTTTACCATGATGTTCTGATTCAAACTGAGAACCGGAGAGTTTTTAGATCACAAGTACAAATCGAAGTAAGACTGAAGAAGATTTATAGGGAGAGAACAGCTTCTTATTGGAATGCTACCTGCTTTATGCAATGTTGGTCGCTCCGTTCTCAGAGCAGGCAATGAACACTTTCTTTAACTTGAACTTTCAATTTTCAACAGCTTATCTACTATATTTTATTTAAGTTTGTAAAAAATGTATTTTCACATTACTACAATTTTAAAGAGTCAGTTGTTGAAAGAAATTTTAAAGTAAAGTCCTGCTCTATTAGCTTCCTACATTGGAATACAAGAATACAGGAAGTGCTTTCAACAGAAAGTTACGTGGTTCTACAGTACAACCTGTCTAAAAGACTTGCAAGGGACCAGTCCAGGGACTGGGTCTCTTTGGATCAGGCAAAAGCAGAGGCAAATGAAGAAATGAGCTTTTTTTTTTTTTTAAATAAAATATAAAAAAATTCCTTTATGAAAATGAATACTTGCTTGCACTTGAGATTGAGTGCTATTGAGAAGAACTGAGGCACAATGAAACTAAGTGCACAAAGGGAAAAGATCTGGAATAAAACAGTGTTCTATGTAATTGAAACCCTTCACCATTAGATATGCCTCATGATAGAGCTGGAGACCTACTTTCTCAGCTTAAAGAACATTTCCAACACCAGGGATGAGCCAGTCAAAATATGTGTCTCCTGGTTAACATTTAGGGTGATCCTAAAACAGCATTGCAACTAAAAATTCTGATTGAAAAAAATCACTTATAGTTTTGATTTTTTTTTCATGAAATTACTGACTCTTTTACTAAAGTAAATTTAACTTCAAACCAAAAGCGTGTTCTTACAGCTCTGGAGGACTGTTAACAATGATGATGCAAGTGTCTCATTTCCCAGACAAGCTCTACCAGAGACACATCTTTTCTTCATTTGTGTCAGTATTAGACGTTCTTTCCACAGACCTTAAAGCATTCTGGTAGAATGTTGAGGACGATGCTTCAAAGAACAGCTCTTCTAATGGTGACTAGGTAAAAAACAGTAATGCTGCAATCAGAGATAATGCTGCCTTGGATTGTAATTGCTCGGTTATCCTATTCATCACGACTCTAGTAATGCATGCCATCTACACACTTGCTGTCCTTTTGACTCTTTCATTTCAGTCCAGTGATTGAGCTCCTCTTCTCCAGAGCTGTTCAGACCTAAAGAAATCCAGCCTATCATCTCTTTTCTTTTCATGCTGCGTTTGTTATACACAGACAGTATGAGTGTCACATCAGAAAGTTGAAATAGGGCCACTTGAAAAACAAAAGTTTCCTTGTATACTGGATTAGGCTGCCCTCTGCGGATGGATGTCTTGCATTTGGACATCTCTTGACCCATGGAATTCAGCAGAGTTAATTTAACATATGTATCTACAGAAAAAAAAAAACATACCACAAATATCATTTGAAACAAACTCAAAACACCTTTCTTGTGACATGTGCTGAGAACATTAAGTCTTTACACTTTATAAGGATATGGTGTATACCATGTTTAATGGAAATTCAAGGAATTCCATTTTGATGTAGATGCTTATAAAATGTGACAAGTACAGAGAATACAGCAAATCTTTTGTGGGTCATAATATCTCAACCTCACTATTTCTACGTCATAGAATTTAAAGGTATACCTCATAATCCTTCCTCCACCCTCCCACCCCCAATCCTTGACCTCCCGTTACCACCCCTGCCCAACCCCATCCCCATTTAGCTTCACTAAGCAGGACGTCATAGCATTAATAAACATTTAGCAAGCTCAATTAGCCACAACACTGTAAAGCATTCCACTGTGTTTTCAGAGAAAAAGAATAAACAAACAAATAGAAATGAAGGCAAATGGTAAAGAGGAAAAGAAGACAAGAATGCAAAGATGACATCAAAACAGCTTAGGATGACATGTCAAAAAAATCTCTGCATGGATGTGGTTTTTAAATATATTTTAAAAACATTTAAAAGGGCCAAAATGAAGCCAAATGCATTAAGGGCTCAAAGTTCAGCAAATCAAGTAAAACTTTTTCCTGGTTTCATGCAAGAGTACATTTAATGTGCTTTTTGGATAGTTAAAATAAAAACTACAGGATTCTTTTTTGGCTGAATTTAAATGTGAAATTTAAAGTATGGTATTCTTAACTATTTTCATGAATTACAAAAAAAATTGATGTGATGTTTAGTGTACGAAGTGAAACATAACAGTTCATCGCCTGATTATTTGGGAGATAAACCCTCTCTTCAAACAACTGTTTTCAGGTTCTTTGGACTCATGCAAATGATCTTCAGCATGGTGATCCATCATGTGTACTTCACATCAAAATTTCAATTCATTTAAATGAAAATTGCAATATTTCTCATGAAATATCTATTGTATGAATCAAAATGCAATACATGAAAAATAAAACCTTTAATTTAAAAAGTTTTTCTTATTTTATACATACTCTGAATACCATCATCCATAATCAGAGATAAATTCTAAGTTAGTTTTATTTAAAGTACCACAGATAATAAATGTGCATTTTTTTTGGAAACCAACATGGTGGACAGCTTCACTGCTGGCAAGTTTTAGGGTATTTTGTTTTTGCATGAAAAGACAACATCCAATTAGCCTCTACAGGAACTCACCTCGGATTATATAAACCTGTCCACCTATCAAGTGTTTTAGACAACAGAACAGTCCATCTGACAACAGGGGGTGGAAAGCAGTAAAAGAAATAATGACCAGATGTCAATTGTTGGGTGAAAGAGGGTCAAAGGTTAGAATTAAAGAGGAAACACTGTTCACTGGAGTTGGAAGAACACAAAACTTTAGCATTTTAATTCAGGTAGAGGGGTTGAACAAAAGGGTTGTTGGGTAAATTTCATGGAAGGAGAATTTTTAAGCTCATTGTGTAATCTTAAACAAAAATTACACTGTTTTAAAGGGGGAACATCTTTATAATGATATCCTCTTGGTCTAAAGCACATTGAACATAGAATCATGCAAATTATCAGACTATAAAAGACTGAATAAAAGTCATTATAAGACTACTATTATGCTAACTTTTGAAGTCTATCCATGCAATATTAAATAGTTCAAATACTTCTATTACTTTCAATGTAATATAAAACAAATTAAGTTAAACAAAATAAAATAGGACTATCAAAATTTTTGCTCTTGAATGTTCCCATTGTTTCTTTGGATCATTCAGTTGATAACACAGTCCAAGGCCTAGAACTAGGTATTTATGAAAGGTCGCAATCTTACATAACATACACAGTATAAGACAGACTGATAAAACTGTATTATATTTTCCTTTATAAATACTCCACGTCATACAATTAATTTTAATGTTGATTTATATTTACCTACGAGCTGCCTCCCAGCTAACACCACTAACCACCCTGATATTGAAGATCTAATTCTAAAATAATGGAAATTGCTCTAACTTACTCTTGAACCCGAAAACACCTACTCTAAGTTGTGGATGCTGATTTCTTAGCCTGTTTATCATCTGCCTTGCCTCCACCCCCTTCCCTTCATTTTAGTTCTGGTTTCTCTGTTTCTCTGTTTTTATCAGAGTGGATACAAGCAAGGACAGAAAGGCAAGCATATCATTCCATTCTGTGAGCTTTTAACATCTCAAGTTAAATATTTGTAAAAAAATTAAACTGTTAGCTAAAGCAGGAACGGCAGACTGAGAGCTGCTGGCTGGATGTAACCCCACAGAATATTTTGTTTATCCGTTACTGTGCTCAGAAGTTTTGAATCTGAATGTCTTGAGGCAGGGTGTGCATACTTGCATTTGTCACATGCCTCCCACGCGCCTTATCTTTCACCGCCTAAGTTTGTTCATTTAAGTTACTTCCCAGGCCATGTGAGTTTGCATTCTAAGTATGTATCAATAATGAGAACCCAGGTCCCACTTTCCAAAGCTGTTTACTCTAGTAATTGCTTCTTTCCTCCCTCTGAATTCTTCCTTCTGAAAGGAGAAAGGGGACAATAATAATTCCATCCTTCTTGTATGCACCTTTATCTGATTTGAGTCTCACAGAGCCTGTGACAGACACAACCTTAATTTTACATACGAGCAAACAGACTTAGGGGAGTTAGCTTACTCATGCAAGGGAAGAAAAATACACATAGGTTTGGCCTTCCGGCTTTTAATTCAGGAATAGATACATTCCATGATATCTGTCAGAAGCAAGGTTTCCAATATTACTCAGGGAAAACCAAAAATATTTTTGTGACTTTCACTTGAAGTAAAAAGACACTGTTGAGGACATTTGGAGGTAAATGAATTAATTTCATTCAAGGGAGGAAAAAGTTTCACTTCTAATTATTTGAGTCTCGGAGTAAAAGATGGCTTCAAGCAAGTCTGTGAGAAATCTTGAAGCAAATCTAAGGTGGTCGTTACTATTTAAGATTTCCTTTCAACTGTTTAGTTTAGGGCACTAACAGCTTTAATTTCAGAGAAGTATAAAGAAACTGCTACGTTCCCAACTTATTTCTACAGATCTCGGCAAACGGTTTTGGAGGTCTCCTGAGCGACAATCTCTCTGCACTCCCATGATCTGCCTCCACCCCCCGTGAGCGGGAAGAGAGATAAGGAGTGAGGAATGAGAGGCATATAGACCAGGGCACAGGTGTGTACCCCATCTTGCTTTCCTCTCCTCGCATCTAGGGGAAATATCCCACTATTCCTTACTCTCTCTGTCCTGGGAAAGGCAAAGCCAAGCCATTTAAGGAGAGTTTGCTGGCAGTACTGATTTATAATATTGAAGGAGGAAAAATGGAAGAAACCGTTTCTTCTTAAATTATCTTAATGGAGAAAAGAGAAAAAATACAGAATTATTAACATTAGTTCATAGTACCGCATGCAGACAGAAAACACCACATCATTCTTCGGTTGACACCAATGGCCACACGTACTCCTGACCATATCTGCGGAATATTACTAACTTCAAAAAACCCTGTAGCTTTTTCTAGCACTGGAAGAAAATAGCTATGATAGGGATAATTTATTTGGCAGACACTATGAAAAATTAAAAGTCTTGTCACCTTACAATTAATATTTTGAATTTCAAATTTTTCTACTTCCCAAATGACTGGAAATAGAAAACATGAAACAGATTAGCTGATGATTATACCATTTCATTTTGATTGGTTAAGACTAAATGATAGGATTGAGGCCCCTAACACTGAGAGTCCCGTAAGTGCAAAAAACATAAGCATTAAAAAAAATTTTTTTTTTCACTCACTGGGTGGTCTGTTTGCTGCCAAGTTTTTGAAGTGGCTGCCTTTTATCACTTCTGCTGATAGTCTTCCAGTTGTGGCATTATAAAGCAGGCCAATGAGAATTTCTGGAACTGAGCCATGTTCAAGAGACTGACATGAGGATGTACTTTCACTACAGGACATTTCTGACACGCTCATTTGGGAGTCACAGCCCTGTAATCGAGAATGAAATCTTTATAGTATTTTGTAAAAACAGATATATTAAGAGATACACCGTTAATGCTGTGTTATTGGAATTAGGTAAATCACAATAAAGCCAAGAGCCGCAGGCAAAATTCCCCAAACAGTAAATTAGAAATGTTGTTCTTAGTGTATTTTAGTCCCTGGATCTCTTTTCATTATACAGCAGTCAAAAAATTAATAGGACATGAGAAGGTTTCATAAATCCTTACACATTTATATACAAATCAGAGAGGATAAATATCTTAAACTCATAGGTGTTAATGAACTATTTTCGGAATGTGAAAAATTGTTTAAAGACTTAAGAACATTTAAAGACCGACACAGACTCAGACTCAATTACAGTAAGTGTAAATGTCTTCACTGTGTCTTTAATGACAAAGATTGGTAAACTCTGATTAAATAAACAAAACAAAACTATCTGCTATTTATAAGTCAATATGTAAAACACTGAGAAACAGAAAGTTGAAAAGGATGGGAAATTATTTATTGTGCAAAAAATAACCAAAAGAAAATTGTAGTTACATTAATATCAGTCAAAGTTAACTTTAAGGCAATAACCATTACTAGAGATGAAGAGGTAAACTCAATTTGAATTTTCAATTTACCAGGAAGATAAAATAGCTCCAAATTTGCATGTATTCAGTCACATGGGCTCAAAATATAGAAAGCAGAAATTGTCAGAACTAGAAAGAGAAACAGGCAAATCTACAATCAGTGGGGATGACTTCCGCAACCTTTCTTTCAGTAACTGACCAGACAAATAAGTACAGTAAATATGGAGAAGATTGGAATATTGCAATAAGCAAAATTGACCTAATGGTAATATATAGAACACCATACCCCACAACTATGAAATACACAACTTCTCAAGTGCGCAGTGGTATTTTTACAAAACTATTTACAAAAATAAAGCAAATAGCAAAGATTTTCAAATGGCAGAAATCATTCAGAATAGGTCTTTTAATCAGCTAGAAATCAAAACTGTCTTCTACTAAAGAAACCAGTCCCTATATATTTGGAAATAACCCATGGTAACTAAATGACAGTGAAAACAAGTGATCTGAAAAGAGTAATAAAAATAGAGCAGTGTTAGAGAGTCCTGCTTAAGAAGAAAGAGAGAAGGCACAAATAACAAATATCAGGAATGGAAAAGGAGACATCACTACATATACTATAGACCACAAAAACATAAAAGGATAGTAAAAACAACTTCTTTCCAACAAATTTGAAATTCTGATGAAATGGACAGATTCCTAGAAAACTGTAAGTAATGAAAACGCACACAAGAAGAAATAGAATATCTGAACAGTGTTACTGAAGAGATTGAATTTATAATTAAAAACCTTTCCAAAACAAGCAAAAAACAAAACTAAAAAACTTTAGCTAGAGGGCTTCACTGGTGAATTCTAATGAATACTGCTAGTCTTACGAAAACGCTTTCAGATAGTAGGGAAAGAAGAAACACTCTCCAGTTTACTTTAAGAATCTAGCAAAACCTTAAAGCCAAAGCCTGAGAAGGACATTATAAAAATAATTACAAAATTTTCTCATTTATGAACTTAGATTTAAAACCCTAAACAACTGGCAAACCAAATCTAGCAACGTGTAACAGCATACTTAGTAGAAAAATTTTTGAATGTTTCCCCTTTGAAACTGGGATGTGACAAGGGTGCCGACTATTATCACTTCTAGTCAACACTGTAGTGGAGATTCCAGCCAGTGAAGGTCTTAACCTTACTAAGTGCAATGCAATAAAATAAAAGGTATAATGATTTGGAAGGGGAGGAGATAAAACTGTCCTTATGTGCAGATTATGTAATTGTGTATAAAAGAAATCTAAACAAGTCCACAGATGAATTACAACTGCATACAAAGGTAAAAAGTTTTAAGTCCATACATTCCTATACACCAGCGACAAATCTGAAAATAAAATTTATTCAAAAGTAGCATTTAGGGGCGCCTGGCTGGCTCAGTCGATAGAATGTGCCAGGGTCATGAGTTCAAGCCCCATGCTGAGTGTGGAGCCTACTTACAATAAAAATTGGGGAAAAAAATTTAATTAGCATTTTTGAGGATATAAGATTTCAAATATCCAGGAATAAATGTACAAATGATACATGATCTCTACATAGAAAACTCTGAATAGAGGCAAACTGAGAAGTGCTACATGGATATACTATGGTAATGTATCAGAAAGCCCAATTTTGTAATATTCTCTCCAAACTGATCTATAGATTAAATGGAATAACAGTCGAAATCTCAACGGGTTTCTTGGGGGAGCCTGACAAGCTAATCCCGAAGTGCTCGTGGTCTATACATACAAAGCAATATTATTCAGCCTTAAAAAAGAAGGCAACCCTGCCATACGGGACAACACGGATGAACGTGGAGGATGTGATGCTGAGTGAAATAAGCCAGGCACAAACACTGTATGATTCCACTTATATGAGCTATCTAAAATAGACACACTTACAGAAGCAGAGAGCAGAATGTCGGTTGCCAAAGGGTGGGGGCAGGGAAAAATGGGGAGTTGCTGTTCAATGAAGATATAGTTACAGTTATACAGAATGAGTAAGTTCTAGAGATCTGCTGTATAATGTAGTGCCTATAATTAACTATATTGTATTGTACACCTAGACATTTGTTATAGACATCATGTTAAATGTTCTTACAATAAAATAAAATAAAAATAAAAATTAACACAGTAGAATGCCCTGTTCTACTGAGTATCAAAATTTATCATAAAGCTACATTATTTAAGACAATGTGACAAAAACAATGTAAAATACACTAACAGAATAGAAAGCCCACAAATTCACCTAGGCGTAACAGACACTTAATTTATGACAAGGGTAGAACTACAAAACAGTGGGGAAAAGATCATCTTTTTAATGAATTGTGTTAAGACAACTGGTTATCCATCCAGAAATAAATGAAAATTAACCACTACCTCAAAACATACCAAAAGTCAATGCTGAATTTAAATATAAAAAGCAAAATGATAAATCCATACGTTAACATAGGGGATTATATTTATGATCTCAGGATAGGGAAAGGCTCCTAAAGAGGACAGAAAGGCATTAGTCACCAAGGAAAAGCTTGGTGAATCTGCAAACATTAAAATTAAGCATTTCTAAGCTTCAGCAGAATCTTGTAGGTTGGTGAAAAGGCCAACAGCCGGCTGGGAGAGAGGTCTACAACACATCTGCACAAATCAGCTCAGATCCAGAATACGTAAAGAACACTTACAAATCAAGTAAGAAAAAGACAACACAATATAAAAAGAGCCAGACACCTGAACCAGCAACTTCACAAAATAGCCAATCAGTATATGCAATGTTGTTCAACTTTATTAGTAGTCAGGGAAATGGAAATGACAACCATGAGGTATCCCTATACAACAGACAGGCTAAAACAATAGTGTGGCGAGGACACAGAGCAGTGGGAACTTGCATGAGCCCTCTGGTGGTAAAGTCATGTGGCTTTTAAAAATGTTAAAAACACACATCCTTACGACCTGCCAATATATGCCCATCAGAAATAGTGCAATGTTTATCAAAAGACATATGAAAGAATGTCCATAGCAGCATTATTCCCCAAGGGCCCCAAACAGGAGAACAGATAATTTGTGGTGAGTTCATATAATACAGCAACGATAACTGTACCCAATATACAGCAATAAAAACTAATTATGACTACAGTTACAAACATGACTTCAAGCGAAAACTGGTGAACCTAAAAGGGTTCTTGGCTGTATTAACACCATTTATGTAAATTTCAAAGACAGCAACTGCAACAAAAAAAATCCAAAACCAAAGACCAGATAAAACTAAACCATAGTATTTCAAATGCATGAATAAGTGTAAATCAAGCAAGAAAGTGATCAACGTAAAAGTCAAAACTGTGGTTAACTCTAGGGGTGGGGAGAGAGGGTACAGTGATTGGGAAGGGCATGATGAGGGTATCTGGGGGTACTGGTAACGTTTTATTTCTTGACCTGCAATGTGGTCACATGGGTTGTACATTTTTGTTTTCATACTTTCCTAACGTGTGTTGGATTTCAAAAGATAAAAGGCTTAATGAAAGAATTACATAATACAAGGACACAATATATATACACAAATTAATGCATAGTGATAAAAATAAATATGTAGAACTTTCTCTGAAGGTTCTTAAGGGAATTAACTCCAGGAGTTCAAAAAAAGATGACAACACTATTTTGTACAATGGGTTTTTAGATTTAAAACATTTTACATGTAGATTTTTCAGATTAAAAAAAATGTGAAAATGTTTTATACAAATCTTCGTGTCTATGGTTGGCTATATAAGTGATTAAGGATAATTAATGCATACCTGGGAACCGAATTAAGTCTCTGGACTAGTATTCAGAGGGATAAAATCTCGTATTTTCAAATCTGACTCTAAACCACAGAGGAGAAAGCCAAAAGGAATATACATCTTATATTCCTAAATCATGGGTACACAAAACACATAGTTTGGTATGTTTTCATGACAGTTGGAGGAGAAAACATAATTTTAGTAAGTTTCAATTAGGATATATCATCACTTATGAAAATAGTGTCAAAAACGTGTTCAAGCACATTTGGTGCATTTGCTACGTTAGGCTATTATACTAGCAGCATCTGTTAGAATATTGTGAAATACATTTTTCATAATACAGTATTTTTCACATTAACCTACTGTCAGATAATAACATGTGAATCCAATATTTTCTTATTAACACAGAGGTCATTATTGCCAATTTTGAGCAATTGTACCAAGAAAGTCCTGGGAAAGGACTTTCCTGCTTCTAAGGAAAACAGCCAACTTCTGTCCTCACTTTACTGCTGCAAAAAATGTCCTTGTCTCCAAGCCCAACAAAAAAGCAAGAGTGATAAGATCCTTGGTGATCACATTCTATTTCAGGAAGCCCTGCTGAAATATAGTAGCGTTTAAGAGAAAAACAAAACATAAAAAACACGGAACACAAAAACACTATTGTCTAAAGGAATTCATTCTGAATTTATCTGGCCCCTTAGAAGAAGTGCCCATCTCATGGCCTTCCCACCGCCGTCGGTGTAACGCCCCTCCGAGACTGGCATGGGTGTGGCAGTCCAAGGAGATCTCGGAGCACAACAGAAACAGTGTGCAATAACTATATAAATAGACTAACTGCCGGAAAGGCAAATTAAATACAGATCCTACATACCCCAGTGGCATCTTCCCTCTGACTGTTCCTCAGGGCATGCTGCTCCAATTGGTGTATACTCAGGAATCTCTCCTCTCTCTGCAGACCCCATCATTAATTTATAACTGGGGCTTGCCTAGGTTGCAGTAACTGCAGGTGATTAATCCAAAGTCAAACAAATCCCAATCATAATTAGGTCTACTTAAAGGAATGGTCCCACAGGCTCCCCAAAGTAAAAGTGTACCTTCTTTCCATCTAACATAGTTTTTTTTTTTTATTTCTTTTTAATACTTCCTCTCCTCCCCCCTGAGTCCTCTGCCCTGAGGTGGAGGATTATAAGCAATTCTGTGAAAGTAGAAAGAAGTCTAGTGAATTTTTCAGAGAAATGAGTAAACTCTACAGAATGTTTACGATAAGCAGAATTAGTGGTTATGACACCCACTACATGTCCTTAATGGTGCTAATAGGTTAAAATTAGGTGGGAGCTTGCAAATATAGAGGGAAAAACCCATACGATTAAAAATACAATATAATTCCTATTAAGGAAATGTACTGGGCTTTTTATTAATACTAAATTGATTCTACCTTACTTGCAACCACTTATAATCAGTATTTTTAAGGTAAAACCGCTGAGCTGTGCAATGATAATTACTATAAATTTGAATAGTTTGTTGAATTTATTTTCACTGTGGCTGGAAGATACTCTCTGGTGTTTAATATAATTTACACATGAAACGCTTCCATTACACTTTCCTGGAAATGGGGTGATGAGGACGGGGAGGGTGTTGCAGTGTGACAAGAGGGGTCACCTGTTGAGGTGCTGGAGTGAGCACAATGGTGTCACCTCCCACAGCACTTCCCCTCCTCAGAGCCCCTTCCCAGCCCCAAGGCGCTCCACTTCGATCAGGCTAGGGAAGGAGGAGAGAACCAGAGGCAATCTCAGGGAAGAGAAGGCAAGAATGGCATCACTACTCCAAAACTTGCCCACCCCCTCCCCAAACCAGTGCAAAGGAGAAGCACTGAATAGGGGTAGAGATACCAGGTGACCCCAAAGGATAACTTTCGAGTGAGCTGGGGACGGGTGGAGGGCTTAAATTTCAGAGTAGTACTCGAATCAGGATCCTTTCAGTTGCCAGGGCCGGAATATTCAACTAGAACTGGCTTAAGCAGCTCAAGGGAATATACTGGCTTCCGTAACCCGACAATCAGCAAGGAGGTAGCCTCACGTACTCGTACTGATGCGCACCTTAGCCCAGGTCACCAGGAAAGACTTCTCCTTGTCCATTTTGTGGGTGTGTTTCCCAAATTTGGCTTTATTCTCAGGTAGACTCTTCCTTCCCAGTTGCCAGATCATTCCCAGCAGTTCTGAGTGTGATAGGAAAGAGGGAGACCGCATCCTGACTGCTTCAAGCAAAACTCCAGAACTTACGAGTTACGGCCCATGAGATTTCATTCGGGGGCTTAGGGATAAAGTCACTTCATCAGAAGCACAGGGGCAGGTTGGTCTCCCAAGCAAAATCTGGAAACTGTGGCCACAAGGAGAAGGTACATATGCTAGGTCATTTGTCCCTCTATGAGGACTATCGGCCACGTTACCGAGGAGCTGCTCGGGCTGCTGCTACTGGGCTGTGACTTCTTCCCTTGTGCTCTTCGCTGGGTTGGGTCTGCAGTCATCAGCCTTGCAAAAGCCACGGAGGAGGAAAGGATGGCTCGGGGGAAGGGACCGTTAATCTACTGCAGCACAGCTCTGACATTCACGTTAGGTAATGGAGAGTGAAAGAAAAAGCAGTAAATTCTCGCTTTCACTTTCACAAAGTTCTTTTCATATTAACACTGAAAACTTCATGCATTGATAAGGTTTAAGATATAAGAAAAATTGGGGCGCCTGGGTGGCACAGCGGTTAAGTGTCTGCCTTCAGCTCAGGGCATGATCCTGGCGTAATGGGATCGAGCCCCACATCAGGCTCCTCCGCTAGGAGCCTGCTTCTTCCTCTCCCACTCCCCCTGCTTGTGTTCCCTCTCTCGCTGGCTGTCTCTATCTCTGTCGAATAAATAAACAAAATCTTAAAAAAAAAGATTTAAGAAAAATTGTAAAACAAATAGAAACAAAATATTTTATATTATCAATACTTGACTATAGTATCACATAGAAATGGTCATGCAAAATTTCTGTTTCGATTAAGATGTATAAATAGGTATATATTTATATGCACACAAATGCATGTTATTTTTCTTGCTGTGTTCAAGAGGTAGATATTTGACATTCCTGTATATATGCTTGTAAGACTGGTTTATAAAGTTCACAGATTTTTCTCATGCTCTCAGATCACTCCTATGCCATATAAACTGTTTCAGAGGATCCAAAGGAAAAGTACCCAGCTTCTCTTTTAGACTTCTATAATTTTGACACCGACTAGACAAGAAGAACATAAGAAAACTATAAGCCAATCTCACTTATAAACATATATGCAGAAATCCCAAATTAGACATTGTTAAGTTGAATTCAGCAAAAAAATATATACACTTATGCACATATACATATGTAATCATATACATATATACATACACATGTATGTTTTTCATCAAATAGGCATTATTCTGGGAGAGTTATTTGTTCACTGAAGTTGGGTAAAACTGCCTCTGAAATTCAGCCATCTTTTTTTGTCTTTTTATTGAGACTCTGACTACTGATTGAATTTCTTAATGGTAGTAAGTCTTTTCATGTTTTCTATTCCCTAAATCACTTTTTAGAAATTTGTATTTTCCAACAAAATTGCTCATTTCAAAAAGTTTTCAAGTTTGTTTGTTTTTTTTTTTTTAGAGTTACTCTCCTTATGATTTTAACATTTATACTGAGGGGCCTCTGGGTGGCTCAGTCAGTTAAGTGCCCAACTCTTGATTTCAGCTCAGGTCATGAGCCCAGGGTCATGAGATCGAGCCCCACATGGGGCTCTGGGCTCAGCACAGAGTCTGCTTGAGATTCTCTCCCTCTCCCTCTACTGCTCCCCACTGCTTGCATGTGTGCTTTCTCTCTCTCAAATAAATAAAATCTTTAAAAAAATAAAAATAAAATTTCCACTGAATTAGTGATTATGTCCTGCTTTTCATTTAACATATTGTTTCTTTTTCTCTCCTGATAAACATTTCCAGGGGTTTACCTATTATATCAGTAATTTCAAAAAAAAACCAAAACTTTTGTTTTCGTTAAGCCTCTTTATTATTTTTCTCAAAATAATTTGTTTTTCATTTCAAACTTCTTTAGGTGGAAGAGTTTAATCTCTTATCTTCTTAGAAATACTTTTAAGGCTATTCATTTCTCTCTACTACTGTTAGAGCTGCACCATACAAATGTAATAGTGTTTTCATTTGTTTGATTCTAACCGTTTCTAATTTCCATTAAGTTTCTTCCTCTGACCCAGAGTTGATTTAGAAAGTTTTTTGTTGGGGTACCTGGGTGGCTCAGTCGTTAAGCATCTGCCTTTGGCTCAGGTATGATGCCAGGGTCCTGGGATTGAGCCCCGCATCGGGCTCCCTGCTCAGTGGGGAGCCTGCATCTCCCTCTCCCACTCTCCCTGCTTGTGTTCCCTCTCTCTCTCTCGCTGGCTGTCTCTCTCTCTCTGTCAAATAAATAAAATCTTAAAAAAAAAAAAAGTTTTTTGTTTTTCATCTGAGTATCCAAATAGACAGATTGAGGGGATGGGAGTGGTAGGAGATTGCCTCTTTTACCTCACCTTCTAATATGCTACTCTTTAATCATGGAGTTCTAGCTGAATAGACCTCCTCTCTACTCCTTCTAACAACACACATATTCTGAACTCTCAGGATTGGCTGTTCCATCTGACTGCAATATTCCTTCCCTAGATATGCACATCGTTAACTATTCCTTTCTTCCAAGTCCTTTGCTCACATGTTACACTCCCGATGAGCTTCATCCTGCCTCTTATTTAAAATTACACCTCCTTGAAACCAAAAGTGGCAGTATAAAGGCAGGAAACACAAAAGCAGTAAAAGTGACTATTTCTGTAAAAATAAGTTAAGGGACTCACACACAAAAAAACATATAAAATATAACATACACCTAAACCATGGGGGGAAGAGAGAAAAGAATGGGTTCAAGGTTGGATGACCGTCAACTTCATGTAGACGGCTATTTGCGGAAGAGGTTATATACAAACCTAAAGGTAACCATTTATCAAAAATAATTAATAAATATGCAAAGAATAAAGAAAAAGGAATCCAAGTATATCACTAAAGAAAATCAGCAAAACATGAAAGATAAGAAAGGATCATAGAAAATCTCCAGAAATGACAAATAATAAAATTTCAATAAATACATATATCTATCAATAATTACTCTGAATGTAAATGGACTAAATGCTCCAATCAAAAGACACAGGGTATCAGAATGGATAAAAAACCAAGATCCATCTATATGCTGCCTAGAGGAGACCTCATTTTAGACCTAAAGACCCCTGCAGATTGAAAGTGAGGGGGTGGAGAAACATCTATCATGCAAATGGATGTCAAAAGAAAGCCAGAGTAGCAATATTCCTATTGGACAAATAAACTTTAAAACAAAGACTGTAACAAGAGACAAAGACACTATTTTATAAAGGGGACAATCCAACAAGAAAATATGACAATTGTAAATATTTATGTACCCAATGTATAGGAGCACCCACTATAAAACAATTAATAACAAAGATAAAAGAACTAATTGATAATAATACAATAACAGTAGGGAACTTTAATACCCCACTTACATCAATGGACAGATCAAACAGAAAATTAACAAGGAAACAATGGACACACTGGATAGAATGAACTTAAAAAGATACATTCAGAACATTCCATCATAAAACAGCAGAATACACATTCTTTTCAAGTGCACATGGAACATTCTCCAGATTACATCACATATTAGGTCACAAAACAGGCCTCCACAAATACAAAAAGTCTGAAGTCACACCATGCACCTTTTCTGACCACAAAGCTATGAAACTAGAAGTCAACCACAAGAAATAATCTGGAAAGACCATAAACACATGGAGGTTAAACAACATGCTACTAAGCAATGAATGGGTCAACCAGGAAATCAGAGAAGAAATTTAAAAAGTACATGGAAACAAATGAAAATGAAAACACAATGGTCCAAAACTTTTGGGATGCAGCAAAAGTGGTCCTAAGAGGGAAGTAGATAGCAATACAGGCCTACGTCAAGAAGCAAGAAAAATCTCAAACAACCTAACCTTATACCTAAAGGAGCTAGAAAAAGAACAACAAACAAAGCCTAAAGCCAGCTGAAGGAAGGAAATAATAAAGATTAGAGCAGAAATAAATGATATAGAAACTAAAGGAATAAATAGAACAGACCTTTGAAACCAGGAGCCGGTTCTTTGAAAAAATGAATAAAATTGATAAACCTCTAGTCAGACTTATCAAGAAGAAAAGAGAAAGGACCCAAATAAATAAAATCAAAAACAACAGAGGAGAAATAATAACAAACATCACAGAAGTACAATTATGAGAATATTATGAAAAACTATATGCCAACAAATTGGACAACCTAGAAGAAATGGATAAATTCCTAGAAACATATAAACTACCAAAACTGAAACAGGAAGAAATAGAAAACTTGGAAGGGACTGACAACCAGCAAAGGAATGAATAAGTAATTTAAAAAACTCCCAACAAACAAAAGTCCAGGACAAGACGACTTCACAGCAAATTCTTCCAAACATTTAAAGAAGAGTTAATACCTATTCTTCTCAAACACTCCAAAAAAAAAACCCCCCCAAAAACAAAAAACAAAAACCAAAAAAACAGAAAAGGAAGGAAAACTTCCAAATTCATTCTATGAGGCCAGCATTACCCTGATACCAAAAGCAGATAAAGACACTACTAAAAAAGAGAACTACAGGCCAATATCCCTGATGAACAGAGAAGCAAAAATTCTCAAGAAAATATTAGCAAACTGAATCCAACAATACATTAAAAAATTTATTCACCACAATCAAGTGGATTTATTCTTGGGTTGCAAGAATTGTTCAATATTTGCAAGTCAATCAACATGATACATCACATGAAAAAAAGGATAAGAACCATATGATGATTTCAATATACAAAGAAAAAGCATTTGACAAAGAACAACATCCATTCATGATAAAACCCCTCAACAGAGGAACTTTACAGGGACCATACCTCAATATAATAAAGGCCATCTATGAAAAACCCACAGCTAATATCACCCTAAATGGGAAAAAATTGAGAGCTTTTCCTCTATGGTCAGAAACAGGATAGGATGGCCATTCTCACCTTTTTATTCAACATAGTACTGGAAGCCCTACCCACAGCAATTAGACAATGAAAAGAAATAAAAGGCATCCAAATCAGTAAGGAAGAAATAAAACTTTCACTACTTGCAGATGACTTGATACCATACCTAGAAAACCTGAAAAACTCCACCAAAAAACTGTTAGAACTGATAAAGGAATTCAGTAAAGTTTCAGGCTACAAAATCAATGTACAGAAATCTGTTGCATTTCTATACACCAATAATGAAGTGGCAGAAAGAGAAATTAAGGAATCAATCCTATTTATGATTGCACCAAAAACAGTAAGATACCTAGGAATAAACCCAACCAAAGGTGCATTCTATACTTTGAAAACTACAAAACACTGATGAAAGAAATTGAAGATGATACAAAGAAATGGAAAAGACATTCCATGCTCATGGATTGGAGGAACAAACGTTGTTAAAATGTCTATACTACCAAAAGCAATGTACGTATTTAACGCAATTCCTTCCAAAATACCAACAGCATTTTTCACAGAGCTAGAACAAACAATCCTAAAATTTATATGGACCCATAAAAGGCTTGGAATAGCCAAAGAAACCTTGAAGAAGAGAAAAAACAAAGCTGGAGGCATCACAATTCCAGACTTCAAGTCATATTATAAAGCTGTAGTAATCAAAACAGTATGGTATTGGCACAAAAATAGACACACAAATCAACAGAACAGAATAGAAAACCCAGAAATGGACCCATAATTATATATGGTCAAAAAATCTTTGATAAAACAGAAAAGAATATCCAATGGGAAAAAGAATGTCTCTTCAACAAATGGTGTTGGGAACCTGGACAGCAACATGCAAAAGAATGAAACTGGACCACTTTCTTACCCCATACACAAAAATAAGTTCAAAATGGATGAAAGACCTAAATGTGAAGCCATCAAAATCCTACAAGAGAACATAGGTAGCAACTTCTTTCTAGACAGGTCTCCTGAGGCAAGGGAAATAAAATAAAAAATAAAATATTGGGACTACTTTAAAATAAAAGCTTCTGCACAGCTAAGGAAACAATCAACAAAACTAAAAGGCAACCTACGGAATGGGAGAAGATATTTGCAAATGACATATGTGATAAAGGGTTAGTATCCAAAATATAAAAAGAACTTATACAAATCAACATCAAAAATCCCAAATAATTCAATTAAAAGTAGGCAGAAAACATGAACAGGCATTTTCCCAAAGAGGACACACAGATGGCCACCAGACACATGAAAGATGCTCAGCATCACTTACCATCAGAAAAATGCAAATCAAAACTACAGTGAGATATCACCTCGCACATGACAGAATGGCTAAAATCAACACAAGAAACAACAGATGTTGGTGAGGATGTGGAGAAAGGCAAACTCTCTTGCACTGCTGGTGGGAATGCAAACTGGTGCAGCCACTCTGGAAAACAGTGTGGAGGTTCCTCAAAAGTTAAATATAGAGCTACCCTATGATCCAGCAACTGCACTATTATGTATTTAACAAATGAAAACAATAATACTAATTCAAACATGCATCCCTATATTTTAACAGCATTATGTACAATAGCCAAATTATGGAAACAGCCCAAGTGTCCAATGATTGATGAATGGATAAAGAAGATGTGTTGTATATATATATGTGTGTGTGTGTGTGTGTGTGTGTGTGTGTGTGTGTGTGTGTAATGGAATATTACTCAGCCATAAAAAAGGATGAAACGTCATCATTTGCAATGACATGGAGAGGGCTAGAGAGTATTATGCTAAGTGAAATAAGTCAGTCACAGAAAGACAAATACCATATGATTTCACTCATGCGTGGAATATAAGATACAAAACAAATGAGTAAAAGGAAAAAGAGAGAGAGGCAAATCAAGAAACAGACTCTTAACTATAGAGAACAAACTGATGGTTACCAGAAGGGAAATGGGTGGGGGGATGGGCAGGTGATGGGGATTTGGCGGTGGGGGGCACTTGTTGTGATGAGCACCGGGTGTTGTACGGTAATGTTGAATCACTATACTGTGCACCTGGAAGCAATATTACACTTTATGTTTCTAACTGGAATTTAAACAGAAACTTAAAAAAAAAATATTACACCTATCCTTTCCCACTAGCATTCTTGATTCTGCTCATCCTGTTTCTTTTTCTCCCCATAGTACTCATAACCATCTCATCTGCTATATACTTACTGCATTTATTTATTACGTTTATTGTCTCTCTCCCCTCCCCCGCAATTAATTAAGTTCCATGCAGGTCAAAATTTATTTGTTTTTCATTAATGCACACCAAATAACTAGAACAATGTCTGGCAAAGTACATGTGCAATAGACATGTTGAATGAATTTCTAATTTCATTGCAATGTGGTCAAAGAAGTTTATACGATATTGATTCTTTGATATTTGTGGAGACTTCCTTTGTGGCCTAGCATATGGTTGACATTTGTAACTGTTCTACATATGCTTACATTTATTAAGTAGAGGTCTCATATAAGTCAGACTTGTTAAGTGTTACTCAAATCTGCCTTACTTGTATTTTTCTGCTTATTTCAATTTTCTAAGTGCTTAACGATCTCTTGGCTCACCATCAGTTCTTCCATCTTATTTCTTCCTTCGAATTAAACATTCTTCTTTTAAAAGTATATGCTTTGGTACTTATTCCAGAAATGACCCATGAGTGGTAACCTCTCTTGACCTTTGCCTGAAAACATCTGGAGATTGCCCTCTCCCCTAAGTGATAATTTTGGTGGCAATAATATTCTAAGTTGGTAGTTCATTTACCTTGGCACCTTAAAGATACCGTACCACTGTCTTCTGGTCTTCAGCACTGTTGAGAAGCCTTCCATTAGAAGAATTTTGTTCCCTTATACTTTCTCTGTGGGTACGTCCACCATTTTGTCTTTGGGGTTTTGTCCTCTCACTGTAACTCTTATAGATGTGCATTCATTTTGAGAATCCTGCGTAGGACATGTGCTTTCTCAATCTGATGATCTAAGAATTTCAAACATTGCCACTCATTTTCTATTGTCTCTCATCCTGCAGTTCTTTTAAGAAAACATATTTAACATTTTCATCCCACCCTCCATTTTCCTTACCCTCTTATTCATATTTTTCATTGATTCTATTTTTAATGACTCTATTTTTCATTCTGGAAGTTCCATATGGTCATTATTTAAATCTGCCTCCTTTTCCATATTGTCTTGTTCTTCCCTTGTGGTTTCTATTACTTCTTTTAGCTCTTTACTCATTTAAAGCTATTTATTTTATAATCTCTTTCACAGTATTCTATTAGTTTATGTCCTAGAGATGCCAATATACCTACCTCTGGGTTCTACTCACTATCATTCACGGTGGATCATTTCTTTCTGATTATATTTTTTTAAATGTGAGTTAATCATCAGCGGGGATCTTTTTTTTTTTTTTTTTTCTGTAGGAATTCTGTATGGCCTGGGTTTGGCTACCTGAACAAAACAGGATGTCATTCAAGAAAAGAAATAAGAAGTAATAGGGATAGCATATTGGCAGAAAACCAACCGTGTCCATAACACCATCATACCTAATATTTCTCTTCTCAGTTTGTTTAATGATTTTTAGAATCACTCCTATTCATCTCACAATCCTGATTTATTTGTGACCAGACTTCAGGGTGGTTGCAAAATTAATTATATACAGCGTAGACTGTTTTTTCTTACTAAAGGAAACAGAACAGAGGCGAAAGAGCTATTTGGGAACCCAGCAGTATAAACGTTTATTGACTGCTTGTTCTGTTCAAGGCACTGTACTAGGAAAGAGATTAATTGATTTCAAGGCAAACTATAAAAAAATGCCTATAAAAAAAGGCTTTATGGGAGAATATAAGTGGATACGATTAACTCTGGGAAATCAGAAACATATTCCTGAGAAGAGATATTTGAAGTTGGCCCTGAAGGGATTTCAATAGGCCTGGGGAATGGCACTTCAGGGTTTGAGCTAGGGCCCAAATGTAGAAAGAATGTTTGGTAAATGTCAGTTGATCTGGTACGGCTGGTGTACGTGGGGAAAGGAGTGAAAATGTAGCTAGAAAGCAGGGCTGAAGCCAAATGCACTCCCTGAGCACTACTTCTATCAGGGACTTGTCATACTGCACTGGAGCGTTTGCTTTGTCTGTCTTTCCTACCAGATTGTAAGTCCCCTGAGGGCAGAACCTTTGTTTTAGTTATCTCTGGATGTCCCCAAATATCTCTCAGTAGGCATTTAATAAATACTGTTGAATGAAAAGAATAAATTGCGAAAGACATGAAACGTGGTAGCGAGAAAAACCAGACCCGCCTCCAAGCAGGGGGAAGCAGGAGGGGCATTTTGAAGTGGGGAGTAACAGGCTCAGACCTGCATCTTAGAAAAATAACCTAAGGCCAGACATGTGGCAGGACTGAGTGCTTGGGCAGAGGGCACAATTGACTTTGTTGTGTTAGTGATAGCCAAGTCCCTCCTTGAGACAGGACTCACGGTCTCTGTGTACATTTTACATCATCAGCAAAAAAAATTTGCAATTTTTCACCTTATAGTGAAACATAAGACTTTAAAAAACCTGATTTATAATACTTGATCTTAGAGATCTAGAAACATGTTATAGTGGCAGTAATCACATAAGATTTTTGTAACCCAACAGCTTCAGCGCATACTAAGAACTATGACTTTTGTTTCAAAATTAATGTAGCTGACTTCCCTGTCTTCCTGGGGTCTATCACATTGCTGAAAATTGCAAAAGCTTTTTTTTTTTTTTTTAAAGATTTTATTATTTATTTCAGAGAGCGCACGCATGCGTGCAAGTGGTGGGGGGGGGGGGGGGGGGAGGGAACCCGACTTCCCGCTGAGACAGAGCCTGAAGCGGGGCTCGATCTCATGACCCTGAGGTCATGACCTGAGCCAAAATCAAGAGTTGGATGCTTAGCCAACGGAGCCATCCCGGTGCCCCATGCAAAAGCTTTCTTTCTCTGAGATGTCTGAGTCGCTGGCAACACAGGTTGGGTTGTTAAGGTGGTAAAGACTACTCCAGAAATGCCCTATGCATATATGTGTAACGTATACATCTGGGGGAGGTGTGAGCTTTTTTTTTTTTTTTTTAAAGATTTTATTTATTTATTTGACAGACAGCCAGTGAGAGAGGGAACACAAGCAGGGGGAGTGGGAGAGGAAGAAGCAGGCTCCCAGCAGGAGCCTGATGTGGGGCTCGATCCCAGGACCCTGGGATCACACCCTGAGCCGAAGGCAGACGCTCAACGACTGTGCCACCCAGGCGCCCCGAGGTGTGAGCTTTTTAAAACTGGTCACTAAGCTTAAAGAGTACTAGACTCATAGTGACTCCTGCGCAAATTAGTTAAATCCCAAATGTGTTAAATGTTCCCTTTAATTACTTTGTTTTAAATGAGATGATTCAAATCTATGTTTTCAATAGAAACATGTATATTTTTTAACTACTGGAAAACTAAATAGAATGACAACTAGAAAATATACCACCAAATTATTTCTAAATGCCTTCTAAGTTTGGGATTATATTCTGTTATCCATAGGCTCCTGGTTTTCCAACTGTGGTTAATGGAATCTCTTGAATTTAACTTTTAAAATACAGTTTTACCTATTTAAAAATGGAAATAACCAGGGCGCCTGGGTGCCTCAGTCAGCTGAGCGTCCGACTCTGGATTTTGGCTCAGGTCATAATCTCAGGGTCCTGAGATCGAGCCCTGTGGCGGGCTCTCTGCAGGGAGTGGAGCCTGTGTAAGATTCTCCCTCTCCCTTGGTCCTCCCCCCCACCAAGAAAAAAAATAGCAGTACGTGCACATAAGTGAGTATTAACATAAAGAGGCAGGGAAGGAAATGTGCTGGGAATGTGCCGGGAAGGAAAGGAAACTTTAGAGTCAGTCAGGGTCAGTCAGGGAAGGGAATGTGACTACTGGAGACAGTCTGTAGCATTTCCAGGCTTTAGTTTCTTTATCTAAAAGACATGGAGTAACTATCTACTTCCTTAGCAGTTCTCCCACATGTTAACATACAAGAGAAGAGTGCCTTATCGTACTGCAGGTTTCGCTCAACTTGTTTGTAGTTTGGACTGAACGTTTCTGTTTAATTGAGAAGTATATGGAGATTGTAGAGTAAGCTGTTTAGAAAGAGAGATACCACTTCCAACTCCTTATCTGTGTGAATCAGACTCTTCTCTATATGGCGTAATTTGAAAAAAGAACTAAACTGGATTCAGAGCCGAAGTAAGACTAGAACGTGTCATCAGCAATTGTATACGTGTAAGTACGGGAGCTCTAGACAGTCGGGTTCTTTGTAAGGTCTGACGTTTTGCCATCTGTGTGACTTTGGACATGTTTTAAAATTTGCTTGAGACTCAATTTCTTTATCTGTAAAAGGAAGACAGAACTAGTAGTACCTTAAAAATTTTAGTCTTAATTTTTTGCTTATTGAAACAGCTCCACGATTTTTAGTGTTTGATGCTGTAAGTAAATATTATAGAATAAGATTTCTGTTAGTAAAGTATCACTAGTATCAGGTTTATATATTTGGGTTACAAATAATATTTCATTTGAAATAAAGGTTGTGAATGCTTGAAAAACCTGAAAACCATGTACCCTACTCTCTTTACCGCCTTCTGTTTGTGAATGGTCCATTCAAATGACCAGATTCTAAACACTGTAAGACTGTGCTGCCCCCTGCTGACTTGGTTTCTCCAACATAGTTTGAGTCTTCGGGGAACTCAAAACTTAAACTTTAGTATAATAGTTAAGTAACTCTAAGGTAGGCTAGAAGACTATCATAATGCAGATGGTAAAATATTAAGTGTAGCTCTAAATAATATATGAAGTTTTTCAAGGTACTGAAGTACAAACAATCTCATGGTGGGAACAAATAGATATAATAATCTACTCCTAACTGTAATCTTTCACAAATCTAGATATCCCATTCCACATAACCGTTACAACTGCTATTGTTTTAAGTGCTGCTGACACCTTGTGGAAAATTAGCAAAATATATACATTGGCCTAATTTAAATCTTCAATAATTATTTCCCTCTTTCATTCAATTAACAGCAACGTGATCTTTATTTCCTTGTATTAGAATAGCATTTGTCTTTTGAGTAGTTCCAACGTACTAAACGTATACTCGCTACGCTAGAAATCTTCAGCATCTTCCTTCTTTTAATCTCACATATTCAACCAGACACATCCTGGTGAGTTTTCCTCCAGAAATCATCTCAAAATTGGCTCATCCTTACTATAAAAACTCCTCTAATAGCGGCTTGTCACCTAGTAGCGCAAAGCGTCCTTGACAAGAAATCAAAAGAGCTAAGAGCAATGCTACCTGTTGTTCACCCTAAGACGTTCCGTAACTTACCGAGATTCTCATGTTTGCTCATTGTAAAATAGAGACTCTTCTTCATATCCTGTCCAGTAATAAGATCACATAAGCTAACATATAGTAAGTGTTTTGAAAATAGATCACTTCCGCTCTCCAGTTCCCTGGTAGCCTTGAAAACTGACAGTCTCACAGCCCTATGGTAGCTGTGGAAAACAGCAGCCTGCAGACAGTGGAGGGATAAGAAAAGGTTTGGAGCTTCCCCAAAGCCTGATTCCCAGGGAACTATTATTACTTGACTTGTCTGACAGGTCCCTGAAAAGCTCCAGTCTCAAGCTTTGTTTTGATTTGACCTTACTCAGAGCTTGATATATGTGTACAGTACGGCTGTATCCTAAGGAAATTTGTGAATCAAAAGTAATAATAAAGTTCTTAGAGGGAGGCAGGAGAGTAGGAGGCAAAGAGAATGGGAGACACATGGAGACGCTATGCTGCTGGCTTTGAAAATGGAGGAAGAAACCCATGAAGAAATGTAGATGGCCTCTAAAACCTACTAAATGAATGAATGAATGAATGAATGAGTAGAACAAATGAATGAATGAATAAAGAAAGATCTTTCTTTGGTACTTCCAGAAAAAATAGCCTTTCTGATATATTTTGGACTTCTGATCTCCAGGACTGTAAGATAACAAATTTTTGTTGTTTTTAAGTTTGTGGCAATTTGTTACAGCAGCAATAGTGATATAATACATAACTCTTTTCTTCACTATCTTATTTAAAAGACATGAAATAAAGAATAAGTAAAATCTAGTTAAGATTAATACCAACTTAATTTCAATAGTATACAAAAACTTTAATAGTTCCATTCCCTTCCTCCTTCCTTTATGCTATCATCATACAAATCATATCTTTATACATTATAAATTCATCAACAAATTTTATACTTAATTAGATTATTTTAAATTAAGATGTTAAATTTTATCCCCAGGTAAACCACTAAGAACTTAAAAAATAGAGTCAAAGAAACAAAGCAATTAAAATGGTATATTAGATGGGGCGCCTGGGTGGCACAGCGGTTAAGCGTCTGCCTTTGGCTCAGGGCGTGATCCCGGAGTTATGGGATCGAGCCTCACATCAGGCTCTTCCACTATGAGCCTGCTTCTTCCTCTCCCACTCCCCCTGCTTGTGTTCCCTCTCTCGCTGGCTGTCTCTATCTCTGTCGAATAAATAAATAAAATCTTTAAAAAAATAAAATAAAATGGTATATTAGAAAATAACTATTTAACATAAAAGAAAGCAATAATAGAGAAACAGAAAAACAAAAAGGCGTAAGACTTACAGAAAATAAATAGTGAAATGGCTGTTTTATTAATCAGCAATTATATTAATATAGACTAAATAGTCCAATCAAAAGGGAGGGGTTGGCAGAGTGGTTTAAAGAAATAGCAGGAAGATCGTTAGGAGAAGGAAGGAAAGAATGAAGGGGGGGTAAACACAAGGGGGAATGAACCATAAAAGACTATGGACTCTGGGAGACAAACTGAGGGCTTCAGAGGGGAGAGGGGTACGGGACTGGGATAGGCCGGTGATGGGTATTAAGGAGGGCACATACTGCATGGTGCACTGGGTGTTATATGCAAGTAATGAATCATGGAACAATTGCATCAAGAACTGGGGATGTACTGTATGGTGACTAATATAACAAAATAAATATTATTTTATTTTATTTTTTTAAAGATTTTATTTATTTGACAGAGATAGAGACAGCCAGCAAGAGAGGGAACACAAGCAAGGGGAGTGGGAGAGGAAGAAGCGCTCCCAGCAGAGGAGCCTGATGTGGGGCTTGATCCCAGAACGCTGGGATCACGCCCTGAGCCAAAGGCAGACGCTTAATGACTGAGCCACCCAGGTGCCCCCAAAATAAATATTATTTTTAAAAAATGACCCGATTATATGCTGTCTATAAGAGTCACATATTGGATTCAAAGATCCAAACAGATTGAAAGTAAAATGACTAAAAAAGCCCTACCATGCAAACAGAAACCCAGAGGGAGTTGGCATGGCTATACCAATGTCAGACAAATAGACTATAAAACAAAAATTAATACTAGAGACCAAAAACCCTGTCAATATATCAAGAAGATATTAATCATATATGATGATTAATCAATAACAGAACCCCAAAATATATGAAGCAAAACCTGAAAGAATTAAGAAGAAAAACAGACACCTCAATAATACTAGTTGGAGACTCCAATACCTTGTTTTCAATACTGGATAGAACAACTAGACAGAAAATCAAAAACAAAATAGACGACTTGAACAACATAAAGCAACAACATCCAAAAGATATCTATGGGACGCTCTAACCAACAGGAGCAGAATAAACATTCTTTTCAAGGGCACATGGAACAATTCTTTATGGATAGAATATTTGTTAGACCAAAAACAAGTCTCAATAAATTTAAAAAACCCCTAAAATCATATAAATTATGTTCTTGAACCACAAAGGAATTAAACTAGAAATCATTAACATTAAACACATTTTGGAAATTCACAAATATGTGCAATTTAAACAACAGAATCCTAAATAACCAACAGGCCAAAGATGAAATCACAAGAGAAAATAGAAAAAAATTTGAATAAAAACAAAAACAAACCATATCAAATTGTATGGGATGAAGTGAAAGCTAGCGTAGAGGGAAATTTGTATCAGTAAATGTCTATATTTAAAAAGAATACCTCAAATCAATAACCTAACTTTCTACCTTAAGAAACTAGAAAAGAATGAACTAAACTCAAAGCAAGGAAAAGGAAGGGAATTATAAAGATGGGCATAGAAAGACTAGAAAAATAATAGAGAAAATCAACAAAACCAAAATTTTTTTTTGAAGAGATCAACAAAATTGACAAGCCTTTATCTAGTATGACAAAGGAAAAAGAGCACTCAGATTACTAAAAAAAGGTATAAAAGAAGGGTCATCATTACCGAATTTCCAGAAGTAAAAAAGATTTTAAGAGAACATTACCTACAATGAAACAAGTTAGATAAACTGAATGAAATGGAGAAATTCCAACACAGACACAAACTGCTAACATGGACTCAAGAAGAAAGAGAAAATATGAATACATCTATAACGAGTAAAGACTGAATTAGTAACTTCCTACGAAGGAAAGCCCAGGCCTAGATGCCTTCACTGGTAAATTCTATCTGCTGCAGGTTGAAATGTGCTCCCTACAGATATGTGCAAACCTTAACGCCTGTTACTTATAAATGAAAAGTTATCTGGAAACAGGGTCTCTGAAGATCTACTAAGATGTAAGTTAAAATGAGGTCATACTGCAGGAAGGTGGATCCCTAATCCGCTATGACTGGTGTCCTTACAAGAAGAGACACAGAGACACAAAGGACGAACACTGTGTGAAGCTGGAGGTGGAGACGGGACTGATGCAATTATTTCAGGCCCAGGGCTGCTAAAGATGGTGGCCATCAGAAACCGGGAGAGAAGCATGGAACAAACACTCCCTCAGAGTCCTCAGAAGGAACCAACCCTACCAACATTTTGGACTTGAACTTCTGGCCTCCAGAACTATGACAGAATAAAGTTCTGTTGTTTCACGGCACCATGTGTCACTTTGGTATAGCAGCCTTAGTAGACTAATGCACTGTCAAATGTTTAAAAACTCTGTCAAATAACAGAAGAAGAGGTAACACTCCGCAGTTCATTCCGTGAGACCAGTAATACCAGAGCCAGGACTAGACATCACAAGTAAAGAAAGAAAACTACAGGTCTGTATCATCATAATATCGTAAGAGATATTACAAAATCCTTGATAAAATACTAGCAAACCAAATCTAGCAACATATAAAAAGGATTATACATCATAATTAAGTGAGATTTGTTTTCTAGGAATGTAAAGTTTGCTTAACATATGAAAATCAGCCAATGTAAAATGTCATAATATAAAGGACAAAAACCACATGATCATCTCAATAAATGCAGAACAAGCATCTGACAAAACCCAACAACCTTTCATGATAAAAACACTCAACAAACTAGGAATACAAGGGAACTTTCTCAACTTGACAAAGGGCATATATGAAAAACCTATAGCTGACTAACATCATACCTAGTGGTCAAAGATCGAATGCTTTCCCCCGAAGAAGGAGAAGGAGAAGGAGAAGGAGAAGGAGAAGGAGAAGGAGAAGGAGAAAAAAATGTCTGTTCTTACCATTTCAATTCAATATTGTACTGGAGTATCAAGACAGGACAATAAGTAAGAGAAAGAAACAGAATGCTGTTAAAAATTATTCTGACACCTGTTAATACACCAAGGAAGCCTTTACAAGTGTACCATGGAGATACTGTGGGTTAGGTTCCAGACTACTGCAATAAAGCTAGTATCACAAGAAAGCAAGTCAAATGAATTTTTTGGCTTCCCAATGCATGTAAAAGTTGTTTACACTATACTGTAGTCCATGAAGTGTGCAATAGCATTATTTGTAAGAAAACAATGTACGTACCTTAACTAAAAAAAATACTTTATTGCTAAAATATACTAACCATCATCTGAGCTTTCAAAGACACAATCTTTTTGCTGGTGGAGGGTCTTGCCTTGACGCTGATGGCCGCTGAGTGACCGGGTGGTGGTTGCCAAAGGCTGGGGTGGCTCTGACAATCTCTTAAAATAAGACAATGAAGTTTGCAGCATAATTGACTCTTCCTTTCACAACCAATTTCTCTGTAGCACGTGATGCTGTTTGACAGCATTTTACCCACAGCAGAACTGCTTTCAAAATTGGATGGCAACCCGCGAAAACTCTGTTGCTGTTTTATCAACTACATTTATGTACTATTCTAAATCCTTGGTTGTCATTTCGACAATCTTCACAGCAGCTTCACCAGGAGAGATTCCAAGAAACCACTTTCTTTGCTCCTCTGTAAGCAGCAGCTCCTCATCCATTCAAGTTCTCTCGTGAGATTGCTGCAATTCGCTCACAGCTTCGGGCTCTACTCCCAAGTCTAGCTCTCTTGCTATTTCCATCTGTAGTTACTTCCTCCACTTGAACCCCCCTCATAGTCATCCATGAGGCTTAGAATCAACTTCTTCCAAACTCCCCTTAATGCTGATATTTTGATCTCTTCCCATGAATCACAAGTGTTCTTAATGGCACCTAGACTGATGACTCCTTTCCAGGTTTTAAATTTACTTTGTCCAGATCCATCAGAGGAATCGCTCTCCTGACAGCCATAGCCTTATGAAATGTATTTCTGAAATAATAAGGCCTGAAGTCAAAATTATTCCTTAATGCATGGGCTGCAAAATGGATGCTGTGTTTGCAGGCACGAAAACAAGATAAATCTCATTGGACGCCTCCATCAGAGCTCTTGAGGAACCCGGTGCACTGGGAACAAACAGTAATATTTTTTAAAAAGATTTTATTTATTTACTTGACAGAGAGACAGCCAGTGAGAGAGGGAACACAGGCAAGGGGAGTGGGAGAGGACGAAGCAGGCTCCCAGCTGAGGAACCTGAGGTGAGGCTCGATCCCAGGACTCTGGGATCACGCCCTGAGCCGAAGGCAGACGCCCAACGACTGAGCCACCCAGGCGCCCCTCAACTAGTAATATTTTGAAAGGAATCTTTTTTCCTGAGCAGTAGGTCTCAACAGTGGGCTTAAAATATTCAGTAAAGCGCTGTAAACAGACGTGCTGTCATGCAGACTTTGTTGTTCCGTTTATACAGCACAGGCAGGGTAGATGGAGCATCATTCTGAAGGGCCCCGGGGTTTTCAGAATGGTGAATGAGCAGTGGCTTCGGCTGCATTAGCTATTAACAGGAGAGTCAACCTGTCGTTTGAAGCTTTGAAGGCAGGCATTGGCTTCTCCTTTCTAGCTACAAAAGTCCAAAGGACATCTCCTTCTAGTACAACGCTGTTTCATCTACCTTAAAAATCTGTTGCTTACGGGGCGCCTGGGTGGCACAGTGGTTAAGCGGCTGCCTTCAGCTCAGGGCGTGATCCCGACGTTATGGGATCGAGCCCCACATCAGGCTCTTCTGCTATAAGCCTGCTTCTTCCTCTCCCACTCCCCCTGCTTGTGTTCCCTCTCTCACTGGCTGTCTCTATCTCTGTCGAATAAATAAATTAAAAAAAAAATCTGTTGCTTAGTGTGGCTAGCTTCATTAGTTATCTTAGCTAGATCTGGACAACTTGCTGCAGCTTCTGGATCAGTACTCGCTGCTTCACCTTGCACTTTTCTGCTATGGAGGCAACTTCTTTCCTTAAACCTCATGAGTCCAGCTCTGCTGGCTTCAAACTTTTCTTCTGCAGCTTCCTTATGTCTCTCGGCCTCCACAGAATTGAAGAGTTAGGGTGTAGCTATGGATCTGGCTTTGGCTTAAGGGAATGCTGTGGCTGGTATGATCTTCTATCCGGGCCACTAAAACTTTCTCCCTATCGGCAATAAGGCTGTTTCACCTTCTCACCACTCATGTATTCACTGGAGCAGCACTTTTAACTTCAAGAACTTTTCCTTTGAATTTGCAACTTGGTTCTTCAGTGCAAGAGGCCTAGCGCTCTGCTTTTGACATGCCTTGCTCACTGACTTTGCTCATTTTCTAGCTTTTGATTTAAATTGAGAGACATGCAACCAATATTGCACTCTATGGTAACCACCTAAAACTTAAAAAAAAGAGAGATGTGCAGCTCTCCCTTTTGCTTGAACACTGAGAGGCCACCGCAGGATTATTAATTGGCCCAATTTCAATATTGTTGTGTTGCAGGGAAGAGGAGGGCTGACGAGAGGGAGAGACATGGGGCAACAGCAGGCTGGTGACGCCGTCAGAAGACACACAAAACGTATCCATTAGGTTTGCGGTCTTATACGTAGGTGTGGTTTGTAGCACTCCAAAATAATTACAGTAGCAACATCAAAGGTCGCTGGTCACAGATCACCATGACAAATACAATAAACACGAAAAAGTTTGAAAGACTGTGACAATTACCAAAATGTGATACAGAGACATAAAGTGAGCAAATGCTGTTGAAAAAATGGTGCCAACAGACTTGCTTGATACAGGGTTGCGACAAACCTTCCAATTTGTAAGAAATGCAGTATCTGCAAAGCACAATTAAGTGCAGTGCAATAAAATGAAGTATATCTATATTCAGCAGGTGTCCAGACTACTGCAAGTGGGGAGAAAGTTCAGGCTTAACTCCAAATAGCAGAGACAAGTGGGGATTTAGAGCCAATGAACAGAGTGAGGAGTGAGGGGGTTAGTGAATGAAAACTTCCAGAGACTTCAAGGATGGGAAAATTCTTGCTAACCTGACTTAACAGCATTTCTACTGAAGGCAGGTCAAGAACTATTACACCAAGGTAGGGATGAGAAACTTGATCAGATATGAAAGGTAGGGGGTTCGCACTAAACTGACTAAGCAGGATTCTCTGCTAAGACTGGACTGGGCTGGGCTGGTCAAAGACAGGACCACCGTCAAGTTGAAGGCTAGTCAAAAAGCGGACTCAGGGAAGCCTGATTAAAATTTGCTCAAGGAGAGTCTTTGTCAAGGCATTCATATTGGGAAAAAAAAAGTAAAATTATCTCTATTCATAGATGACATGGTCCTGAATATAAGTACATCCTGACATCACCAAAAAACAAACAACCCCTATTAGAACTAATGAATACATTAGGCAAGGTTGCAGATACATGATCAATATACAAAAATCAATTGTATTTTTATACACTAGCAATGAGCAGTCTGAAAACAAAATTAAGAAACAATTTCATTCACAATAGTGGCAGCAAAAATAAAATTCTTAGGAATAAATTTAACAAAAGAAGTGTAAGACTTATACACTGAAAGCAACAAAACATTTTTTTGAAGGAAATAAAAGACAACATAAATAAACGAAAAGTCGTTTCCTATTAATGTACTGGAAGGTTTATTTTTGTATTTTTTTTAAATTATGAATTCCATTATTCATTCATTCATTAATTCATTCATTTATTTTTAAACTATAAACCCAGCATGGGACTTGAACTTACAACCCCAAGATCAAGAATCACATGCTTTACTGACTGAGCCAGCCAGGTACCCCCTGGAAGGTTTATTAACATTACAAGATGGTAATACTTCCAGAACAACCAACAGATTCAGTGCAATCCCTATCAAAATTCCAATGGCATTTTTTGCATAAACGGAGTTGCCAATTCTAAAACTCATGTGTAGCCATAGCTAAAACAATCTTGAAAAAGAAGAGCAAAGTTGGAAGGACTCACATTTCCAATTTTAAACTTAGTACAAAGCTACAGCAATTAAGACAGTGTGGTACTGGCATAGCACAGACATACAGATCAGTGGAATATAAATGAGAATTCAGAAATAAAAATTTATATTTGTTGTAAATTTTTTTTGAAGAGTGCCAACACGATTAAATGGAAAAAATGGATAAAGAAGATGTGGTCAATATATACAATAGAATATTACTCAGCCATCAGAAAGAATGATTACCCAACATTTGCAGAAACATGGACGGGACTGGAGGAGATTATGCTAAGTAAAATAAGTCAAGCAGAGAAAGATAATTGTCATATGGTTTCACTCATTTATGGAACATAAGAAATAGCAGGAAGATCGGTAGGAGAAGGAAGGAAAGAATGAAGGGGGGGGTAAACACAAGGGGGAATGAACCATGTGAGACTATGGACTCTGGGAAACAAACTGAGGGCTTCAGAGGGGAGGGGGGTGGGGGACTGGGATAGGCCGGTGATGGGAATTAAGGAGGGCACATATTGCATGGTGCACTGGGTGGTATACGCAAATAATGAATCACTGAACAATACATCAAAAACTAAAGATATACTGTATGGTGACTGACATAACATAATAAAAAATTATTTAAAAAAAGTAATCTTTACAACAAATGGTATTGGGACAACTGGATATCTCACAGGCAAAAGAATTAATTAGAACTCCTACCTTACAACACATAAAATGATGAACTAAAAATGGATCATAGACCAAAATTTAACAGCTAAAACTATAAAATCCTTAAAAGAAAATATAGGAGTAAATCTTTGTACCCTTGGATTACGCAATGGTTTCACAGATATGACACTAAAAGCACATACAACACAAGGACAAATAAATTGGACTTTCTGAAAATTAAAAACTTTATGCTTCACAGGACATCACCAAGAAAGTAAAAGTACAGCACACAGAATGGGAGAAAATATTTTCAAATCATTTTTCTGATCAATGGCTTGTTTTTCAGGATATATATAGAATGCTTTCATCTCAATAACAGAAAAATAAGCCAATTTAAAAAAGGACAAAAGATTTTAATGAAATTTCTCCAAAGAAGATGTACAAATGGCCATTAAGCACATGAAAAGATGCTCGACATCATCAGTTATTAGGGACATAAAAATCCAAACCACAATGAGATACTGCTTAGCACCCACTAGGATGGCTAATGTATATATTATTGTACACACACACACACACACACACACACACACACACACACACACACAGTGTTGGAGAGGATGTGGAGAAACTGGAACTCTTATACATTGTTGGTGAGATAGTAAAACACTGCAGCCGCTTTGAGAAACTGTTTGGCAGTTTCTAAAAATGTTAAGCATAGAATTGCCAGCAATTCCAGAACTAGGTGTATATTCAACAGAAATGAAAACGTATGTTCACACAACAATATGTACACAAATGTTCATAGCGCCATTATTCGTAACAGTCAAGAATGCAAACAACCCAAATGTCTATCGACTGATGAATGGATAAACAAAATGCTGTATATTCATAAAATGGAGTGACATTATCAACCCAAAAAAGTAAGGAAGTGTGGATACATGCTGAAACATGAATGAACTTTGAAAACATCACGTTAAAGTGAAAGAAGTCAGACACTAGAGACTGTATATGATTCCATTCATATAAAATGTCCAGAAGAGGCAAAACGCCATAAAGACAGAAGGTAGATTAGTGACTGCTAATGGGTATAGAGTTTTCTTTCTAGCTGATAAAAATGGTTTGGAATTAGATAGTGGTGATGTTGCACATCTCTGTGAATATTCTAAACACATGATTTGTACACTTTATTATAAGGGGGAATTTCATGGTATATGAAATATATCTCAATATAGTTGTTATGAAAAATTATTTAAGTGCTTCATATAACAGCATGAAATAATTTTAGAAAGAACCTCAAGTAAATTGAATCTAGTGGTTTTCAAAAATCTTACTAACGGTACCCTTTGATAAAAATAAAATCTTACTCCAAGTTCAAACACATGAAACAGACAGGTGTAGCGTTATAGTGTAATGCACTTATTATCGAGTTCTAATTTACAACAGGCCATTTGGATAAAAACGAAATTTGATAGTAAGGTGTGGGCAACAGTGCAGTCATGGATTAGGTTAGCATCCAGTGTTTGTGTTTCATTTTGTGTACAATATTAATAGAGTCCTGATAAATTGTGAATTACTGTGCCTTGCAATGTCAGAATATTAATCTATTTAACTGACAGAAAATGGAAAGATAAAGTTATGGAAAATTAAAGAACCTTCTTAAGTTTCATCACTAATGGTATTTAACAATCACTTACATCTTAAAGAACATAGTACCCTAAATTTACACAAATCATTAAAACTATCTGATTACTAGATCATAGCAAAAACACTGACTAGTGTTGACTGTAATACATCAACTTAGTAAAATTGTTATGGGCATACATGGATTGGACCAAATAAAAGAATATATCAATACCAAGCTATAATATTCCTAAGCAATGACATAATTACAAGAATTTCAAATATAGAGAGATATGGACAGCTTTATTAGTAAATCTGTAGGGAAGAAAAAGTACATAGTGTGTGTTAACATGTTAATAGCTTCCACTGGGTTAAAACTGAGTACAAATCAGCATTTGTACTGATTTTTATAATCTTAAATTATATTCTCATTTTAAAAAGAAAATTGGTTTTTTTAAAATTATTTAAGATTTATTTATTTATTTTAGAGAGAGAGAGAATGCACATGCATGTGCATGAACAGGGGGAGGGGCAGAGGAAGAGTGAGAGAATCCCAAGCAGACCCCATTGAGCATGGAGCCCAACTAGATTCAAGGCTCAATCTCAGGACCCTAAGATCATGACCTGAGTCAGAATCAAAAGTTGGATGCTCAACCAACCGAGCCACCCAGGTGGCCCCACTTTCAAAGAGAAATTTGAAGCAACTGTTTCCAGAATCCAAAACATATTTCTGTAGAACACGGTTCAAATCCACCTATTTACCTAATTATGCTTATCTTAAAGATTGGAAAAGTCAGGCTAAGTATTTAGTTTCTCAAAGTTTTATATCCAGTTATCCTACAGAAAATGAACTAGGGCTCAGGATTCTCAACTCAGGATTCTTAGTACCATACCTCTTACTACCAAGTCAAAATTCCCCATTCTGGTTTTCGAGGATCTCTATAGTCCGTCTTCATTCTAATTATTACCCCCCCACAATTTGCAAAAGCAGTGAGGTCCCAACAATTCTACTGGAGGAGATGGGGAGCAATTGCTGGATGAGCCCTGGTGAGATGGGGATGGAGACGTTGGTAGGGGGAGTACCAACAGCTCATGAACAAAGCAAACACAGGGGCTGGAGGCTGTGTCTTGTGCGTTTGCCTCTCAAACGTGGGGCCCACAGCCTCTTCCTGAGAGTTCCTGTTACTATTTGAGATGGCTTTCAGTAGGGGCTGGTAAAAATCATGGAATAGGATAAAGTCCCCTCAATCCTGCCCATTACACTGACACAAATGTATTTTATTTATTTTTAAAGATTTATTTATTTTAAGGAAAGAGAGCAAGCACGAGCCAGGGGGTGAAGAGGGGGAGAGAAAATCCCAAGTGGACTCCCTGCTGAGCACAGAGCCTGATGCAGGGCTCGATCCGAGGACCAAGATCGCCACTTGAGCCAAAACCAAGAGCTGGACGCTCAACCAACTGAGCCACCCAGGAGCCTCAACACAAATTTATTTTTATACAATTTTGAAGTAGTTCCAGAATTCCTGAACCAATTCTGCACAACATGTTTCAGTCTGAAGCTCCTGCCATCTGACTGCGCCATCCTTTCCCCCTCAGCAGTGTTTTCAACTAGCAACTGTCTAGTAAGGCCTGCACACTTACTGAAGATTTTCACCTGGCTCACAGACTGCCCTTTTACCACAACCTCTGACTTCAGGTGCAAATTTCTACATGAATGACCCCTCGGCACTAAGTTATTTGATTTTTTTTTTCATTCCTACTGATTTCTTCCTTCCAGTCTCATTACTTCTTGCATCTCAGCATCATCAGAGGCTGTGGTTAGGTTTTCACCAAAATTACGAAGTAAAAATTCCAGGTGCTTAATTAAGAACAAGCTCTTACCCATGTGATCTGATCATTCAGCTACTCTCACAACATCACTGTGACTGGGTCTCCAGTCTCCGGACACCATATTTTCTATTCATCGGCCCCTTTCTGCCCTCACTTCCTCCTCCATCAACTTTATAGCCCAAGATTCATCATTTCAATCATTCTCTTGCCTTAAGCTTCCTTGATTCTCTATCCAGTCAACATACTTGACTGGATAGCAAAATGCTCACCTTGGATGAACTTGACAACTCCTTCGTTGTATTGGGGGGATGATCACACAATGCGGTGGATTGTAACCTTGTCTGGGCCGTCATCTGGTTATATATATAATCCTGTTATACTTCTCTAATAAATTTATTTTTCCATTTTCTCAATGATTATAAACCTTCTGTTCTCCTAAAATCACCTGACCCCATTTCTTTTCTCCTTCCTTATTTTTGCCTCCTTACACACACTGTGTAATGTTTCTCAATTTTCTTCCAAAATATCTACAAACTTTCTTACATTTAAATCTTCTGCTTCTTTCTTACCATCGTTGTAGGAGAAAGTATCTCTATTTCAGACCAATTTCTCTTCTGGATTCTATGTCCTCAAACTTTCTTAAAAAACAGTGTGTACTTCTTCTCTCATATCCTAACTATCTCTCTTCACTGGATTCTTCTCATCCGTATTTAAACATGCTTACGTCTTACTCATATTTTTAAAAAACTTTTTTTAGATCCCAAACCTTCTTCCAGATACTCTATTCGCTTTCCCCCTTTCTTTTCTATCTTTTCCCCATTCGGTGTCACACTTGGTTAAAGAGTATAAGTACATTAGCATCATATACTCAGTCCCCCTCGTTCCTGAACTCATTATGCTCTCACTGCTCCACCAACATGACTCTCATTTAAGATCAACTAGTGAGACCTTCATGTTCAATCTAATCGGTGTTAAGCGTCACCTTAGTTAACCATGTATAACATTCAATCCAGCCAATTACTTTCTGTTTGAGACCCAATCCTTGGCTTCTGTGATACCACTCCTTTTCCCTTTTTCTTTTCTTTTTTCTTGCTATTCTTCTTTCTAGTTATGACAAGGACTGCTAATTGTCCACAAAAATCTATTTTCCACTTCCTTCTGGGCACAAGGCTTCCATGTTTTCCAGCTTCTTCTGGAGTCGTGTATGGACATGTGACTGAATATGGAATATACGCAGAAAAGACACAGGCCTGAACCTTAAGACATTGGGCAAGCCTCCTCTCTATCCTCCTTTCCTCTTTCTTATAACGTGGAACCCGGATGCAATGGAGATCTGGCTTTGAACAATCGCATGACAGTGCCCTAGAGTAAGAGTTGGTAAAGTACAGCTTGTGGGACAAATCTGGTCCGTGGCCTGTTTTTCTATGGCCTGGAAGCTAAGGATAGACTTTACATTTTTTAAAGTTGTTTAAAAAAAAAAAGACGACGATGATGAAGAATATGACAGAGATCATATGTCACCGGCTAAGCCTAAAATATTTACTTTTTAGCCCTTTACAGAAAACAATGGCTGACCTCTGTGCTAGGGGATAGGTGGCAGAGCAACACCATGAAACAGAAGTGGACTTCTGGATGTGCATGCAGAGTAGGAGAGGTTCCCTGTTAACTGACCTCATTGGCCGGCAACCGTCTGGGTCAATCTGCACAGCCCCTGTGCAACCTGGGGCACGGGACTGATGCAGACCTGTTGATGCAAATGCCACTACTATGTCAAGGATAATTAAGTCCGTTGCTGCCAGTATCCATTACACCGTGGCAGGCTAATCTGTCAGCTAGAAGTAGGTCAAAGTCTCAGCCCCTTCACAGTGAACAGTAAACTTATGTTTTAAATATCTTTCTTTGAAATAACATACAGTTTTTAAGGGGTGCCTGGGTGGCTCAGTCAGTTAAGCATCTGCCTTTGGCTCAGGTCACGATCTCAGGGTCCTGGGATCAAGTCCCGCATTAGGCTCCCTACTCAGTGGGAAGTCTGCTTCTCCTTCTGACCCTCCCCCTGATCCTGCTTTCTCTCTCTCTCAAATAAATAAAATCTTGAAAAAAATTTTAAAAATATATAATACAGTTTTTAAAAATTCATATGAGAATCTTTAGAGCATTTAGTCCATTTACATGCAATGTTATTACAGAGACATTATATTCTTTTGTGCTCTTTTTCTTTCTTTCTTTCTTTCTTTCTTTCTTTCTTTCTTTCTTTCTTTCTTTTCTCTCTCTCTCTCTTTCTTTCTTTCTTTCATTTTGGTTTAAGAGAGAGAGAAGGAGAGAGAGAATCTTAAGCAGACTCCATGTTCGGTGCAGAGCCCAGTGCAGGGCTTGATCTCACAACTCTGAGATCATAACCTGAGCCAAAATCAAGAGCCAGATGCTTAACCAACTGAGACACCCAGGTGCCCCTTTTGTGCTTTTTTTTTTCCTTCCTATTTACATATTTGATTTTTAAAAATCAACTTTTTTAAAGAATAATTTGCATACAATGAAATTAGCATAGCAGTTTTAAGTGCACAAGTTCAATCAACTTTTATAAATGTACATATTTTTGTGTAACCACCTCCCAACCAATAATAGAACACTTGAATCATCAAAAAGTGTTCCATTTTGCCTCTTCCAAATTAATTCTCCCACTCACCCCAGGCAACCACTGATCTGATTCTATCACCATCACTTTTCTTTAAGTTCATATACATGTAATCATATGGTATATACACTTGGGTATCTGTCTTCTTTTGCTCAGCATGTTTTCGAACTGTATTATTCTATCAGTGCTTATTACTTTTTATTATTGATTTGCATTTCATGGTCTGACTATTCAACATTTTTTTTATACATTTGTTGATGGATACCTGAAATGTTTCTAATTCTCAGTTAATAAGTTTCTATGAAAACTCAGGTACCAATCTTTGATAAAATTTTTTCATTTCTCTAAGTACCTAGGAACTTCTGGGATACATGATAAGGGTAAGTTTAAAAAGAAATAAACTGACTGTACTATTTTACATTCTCAGCAACAGTGTATGAGAGCTCCAGGCACTCCATTGCCCCAGCAACACAGTCTTTTTGTTATTTTAAGTATTTTTGTTAGTCTTTTAAATTTTAGACATTCCAGTGATTGTGTAATAATATCTCCTTGTGGTTTTAATTTACATTTTCCAAGGACAACTTTTTTTCATCTGCTTATTGGTCATGTGCATACCTTGTTTAGGGAACTATGTGTTCAAACATTATGTCTATGAATTATCATACTGTTTATCATTCTATTACTGTGTTTTAAGAGTTTCTTATATATACTTAAAAAATTTTTTTTGAGAGAGAAAGAGAGAGAGAGAGAGAAAGAGAATATCCCAAGGAGGCTTCACACCCAGTGTGGAACCCAATGAGGGGCTTGATCTCACAACCCTGAGATTGTGACCTGAGTTGAAACCAAGAGTCAGACACTTAACTGAGCCGCCCGGGCACCTCAAGAGTTCCTCACATATTTGATACAAGTCTTTTGTCAGACATACGTGTTGGGAATTACTTTCTTCTACTCTGTGAATTGACTCTGTTTTTCTATACTAACAATACATTTTCTGAAAAAGAAATTAATTGATCCTACTTACAATATCATAAAAAACAATAAAATACTTAGGAGTAAATTTAACCAAGGAGGTGAAAGATCTCTAATCTGAAAACTACACGACATGGATAAAGGAAATCAAAGAAGACACAAATAAATGGAAATGTATCCTGTCTTCATGAATGGGAAGATTTAATATTGTTAGAATGTTGATACTACCAAAAGCCATCTATGGATTCAATGCAAACCTATCAAGATTCCAATGCCATTTTAAACACTCCTAAAATTTATATGGAACCATAAAAACCCCAAATAGCCAAAGAAATCCTGAGAAAAACAGAAAGCTTCACACTTCCTGATTCCAAGCTATACCATGAAACTATAATAATTAAAACAGTGTGGTAGTGGCATAAAAACAAACAGACCAGAGGAACAGAACTGTGAACCCAGAAACAGACCCAAACATATATAGTTAGGTAATATTTGACAAGGGAGTCAAGAATACTCAATGCAGGAAAGACTGTCTCTTTAATAAATGGTGATGGGAAAATTGGATACAGGCATACCTCATATACACATGTATTTGCATGATCTTACACATAAAGCCTAAAAACATTGAACTCATAGGAACAAGACAGCAGAATGGTGGTTGCCAGGGGCTGAGGGGTGTAGATGATGAAATGTTGGTCAAAGAATACAAACTTTCAGTTATAAAATGAATACGTTCCAGGGACCTAATGTACAGCACGGTGACTATAGCTTACAACAGTGTATACTGTGTACTTGAAAGCTGCTATAGGAGTAGAGCTTTAATGATCTCACCATAGCACCAACAAGGTTCTAAGTACACGAGGTAAAAAAAAAAAAAAGTGCTAATGAACTTTATTGTAGTCAGCATTTTGCACTATATTATATCGCCACAATGTATGCCTTACACTTACGGGTTATGTCAATTACATCCCAACAAAGCTGGAAAAAAAGACAAAAATCTCAGCAACAGATGACAGGCATAGTTAGACCTGTAACAGAGGGTAAGAGTCAAGCCAGCTAACAAGAATCCAAAAGGGAGGCCAGGAATTTGTCGGTACCATGGACAGTTCCGTGGCTCAACTAGTTTCTCTGCCTTTAATCCCAGAAGGCCAGAAATTAAACCTAGTTGTAATACTCTGAATTTTATACCTGGTGCCATTTTATAGACACTTGGAAAAGATAAATATCTCAATTATTTGTGACATAGAGAATGGTCATATGTTATGCATTACTGGCCAGTAGAACTTAGTCACTATCATCATCATCATCACTGACTTCACTAAGGGACTGTCAAGTGATCATTACAAAAATTTACAAAAATCTATCATATCCAAGCAAGATGAGGAGGGCATCCTCATGGATGAGCAGAATATCAGCCTGGACAAGATGAGGACTGTGTACCTGCTGGTGGTGGGGCAGAATATATGAAGTGGTGAGAAGGAACCTGGATGGGTAGCCTGGCGGTGGCTACCAGATCCAACACAGAATGAAGAGGCTATTCCCAAGGAGAGGTGGCCTAGCCTGGGGTGTAAGAGCCCTCCCCCCACATGGGTAAGAAGGACATCCTGCTGAGGGCATTGATGGGTAACACAGAATGGGCTGTCGGAGCCTCAGCAGGGGGAAGACATCCATTCAGAGACGTGAGTCAGTAGGAGATATTAGGATCCTAACAAGGGTGAGGAAGCTACTTCCACAGAAAGGTGGTCCAGTATGGGGTGTCATAGCCCTAGCAGAGGAAGCCAGGTGTCCCTGCCACAGGGGCAGGGGTTGGGCGGACTGGGTGTCAGAGGTCAAGCACCATGAGGACTTCTATGCAGGAGGAATAAATGGACACAAGGACTTGGAGTCTGAGTTTGGGGAGAAGAGTATGAGAATGGAGTAGCAGATGGCTGCAGTGGGACCTGAGTTACATGCAAAGGGACTGATCAAATAGGTTAATGCACTGAGGAAAGGAGCCAGGCTTCTCATTATCAAAGAAGGTAGTTACAGATCAGAATGAACCCTGGGGTGCTGGACTGGGACTGGTGATCTCAGTATGAACACATGGCTTTCCATAAACAGCGAAATCAACATAGATGTAAGTGTGTATGTATATGGATATATATCCATATATACTAATAGAATAATAATACTCAAAAAGAGAACAGAATCAATATTTCGTATGTCTCGCTTCGATGAAAAAGTGGTGCAGAACACAAAAGATATTTTGTATGGTTTATATGGTACTAATGTAAAATGAAAACTTCAAAAATTTATATTTCTTTCATATTTTATAAGAAGTTCTACTATCCATGTCAAAAGGAGAATTAAAAAAAGTCATCCACATATAATGTTAAAAGGGACAAAATGGATTGCGGAAGTAATGAACTGTGGCTTCTCACCACCAGGAAACCAAATTAAACTACTCTATTCTTATGGAAAAAACAGGTAAAAGGTGAAAGTAGAAATGGTGATGATAGCAGTAGGGAGTGATGATGCCTATGATAATAGTAGTACAACTAATATCTACTGAGTGCACACTAAGTCCCAGGCACTGTGTAAGTGCTTTATACAAATTAAAATCTTAGAGACACTGGCACCAAGGCAGTAGGAAATGATGATTTCAGTTTAAATTTATGAACACCTTCAAGTTTCAAATTTCCTCTCTTAAACTTTAAAATGGTAGTAACAATTCTCTTAGGCCACAAAACAGACTATTTGAAGATTAGTTCTGATTCAAATGTTGAATGTTACAAATAATTTAGTGACAAATGAAACAGCAAGTTATGATTTATATGTTCATTATAATGTGACTATAGAAAGATATTTCTGAGTCTTTAATGCAACTTCATACTGAATTCTCCAGTTACCTGAGTTATTTCACATGATGTTATTACTGTTTTTTGTTCATATCCTCACAGAGCATTCAAAGCAGTTCCTAGGAAATGAAATAGTGGTGTGTTTTATTTCACATTATCACAATGCGTACCATTTTAGAACAAATTTTTTTATACTATTTCCATTTACAGTGTGATTTCAGGATGGTATAGGTGGGACTACACCATAAAGACGGCCTTGAGGACTGTTAATAGGCCGCATGGCATATTTTCCCAAGTTCATGTTCCTAAAAGACCAATGAGGCCCAGGAAGTATTGAATTTGCCAATTTCTGAAAATGTACTTTTAATGTCTTCAGTGCCATGATAAACTTTGTTTAAATAAAACTGAATTCAAAGACAATCTAATCTATAATATTCTAAGGTTACATATAATGAAATATTTTTTGGTAAAATAGTTTTTCTTTTTTCTTTTTTTTTTTTTTTTTTTTTTTTTTTTTAAAGTTTTTTTTTTTTTTTTTGACAGAGATAGAGANTTAACCGCTGTGCCACCCAGGCGCCCCGGTAAAATAGTTTTTCTTATGGCCGTAATGACTTTAATCCCCATTAAGATGTTTTTCATCTTTTTCTGTTCTGAAAATATGTCAGCTTCTAATGAATCAAGGAGATAAATAATTTTAATATTTTATAATGGATCTGAAATATAAAGTTTTGAAAGAAGCCAAAGGCAATGCAAGTTAACACTTACTAGTGTTTTTAACCATTTCTTCCTATTCGGGCCTATTTCAAAATAATTTACAAAAATCCAATTGTCATTACAAGTATTTTAAACAAAACCATTTGTATTAAAGGTGAATTTTAATAGTTTAGTTGGTTGCAATTTGAGCAGATAGTTTTGGAAAAATATTTTATACTATTAACAAGTCTTACAGTAGCATTTTCTTAATGATATGTTAGTTTCATGTTAAACTTGGCAAGGGCTCATTTTAGTCCTATGGCTATCTAGGAACTAACAGGGAAGAGTAAGATGTGGACATAAGATAGATTCTATAGGGCAATGATAATCAATGCTAGTCAGGCATGAGTGTCTCCTGCAGAGCTTTCTAAATATGCGAAGAACCTGGCCCTATTCCTTTAATATTTTGATTCAACAAGTGGAAGCCTATTCGCCTTCATTTTAAAAATTCCCCAATCATACTAATGTAATCAGGATTGAGGATCAAATTTTCAGAATTTAGCTCATAGCCAATTAAGCATACCAGAAAGACACTGTTGAACACAGAACTCAAGATTCCTAAAACGGTACACAAAAAGTATGCCTGATTCTAAGGTATTACCACATTGATTAAAACAGGATTTCATTCAGGGTATGTCCAATCACTAAAGTTTTAATGGATTTTATTTACTTTGCGGGGGGAGGGCAGAGGGAGAAAAATCTTCAGCAGCCTCCACACCCAGTGTGGGCCCAACACGGGACTCAATTTCACAACCCTGAGATCATGACCTGAGCTGAAATCAAGAGTCAGATGCTTAGCTGACTGAACCACCCAGGCGCCCCTAATGAATTTTATTTTTAAGAAATTTAAATAAACATTATAGTTATCTCCCTAGCATCCATTCATCACTTCCTTCTAATAGTAATAATCTCTTATCTAATGTAGTTTGGGAGGTGACCCATTGCCCAACTCTCGGGCTTAAGCTAAACAGTACATCCCATCCCTGTGACTGGTTCTGGGATGGACAGGCAACCTAGTGAGACACAGGAAGTTTAAGAGGGCAATTATGTGAAACCTGATTATGATATTGACACGTGGAAGAGAGGGTGGGGGGGATTGGGGGGGGGTGGAAGAGGTAGAAAGAGAGAGAAACCAGGACTTTAGTGGTACTATTTGAGGCACTGGATCAAGCCATACCTAAAGACAGGCCTACTCTCTGGATGGTCCCTTACTGCTCAAGCCATTTTGAGTTAGTCTGCATTCACTTAAAACCGATGGAATCTTAACAGATGCAAAGTATTTATTCAATGTAATCTCTGGTTCTTCTTAGGTAATTTCAGTTAATTAAATGAAGGTGTGGAAGTTTTCTAAAAAGGAAACTTCATATTTTTACTATAATTTCACACACTTCTTTGTAATTCTACTCCCCTGAGTTATTTTTTTTTGAATGCCCAAAGAACATACACTGCTAAATATTTGAAATGGAAACCAAAGACAATAAAAGATGAAATGATCTGATGAAATACAGAAAACAGACAAAAATATATCCTCTGACCTCACCCCAAAGTATACCCCTCAACTCACTTGCATCCAGTGAGTTTCTTGGATAACATTTTCTAAACCAGTGGTCTTGAAATTTTAGTGTGTTTTATGACCTCTTGGGAAATTTGTTTTAAAGAAAGATTACAAGACTGCCTCCTCTTGATTCTGATTCAGTAGATGTGGTTCAGCGGATCCAGTGTTGAGCCCAGTGAATAGACCACACTTACAAATCTACCTTAAAATAATGAATGGTCATATATGGGATTTTAAATATGAAATATTACATACTTGGAAAGAGGGGACAAATTTAAAGGCAAAATCATTCATTTTGTGAATATTCTTCCAAAAAGGTAAATTTAGGTTAGACGCATAAATGTGAACTCATGAACATGTAAGCTTGAAACCTGCTACCAAAATCCTTGGTTGTAAGCCACAGCGAACACTCTTGGTTACATACTCAACAGCCATTCCCAATCTGTATAATTTACAAAAGCCTTTTCTTCTATGATTATTTCTTTTTTAAGAATATTCGGTCTTTTTGAAATGGAAATAACATGTTATCAAATCTTCCTGAAAATACTAATTAGGATTAGTTTTTACTTTTCTTCTCATCTCTGCAATATATACTCTTCCTGGAGGGTACTTTTTTTTTTTAAATGTTTGTTTATCCTGGGTTTTCTCTTTCCTGTTGGAGGTTTTCCCTTAGTGTCTCCTGAGCTATGCTTGCCTGTTCATATTTTAAAATGCACCACTAAAAAGTTGATCAAGAGCTCTACCTTTAAACACAGTTTGCTCACTGACTGGCATAAATGTGATTAGAAGGGGACCAGGCAATTTCCTTGGGGAACTCCTAAATATCACTGTGAGGTTAAGGTCTTAGCTTGGAATCACTGAGTTTTTCCAGAGAAGAAACCTATGATATTTACTAACCAGATATAGTCACAAGCCTGACGCTATTCTTCGGGCCAAAAGGGAGATATAACTGCACGCTTTACAGACTTGTGGTGACTCTCGTTTTTAAGCCCCAGACTCACGCCCTCCCCTCTGCTGTCCCTGAAGTGTCTATGGTTCTGTAGATCACATCAATTCACTCCTTCTATGTGCACTTTTCACTAGGTTTCCTCCACTCTGCTGATACTCGTTCCAGCTATCTTTGAGTTTATGGGTACAAATGTCAATGTGTGTGTATTTATTTTTTTAACCAAGATACTATCATTGAAGTGGAGATTACAGGAAGAAGAAGAAATAAACATATGTGGTTGGTCCACTATCTTTAAGAATAAACAAACCATTCTTTGCATTTTCTCCTGGTACAGCCAGTTTAGGCAAACTTGTTTAACATATGCCAAGACTTGTCATATATTTAAGTTTTTTAAGTTCAATAATATTTTTAAGGATTTATTTATTTTTTGAGAGGGAGAGAGTGAGAGAGAGCACAGGAGCAGCAGGAGGGGAGAGGGAGAGGGAGAAGCAGACTTGCTGCTGAGTGCGGAGCCCGATGCAGGGCTCCATCCCAGGATCCTGGGATCATGACCTAGGCCGAAACCAAGAGTCAGACGCTCAACCGACTGAGCCACCCAGATGCCCCAAGTTCAATAATATTTTTATAAATTAAGAACCTGAAATCAGAAATTGTGATAACTGGACAAGGCTAAGTATTTAGGAAAGGGGGCGCCTGGGTGGCACAGTCATTAAGCGTCTGCCTTCGGCTCAGGGCATGATCCCGGCGTTCTGGGATCGAGCCCCACATCAAGCTTCTGCACTAGAAGCCTGCTTTTTCCTCTCCCACTCCCCCTGCTTGTGTTCCCTCTCTTGCTGGCTGTCTCTCTCTGTCAAATAAATAAATAAAATCTTAAAAAAAAAGTATTTAGGAAAGACTTTGCTATATGGATTTATTACTTAAATAAGATTTAAAAGAGAATATTTGTCCCAAGACAGCAAATTTTTATACTTAAAAGCAAAACTTTACTTATAAGTTACTGATATGCAATTATAAATGTTAATCTACAGATAATACTAATCCTAGCAAATCTTTGTATGAAATATTGTTCACTATTGTTCACTGCCCCTCACTTATATTTTTAAAAGGGTTCTAAAAAAAGAAAAAGAGAGAGAGAGACTATGCAACAGAGACCATTTGTGGCCTGTTAATTTTGGGCAGAAACTTGAAGGAACAGGGATCAGTTTGCTACATCCTCTGACAACCAGCAACGTTTCAGAAAGAACCTCTTGTATCCATCTGGATCCCAGAGTGAAGGACCCGGAACAGAGCCCTAACCTACAGTGGACACGCAGCAGGTGAAAAAGAAACCCCTGTCATTGATGAGCCATTACAGGTTTCAGGGCTGGCCATCTCAGGATAACCTAGCCGAAAGCTCTGGAGGCATTTTGCTAACGAAATACGAGTTACCCAACATGACTGAAACTAATAAAACTGCACTCACTGAAAGGATATTGGTAATTCAGACTTAAATAATTACTCAAAATATATTTCTAAGAAGTTGTATCTTAAAAACATTAAAGCCTGAATTACATTTAGTTCCTGAAAAAAGTTATTTTACTAGCTATTTGTATTGTTAGATTAGACACTTTTTATACTGTTGAATTAAACGACTTTTACTTTGGGCACCGGGGGGGTGTTCAGCTGGTGAAGTGTCCTACTCTTGATTTTGGCTCAGGTCATGATCTCAGGGTGGTGAGCTCGAGCCCCACACTCAGTGTGGAGCCTATTTGAGATTCCCGCTCCGCCCCTTCCCCCTCTCCCCATGCTTATGTGTGCTCTCTCTCTAAAAAAAAAAAAAAGAAAGACTTTTACTTTCTTCTTTTCCAGATTGCTAATGTTCCTTCTTATTTTGAAATCTGAAAAATGTAATGCAATAATTTTTACTTATGGACTAGCACCTACTGAGGATTACTACTGAATTAAAACACTAATTATCAGCACATGATAAGACCAAATAAACCGAATGAGTTAACAGTGTCAGGTTCCTATGTGTCAGATGATGTTTTAAATTCTTTACATGGATTATCTCCTTTAATTCTCACAAACATTTTCTGAGGCAGCTTTATTGTTACTACCCCCTTTTATGAATGAATACATGAGGCACAGAGTGGCTGAGTATTGACCCAAGAACACAAATCAGGAAGAAGTGGGGAACCAAGATGTGAAGGCACCACAGAGCCCCCGTGCTCCCCACCGCGATGCTACATGGACCCACTCAAATGCAAATACAAACTTGGTCTTGGATGCCTAACAACTTCGACATTAAAACTGTAGACTTCCACTATCTGGTAATTCTTTAATCTTTTATGAAAAATCACAAATGAGTTAGTATAAAGAAAGATTTTTTATAATTTGAATACAGCTTAAGGGACAATGCCAGCTTTCATTTCAAAGTAAAATGTATCCCCCCAAATTAAGCTAACATGAAAAATGTACTTTTAATAATACATGCTATTTTCCATGAACCAGATATCTTACTCCTTGAAAAATGAACCAAATTAAAGTTTAATTAGTTCATTTTATTTTTAATTGTGGATAAGGAAATATTAAGAGATATATAATTTTGATTATATAAATTATATACTTTGATGATACAACAGGACATAAATTAAAAAACTGTGTATACCAAACTTATTCGGTTTTCAGTTCCTATCAGCTCTATCAGCTTTTTCTGCTAGGAAAAAATGTAATCAGTACTATCCTAGTCATCAGTTGCCCAAAGTGACAGACTATAAAAAGACTGCTGTAAACTGATGAGATATAGCCTATATAAATACTTGTAGGTCTAAGACCAGGTAAAGGAAAGATAAGACATTATTTTTTGTAAGACAAGAGAGTACCTTTTTTTTTTTTAAAGAGAGAGAGTGAGCATGAATGGGAGGGGCCAAGGGAGAAGCAGACTCCCCACTGAGCTTGGAGCCAGAGACGGGGCTCGAACTCACGACCCTGAGATCACGCCCTGAGCTGAAATCAAGAGTCGGGTGCTCAACCGACCGAGCCACCCAGGCACCATGAGAGTATCTTTAAAAAACAGTAAATAATGGCAGAATGATTCAAATTAAGGATAACCTATTTCTTTTCAAGTTAAAAACTAATAATTCTGGTCTACGAAGGTTTTCACGTGGCTCATTCATTTACTCATCCCAACCTTGTGAAGTAGTCAGGTCACCTCCTCCCATCGTACCCCTGGTGCTCACACGTACACTAGGCAGAATTCGACTTTTCCCAAGAATATCTTTGCGTGCTCAACACTTAGAAACATGCATTTCACTTGAACAGGAGCTTCCAGTAATGAGTAAGCACCCATAGCACGTGCAGGGCGGCCACGCTCATTTTCGGTGATAGAAATCACTTAAATCTATCTGCCTAATAGAAACAGCATCAGGAATCGATATTCAGGCCTATCATGTACCATCATTTTTTTGACCAGAATTATTCTTTGCTCTGAATAGAAGTAAAATGTAACTGTCAAATGGAGATTTTTTTCTGGCTCTTTACAGGTCCCTACAGAGTTCATAGAACAAATGTGATGATCAGAATGAAAACTCACTCATAATAGATTTCCTTCAACTTTAATTTTTAAAAACTCAGTTCCCTTGTCCTACGCCTGATTGGTACTTAAGCTCATATTCCATCCCAAGAACATAAATGCGTCAAATGTAAAACTGCTTTTCTAAATTAAATTTCAGATTTTCTAATGAGAAAAACATTTCTGTAATTAGTACTTATCAGCTCTCTTTAAATTGCTACTGTATGCCTAAATAGGCATTATTCTAGAAAAGTAGCATTAAACCCTGTCAAGTTCAAAATAAATGTCCCAGCAGATAAAACCACAACTCTTTTGGGAGATGCATCCTCAATCCTATTAATTCAGATGCAAAGACTATAAGCAATATCATTACTACTGGTTGGTTTATAAAATATATTCTGATAAAATACATTTTCATATGAATCTACCATGTTTCAAAATTAGCACCACTTTAATAATTTTTCCAGTGAAGAACTTACTATTTTAAGTTATCTGTCAAGATTTTAAACATGAAAATCCTAAAATTGAGGATTTGGGTTTTGAAACACATCTGGCCACTGGATACTGCCCCGCCATTTAATATGAACATGATGGGGGAAATGATTAAGAAAAAATTAAATGTTGCGTCTGTTTGCTATTTCTTTTATCTATAAAAAGTAGGCCTCAAGAACCACCTCACTCAATGCTATTGTTCATTAATTATCAGCCACCCACCACATGAACAATAAGCACAGTGGACGTAACTCTTCTATTATTGTTCAACAACCCAGAAGCAAGGGAACTGCTCATGATAATGTACTGAAGTGCACCTTTCAAGGGAAGTACACAGAACTCCTGGTCGGTATTAATGAAGAAGGCATGTATTCAGGATGTCCACTATCTAGACCCTCCAAAAGAATAACTTTAAAAATAGTGGTCAATATTTTGAATTTGAATGTTAAATATGTTTCCATGTTTCTATGAAGTACATTACATTATCCCCTCTTGCTAATGCACTTTAGAGTGTTCTTAACTATAGAATATGCTGCCTTCTTGAACCCAAATTTATCTGTCATAATCCTTATTCCACTCTACATTGATCAAATAGTACTGTCTTTCCATAAAGCATTTGCTAATTTCTCTCATTAGTATTACAAATAATTGAAATCAGTATCTTGAAAAGTTAATTGCCTAAAATAAAATATAGGAGAAAAGGAACATAATACCTGTACTTCAAGCTTATTCTTTAATTTTCTGGCTTATTTAAAAAAAAAAAACCTAATACACATGAAACAAGAATGAAGTACAGGTTGGTCCCCAGTAGTTTATAGTTTGGCACTTGCATGGTTCAGTGAAATGAATCCCAGTTGAGTTGATGTTCTTTATTCCCTATTCTCAATATACAGAACAAACAGTTTAACCACTGAAATTTCAGTTTTTCCCAATTTTTCTGCATGTTCAAAATTTCTCGAGACACAGGATTTAAACTTGATTTCTATTTGTCTTGTAAAGTAAGAATCTGATTTAAACAAAAATGTAGCTTCTTTCACTGAAAGATTTATCTGATAACAATTCTTCATGTGAGACTAGAGTTATTCCTCTTCACTGATAATATATGCTCACCTACTTTGAATAACTGTCTCTAAATAGGTCTGTAACTATTCAGTTTTATACTAAAGTGAGCCATGAGTCATATTAGTGTTACCATCTAGGGACCTGAAATGCACACACACAGCTTTCTCCTTCACGTAGTAACTGGTGACTGTGATCATTAGTTTATCATGAAGTATCTACTTGAAATTGCTTTAGGATGAGGAAGTGTAATCTACATTTAGAAAATGTAAATTTCTGACAACGGGAGTATGTGAATGTAGTGAATATGAAAATAGAAGAAGCCAAGTTTTAAAAGACATTTGCTAATAATAAAGACTAAAGTATGATTCTTAGAGGGACACACATTTCAATTACAGAGTATAAGCAATGGTTTACCTGTCTTAAAAATAAAAGTCACAGTATAAACATCAAACTAAATTAATTCAGTCTATTAACGAAAAAAGAGGCTATTTTTGAGATACAGGAATTTCAGGAATTAAAGGTTGAAACTGCAAGTATCTAAAAGAAGATCATCATTTCAGGAAGTCATGAGGAAGGCTGATCCCTCTAAAAGACTGTGGCATCAAACTCTTGAATGGGAAATTATATAAACATACATGTCCCTCGTTGGTTATTATTCAAAAGTAACACTTCGTGATGTGTTCCTACTAAATTACTCTAAGATTATGCTTATTGGATTCTAGGTCATAAAAGATTCCTCACAGGGCTATTTTAAGGATACCGATACCTATCAGGGAATAATGTTATATGGACCTTAGCAAGAATTTTAGAACTATTGGGTTTACCTGAACATGTTAATGAATCAATTTAACAAGTATTCACTGAACACCTATGTTCTAGGTTCTATGAAAAGTAAGTATAACTAAAACCATGTAAGTCAAAACACACAGACTCTATTCTCAAAGTATTTAAAACCTAGAAGGAAGACATAGAACAAGTTCAATAACAAGAAAATGTATGACTAGCCGCAGAAACAAGCACCAGGGCAATAACTCAGAAATATGTACCACACGCACCCACTCGCCCAGCCATCCGACCAATATTCACAGGGCAATAACCGGTACTCGATACTTGGTATACAAACACAGCTAAGATCAACTCATTTAAATTTATATTAGAAACAATCTAACAAATTTCTATAAAGATGGGATTTAAATTAGACTTTAAATAACATCTGAGATTTAAATATATTCAAATTATAATCGGGACTGACATTTTAGAACAATCTAAATGAAGGCAAATCCCTGATGATATTGGCCAGGTCTCTTGCTTTAACATTCATTCTGTTATGCTCTGTACTGCCTCCCTACCACAAACCCCATCACGGTCCTCCTTTTCTGAATCTTTTCCCTATGCCTTCTGGTCCTCCTGATTTATGATGAACTCCTCCAGAACTTGAGTTTCTTGTCTGAACCCCAACATCTTACTTCAACCAAAACCCAATTCCTCCCTGAGGACACATCATCCTCCACAGACTTCTCGTCCTGGTTATCCCCTCACACCTGAAGTGCCGTGGGGTCAAAAAGCACCTACTAAGTACCTCTAGCCCTCCAACTTCAGTCCCATCACGCTTTCTGTAGGTCAGGAGTCCAGGGCTCACCTGGGTTCTCTGCATAGGGTCTCTCAAGACTGAAATCGAAGTTTCAGCAGGGCTGGCCTACGACCTGAAGGCTCTGGCCAATAATCTACTTCTAAGCATATTCGAGATGCTAGCTGAATGCAGTGCTTTGCAGTTGTGGGACTGAAGCCCCCCATCTTCTAGCCTAGCTAGTCACACTGCATACATTGTGCTAACTAAATGCTGTCTGTGTAAGGAAGGGTTGTGTACGTTTGTGAGAGACGGAATGAAGTCACATTATTAACAAATCAGAAGGAAAAAAAGCCTATTATTAAGAAATCTAGCAAGCTGAATGAGAAACATAACTGGACTGAGGAAAGGTAGAGAGGTATTCCAGGCAACTGCTACACACAGGAAAGCCAAAAACGCAGGTGAAGAAGGTAACCAGGGTTCTACACTAGGAAAGAATGCCATATGAACACAGTTGAGCATATGAGAAAAAGTCCAATTATAAGAGGGATACACCATGGCAGGAAGGGTAACTGAAACACTCTAGCTGTTGGGTATGGCTTAAGAGATCACTAAAGCAAGTAAATAATAAACCCTATGGCTATTTCAACATTATCAGTCAGGGTTCTATTTGAAAACACTGGAAGCTAACTCTCAGTGGAATAGTAAGTTCCTAAAGGAATCGGGATGACTAGAGAACAGGCTTATGGGTAAGCTTCTAAGAACAAAACCTAAAATCATCCTGCAGAACTGGCCTGGTGAGGGAATTTTGCTGCTGGCCCCAGTGGACATTTATGTGCCAAGGTCTTTTCTCTCCTGCAACTGTCGCGGTCTCGCACCAAGACTGTTTCTGCACCAGCAAAGCTACTGCAGAATAACTGCTGTCTCTGCGGATCAGATTCCCCCACCATCGGCCTCATGCAGACACAAGGTACACGCGGCACTTGCTTCTCCTCTGTTCAGTCTGCACTAAGGTTTCCTGGAAATGAGTAAGAGTGGCAGAGCCTTGGGGGCATGGCTCCTGCCCTAGCTACCAGTCAGACTGGAAAGTGAACTTCATACCTTGCCTTTAGGGAGGGGAGACTAGTAGTTGCGACTTTCTCAGACATTAGAAAGTGGTTGAAAAGATAGGGAAGAGTAAGAAAACATAATGTCCGAACAAAACATCATATATTTAGCACATAAAACTCATCTAAGATCCACCCATTTCTGTTCTTACCTAATGCCTTTCCCAATATAAATTAGTAGAATTGGAACATCAGAGATAGATAGGACATGTGGTTTAATTCCCTCATTTTACTAATGAGAAACCTGATGCCTAAAGGGATTAGATCATTTATCCAAGGTTATAACCACAACTAGTAGAAAGAACTCACGTTTCTTCAACCCTTTGTATATTTTCTATCATTCAGTGATCAAACTGGATCTTTATTTTAAAGTTCAACTTAAATCCTACCCTACAGGAAACTCAGGATTTAGTTCTCAAAAAATCATTGGGTGATACTGGTCATTTTTCTCTCAATGTACTGATTTGATCAGTTCCTGAAAAACCAGCTATAAAGCTAAATGTTACATTGTAGAATTCTATTTTTGTGTTACTAGCCATGAAAGTAAACTATAACTAAGCTCCAAATAGGTTTTAATCATAGTATATACATTTTTTGACTGGATTAAAACTGTTCCTTGTCTAAAGATTAATATTCTTGCAACAACGAGTAATTATTTAAAAGCTACAAGAATAAATGTTTCATTATGAAAGAGCTTCTCACTCATATATTACATTTTACAGATTTAAAGCTAAAATCACCCATGTAATCTATAATCACATGATTTCTCCATATGGTTAGTATCAAAACTTAAGCAAAGGGAATATTAACACTGTAGCATACACAGAATATATACATTCTAGTAGTATTTTATTATTATGATGAGACAACTGATAGACAGAATTATGAATCTTGACCTCACAACTGTGGTGTGCTGAATTACTTTTGGTAAAGAATCCAAAAACAAGCAATGAGATTTTGAGAAGACAGAACAGGAAAGAAGACAAGAGTGAAGAATAAAGAACAATTAAACATAGGCATTAAATTTGAAAAGTGTGGCAATGTAGAGAAAAAATTCTCCAAGAGCAGAAGATGGATAGTTTTATTCAGATTTAAATGTTATGTCTTAGAGAAGCTGTTTGTCTAGCACTTTCTTCTTTTTGTGAACACACCTTCGAAATGTATTGTACTGGTTGTCAGAAATACAGAATTGATGACCATAAGCTAATACATGTAATGTAGGTGTGTACAGAAATAATTAAGTTTGACCAGAGATAAAACCATATTATTTTCTATGCATTCATTTTCTTTGTGAAATGAATTTAATTAATACAGAATTGGGAACAGATAATTCCAAGTAAATAAACACAAAATACATACCTCATGATGATACAGTCATTATCTTCTAATTTAAATCAGGTATTTCTCTAAAAGAATGTATTTTCCACAGATTAACTAGTCATCACTCAGACCAAATCATGAAAAAGTTTAAAATCCTATTAAGAATTGCAGACTATTCAATTTTATGAAAAGTTATCTTTTTCCCTCTGAAATATTGTCTGGACTTTGTTTTCTCTCTCCTCTGATAAACTGATAACTGTATTTTTAAAAAGGACATTTCCCCAAAATGGGAATTCTGAAATTTAAAATTGTAACAAGTTATCAATTAAGGCTAAATACTATCCTACAAACCAACAGGGATACTATATTTATTATCACCTTTTGGTTTTAAAAATGTTGAAATCATCTAGCTAAAATAAAAAAATCTATTGTAAATGATGGTCCTGTAAGATCAAATGTCTGGTATAAATTCAGTGAGGCTCTGATCTGATCTGGGACTTAGGCTTAAACCTTTAAAAGCTTAAAGAGAACCCTAAAATAATATCCTTTTACTTAAAAATATACATCCATTCTAAAATCTCTGTATTTGTATCATAAAAATGCTTTGAATTCGATATAACAGAGGAATAAATACAATTCATAATTTACATTTATAGCATATCACAGATTTTTCTCATAATCTAAATAACTATGTGGCATAAGACATCTCCCCGGTTTAAAGAAGCAGTTCAGCTCGCTTGTGCTTTGCAATGTCTTGTGGGAATTTAGTTAAAAATATGGAGAGAGAGAGAGAGAGAGAGAGAGAGAGAGAGAGAGACTTATATGTGATCAGGACCTGGAGGAAAAAAGAGAAAAGGGAGAACGGCTAGCTCACAGACCAAACTTAACTATTCTCCCGGATATACTGCAAAATCTTTGTTTAAAAGGGTGCAGAGCATAACAAGGCCAGGTTTTCTTTTGAACCTTTAAAAAACAATTTCATAGGAGTTCTGGAAAGATAATCAGTCACGACCTGGGCAGCAGTACATTTTCTATAAAAGCAAATAATTTCTGCAGTATATTAAGTAAGATACGGAGCTAGGTCTTGCTGTATCACTTAGTTTTAACCTGGAAAGAAAACAATAAATTCTACAAGGAGTTCACTTGATGTAATAATCAATCATCTAATAAATATTTAACAAAGAAACAAATGTATAAGACACTGGACCTGACGCTGTGAAGGATAAAATACATAAGATGAGTCACATATAATCTTCAAGAGCAACTTTTATAGAATGAGAAAAAATTATACCTACCTATCCAGGACTTAGAAATTTTGTAAAGGTATGATTCTTAAGTTAAAAAAAGATTGAAAACGTTGTTGGGTTGATCATGGATTTTAAAAATCATGTATGTTACATACCACGACATAAACGTATTCAGGCTATTTGATTAGATACTCACAGAATGATTGTAAGAAGGTTCCAATATCACAGGTAATGACATTTTCCCTTGAAGATTCAATTTTGTTAAATAAAAAATCTTTTCCCCCACAATCTTTTCTTTTTTCATGCGATGTACACCATACAGTCTAAACCGAACTGCATAATTTCCAATCATCTCAGATTCAACATGATTAAATTTGAATGTTTCTGTGAAGACAGGGCATGGTCCTCTCTGGATGCTGGTTTTTGCTCTCTGTTTCTTTATAGGTAGAAGAACAAGGTGTACTTGCCATGAGTTGCCCCCTGTCCTGTTATATGTTGGGATATCTGTGACAGCTGTCACTGTTACCAGAAGCTTCTGTTCTTGTGAGTCATAGTCAAAAGTCACATCCAGTGTGCCATATTTAGCTTCTGGCTCAGGATCAAAAGGTTTAGGAAGCTGTGAGGATGATCCTTGAGCTGACATATCCTATGAAAAGCAAATTTAAATGTTTTCAGTTTTTAACTCTATTATTTAATCTAGCATGTAAATACATACCTGACATTTCTTTAGGAAGATGATGTGAAAACTGTCCTGATTTGCTGTCAGAAAGAAAGTAATAGCAATTAACAGTCAACTACAATCAAAGATACTCTACAGGGCCAGGGTAGTAACAGTAGTAGGCTAAACTCAAAAACTTGTTAAAACAAAGAATTTAGTATCTCCCATCACAATTTTGAGAAATTGGATATAAGTCTTTATGATGAGAATTGAAAATACATACTTCAATGTGTATCTCTCTTCCTTTTGTAGGAAAATACTACATTTTACATACATTATAAACAATGCAATTGATAGCTCAATAATAGGGTGGCAAGAGAGAGAACATAAATATGAGTATAATGCCATTAAAAATTTTGGTCCCATTTTCAAAGTTTGTTTTAAAATGCCCCCATCTGTAATAGGATGTAAACACACTTAGGCTTGGAAATCAATGGAAATGTGAAATATGATAGGATAAATCCAAAGGCCTCAAAAACAGTTGCAGCCAAACACTTATTTTCCATAACACACACACACACACACACACTTTAAATTTCTACACTTTAAATTTTAATCTGAATTTAAAACTATGTATTATTCCTAATCTTAATTACTGTTGAAAATCGCTGACTATACATTTCAAAAGTTCAAGAAAGACTGAAACTACACATTTTGATTATAAGATTGAAAGAAATTATACCCATTCTACCTGGAGTTGTCTCAAATTCCTGCCAGTCTAACTACCTCGAAAGTAACAGTAATGTCAGCTAGTTACCGACAGTACCAAACCCAGGTCTCTGACCTTTCAACTGTACCACTTTGCCCCTTTAAGTATTTTAATAAATGTCTTCTATTTTGAAATGTGGACCACTTTTATAATTTTCTAACTGTTTCTGAATTTGTCCTTAGTGCCTATGGCAGCAGTCACTACCACTAGTCTCAGTCTTCCCTTTTTGCATTTCTGAAAACTATCTGAGTTTTAGGCAGAAAAACACGGCCTGGCAAACTCGGCCTTGGTCAATGGGAGGCAAACAGAAGTCATGTCTGAACCATCCGGTCAGGTTTACCAAGACATTACTTGCCCTTCACTCTCTTTCTCAGTCTTCCCATAAGCAGATATGCAGGTAGGATGCGTGGCTCCGCCTGGACCACGTGCACTAGGACATTACTTTAGGGGATGGCAGGGTGACAAAAACCAACAACAATGACATCAAAACCCTGGGCACCTGAATGATGTGGTAGAGCAAAGCCACCTACTCACCCTGGACTGTCGTTAAATGAAAGACAATCTTTGCTCGTTTATAGCCACTGTATTGGTCTCTTGTTAAAGCAGCTTAACACGTACCTAACTATTTTATTATGTGCCCGGCCATACTTTAGGTGGGGGGTGGGTGCAGTAGACAACCAAAAATATTCAGGTTTTTTCACCTTATAAATCTTACATGTCTTCTTATGGTGACCTGCTTGATACCATGTATGAACAGAAAGATAACAAATGAAGAACAATACTTGGGGAGAGGCAACAAACTCTTAAAGAATTCAGGGTTTTTTTTTAATGGAATATGATGAAATCAGGGTAAACATATTCTTACTCTGTCAAAAAAACTGACAGCCTAGATCAAAATGTTTTAATGTATGCCACTTCACAATTGGCAATCAAAGATGATTAATTACGTGGCTTTGATTTTTTCAATGAAATACTTTCTAAAATAGTATCATAACAGCTAGGATTTTCAAGGAAGTAAAAAATTTCATAAGGTCTCAAAGAGGGTTAAAAGGGCGGGCCTTTACAGATAAAAGCTATTTGTGTTCTGTAACAGGCAACTAGAAAATGACTCCTCCTTTCAAGGTGTCTGATTAAAGTTTTGAACCATTGTTAGCCAGCAACAGGTTGTCAATAGAATTTGTGACTTCCTTGCCAGGGAACTTTCCGGAACCCTCACTCCTACCTCAGTTCAGTCACGTATGCGGAAGGGCTCTAACATAGCTATCTCCTGGATAAACCAAGAGGACAGTAAGAATTTTCTATTTGATAAATGATATCCATTAAAGGAACAGTAGTAAGCAAAATAAACTTGAAAAAAACACAAGATTGGGCTTTATAACGGGCTATAAAAGGACCTAGATATTGATATAATGTGCTTTTGCTGTATTGTTAGAATATATTCAATTCTGCTATAGAGATAAAAAAACAAGCAGCATACAAGAGACTCATCAGTGTTAAAAGAGAGCAAGCTGGCAGCTTCTAAAATATGGGCAAAACTCAAAGGCTGTATTAACTATAAATAATGAATAAGGAAGTAACTTGAGAGACAGGCAAAATTCAGAAGATACAGTAACTACAGACAGTAACTAAGTTAATAATTTGGATTATATGCCAAAGATAGACATAATAAATCAAATATATTATAGAACAAATGAGTACTACCTAGAGAAAGGGATGTAAAGCCCAAGCCATGATCATGTCACCTCTGAGCTAATAGCTGTGTTACCCATGTGTTCCTTAGATCGAAGTGCAAATAAAAAGGTTAACTGGCAAGTTTCACTGATGACCAGGAGGAGTATTCGTCCCTACATCTCTCCCAGAAAACACAGTTTTTGGTCCTTGGCATCCTTGTTGGGGCCCCTGGCTGGCTCAGCCAGGAGAGCATGTGACTCTTGATCCGGGGGTCATGTGTGCAAGCCCTGCACTGGGTGTACAGATTACCTAAAAAAATCTCAACTCTTGCCCTTGTTAGCACACCATATAAAGGGAAGAGCGATGGGGCAGAGTGACAGGACATTTGGGCATTACCTAAATCAAGGCTCACACAATGTGTTCCTGCCACCTGTACCTACTGGCGTCCTATCCTAAGTGTGTTAACCTAGCTCATCTTGTTCCTCTTACTTCTTACTTTGTATCTGAAATAGATTAACACACACACACACACACGTAATCTGAGCATCCGAATTTGGTCCACGAGTCCTCTGAAATAGCGTGCCTGGTGGTGTAACTGGGAGGGTACCCGGGCATCGAAGTAGTTTCCCACACAATGGTTTAGGTCAAAGGGGCAACAGAAGAGAGTCGGTAAGAGCACTGTGTGTGCAGTCAGGCCGACCTGGGTTTGGAGGACAGTGCCACCATCTGAGCGGTGCTCACACGCGGGCAAATGCTTCGCTCTTGGAGTCTGAATGTTTTCGTTTGTAAAATGGAAATAAGTTCCTGAAGATGAGGGTACTAACGTGCAATGTGCTGACTGGAAAGCTTATAGCAAAATCTCTGGCGTGACTGTTGCCAGCTATCGTTGTTGTTGTCAGTTCCACGCTGCAGGCTTCACCGCCAGCTTGTTGGCTACCTCTTGGGCGTGGAAGCCTACAGAACAGTGGTCTCAAATACGTTCAGGCACAGGGCACGGAGAAGGATTCTGTGTGGAAAATCATGGAATACTGATGTACTAAATTTAAAATACCAACATGGAATTTTCTGCTGAGTTAGATACTGTATTAGAATACTAGAAACAGTAGAAAAGTAGTAACAGATAACATGTTTTTAGAAAAACTTAAAATTAAGGGAATTCTGTTCCTAGCTCTACCTCTATTATTTAATTTTGGCAGTAGATGAAAATTCAGCCAATTAAGAACACTGACACACTACGGTATTATGAAATGTTGTCTGGGACAAAAGTCGTAAAAACCTGCAATCTAAAAGAAATAAATCCTAAAAGTACATACTACCTAATGGAAACCTTTAAATTACCTTTGCAGTTTTCATCATAAAAGGAAGATTAAAACAAATCCTTTTTAGAACATGGAGAGACTTCAAAAGTTCAACACACCTATTTTTGTTGTCATTTTCACATTTTTGCTTCAAAATAGGAGATAACTTAAAACACAACCAACAACGACTCCAAACGCACGATGCATTGCAGTCAAGTTTCATTAGCAAAGCTGAGCATCACCTATCCCTTCCCTGTGCCATATGAAAGTGCAAAAACATTATTTTTGGTAAAACCTATAAAACACGAATGAGCAACCTCCCCAAAGTAAACATATCCCAAATAAAAGAATTTTAAAAATAAAAAGCACATAAAGAGGAACCTCAAGATGAAAGAAACAGGTAAGTAATTCCAGAATGTTCTGTATAAAATGTGAAAATAAAAAAAGAACTCTCTTGAGGTTGAAACCAGGTGAAGATAACATGTTTCAGTATCTTGTGAATTGCTCTCATTTTTACCTACCCATCCTCCTTTTGGGGAAAAGGGAGGGTGGTGGGTGGAGAATGGTTGGGACGGTCCTGCTAAGTCTGCCAGGTAAAGAGGAGATCAAGGATAACACTGGTACCATAAGCCACAAAGGATGGGATAGTGATAAAACCTTCTTACCAAGAGGAGAAGCACAGGGTTATCACCCTCCAATAGCATCCACGTAAAAAGCTCTAGGTGCTGTTTTACTTACTTCCGGGCTCAGGACTGCAGTGCTGTCACTTGGCACATCTTCTTCATATCCTTTATTAGGAAAACTTTCTATTTCATGACCTGTGCTTCCTTCACTTGGGCACTTGTTATATGAGCATCTTGGACTGTTGCTGCAGTGGGAAAATTCACATTTACTGTCCCCAATTTCTGAGGGCGTACATGAGAGATGGGGAGAACCACTGTCATCCTGATACGGTGGTGGCTGCAACTCATCCAGTGGGGGTGTTCTTCTCATTCTCTGAATGCAGTTTCCTGACAATGATTAAGAATCTGGTCACTGTTTCCAATTAGCCTCAACATGCAGAACAGTCCACAATTACCGTAAAGAACTTTAAAGAAACTGGATTTAAAAATGGGTGGCAACGCAACTAGTAGATTCACTCATGAGTTTCCTTCTTCCCTAATGGAGAGACGCAGAAATAAAACAGCCCGGTTTCCCACTCCTCTCCTCCCGCACAGTAAGATTAGGAAAAATAAGTCACATATGCGGAGAGGTGCTGTTATATACCATAAAGATGGGAGAGCAATACACATTAATGAGATAGTTTAGTTCGTTCGTTCTTTCTTTCACACCTCTCCGGAAGCACACGCATATTCTGCCTACTCCCCTGTGGTGTCTGGCCTCCGCAGCCACACTAGGTACAAACACGGGAGGTACCACAAACATAAAAACCTCATTTATTTTCTTCAGCTACTGAGATGGACTGAGCAGCATTCGGCTCAGCGGTCTCAGAAACTGTTCCTCCACACCCACCCGAGATCCAGAATCCTAACACGAGGGGCACTGTGAGTCCAGGCCTAATCCCCATCGAGGAGCAGAAGCCGATCGCTGCCCTTCAGCTGGTCTCCACGACCAGGCGGCCACTCCCTGCCCCACTGCACCCTGCGCCCCTCCTCCTTCAAAAGTATAGGGCTCCACCTTGTCCACAGCAGGCATTTCTACCTCCAGCAATGAATCTGAAACCACATTTTCTTTCAGTCTTAAATTATCCTTTTAATTTTTACCTCAATGATCTGTCTCGGTAGCTCAGAATAAATAGGTCTGTGAATAGGATAGAGGTGGGGGGGAGGGGGGAAGTAAAAAAATAGAGTTGAGTATACAATTTAAGAGTAGCTAAGTCTGTAGATAAATCCTGAATGCAGTATCAAGTATTAAATTTAAACACTGCTCATTTTTTCTTTTAATGGACTGTGAATCTCCGTTCTTAAAAGGGACCCTGAAAAAAGGTATTTTGTATTATAATTCTTATAATGGGGTTCAGTTCAAATGCTCAGTAGGTCTTCTGTTCTTCCTAAGACAGTAAAACTTTACATAAGAAACACAAAGCTCATTTAAAAATTATCACAATGCCTGGTTCAAATGAAAAATATTAATTTGCATGAACTTAGCACAAATTTACATATTTGCTCAGAAGCCCTAATTTTAGAAAAAGAAAACTAAATGTCTTACCTAGTGAGCCTAACATACCAACTTTAGTTTGTAAAACATAAGCAAAAAATTAAAAAATTACTGAATTAACATATTTGACTCTAAATTTGAGAAGGGAAGATAGATTAAATTGATACATTGCACTCAATAGCAAATAAATACCCCAGATTTCAGAGAGGGGCTTGCAGGACACCTTGGTTTTCCTGATAAAAGCAGGCAGACTCAACCGGGATGCACTTTTTGTCCCTTCTCTTTCCTCCTGCCTGGAGCTGCTGCAGCCATCTTGTAACCATGAAGTAACAAGCATGACAATGAAAGCTAAGGATAAGGAAGCTGAAAAAATAGAGAGCATCTGGGTAACCGAAACATCACTAAGTAGCTATCTCCAAACTTCTTGAAGCCTGAGACAAATCCCTCTAGGTTAAAAAACATAACAACAACAAAACATTGACAGTTGGATTTTCTGTTTCCAAATATATTCTTTATTGATACTTTTACAGTTATTTAACCAATATCCTCCCCTCGTTAAAAATGTATATTTAAATAAGCCATTAATTATAAATTAAACAGCATTACCTAATATTTGCTGTAACATGAAGTCAATTAAAAATTTCCCAATGCAGTGGTTTTAGGAGTCAGCATACCATCTTTTCCTTTACGTCTATTTTTTTTTTTTTAAAGAGAGGTGATCTTTCCCAGATCTCAGACCTGACTGCTCAGCATATTATCTCACAGTTCACATGGGAGAGAACTAGGTACATATCTATTCCTCAAACCATCCCTGATTTGGGGGGGGTGGGATTACCACAATTGACTTAGATTAGTCAGAAGCCATCAAAGTGAAGCTGGGGATAGAGTCAGCTTCAATTTCCATATCTACATGGAAGGGAGTAGACTCCACTCACCAAGAAAAAAAGAAAGAGAACCTGAATGAATAAAATTAGATATGAAGACAGAGACATTACAACTGATACTACAGATATAAGAGATCATATGAGATTACTATGAACAATTATATGACAACAAATTGGACAACCTAAAAGAAACAGATACATTCCTAGAAACATACTAGCTACCAAGACTGAATCACAAAGAAATAGAAAATCTGAACAGACCAATAACTAGTAAGGAGATTAAACCAGTAATGAACAGCCTCCCAACAAACAGATGTCCAGGACCAGATGGGTTCACTGGTGAAGTTTACCAAAACTTAAAGAAGAATTAATACTAACTCTTCACAAACTTTTACAAAAAAACAGAAGCAGGGGGAACACTTCCCAACTCATTTTACCAGGTCAGCATTACCCTGATACCAAATCCACGCAAGGACACTACAAGAGAACTACAGGCCAATATCCCTAATAAATATAGATGCAAAAATTCTTTTTTTAAATAATTTATTATATTATGTTAGCCACCATACAGTACATCCCTAGTTTTTGAGTTAAAGTTCCATGATTCATCACTTACGTACAACACCCAGTGCACCATGCAATACGTGCCCTCCTTAATACCCATCACCAGCCTATCCCATTCCCCCGTCCCCTCCCCTCTGAAGCCCTCAGTTTGTTTCCCAAAGTCCATAGTCTCTCATGCTTCATTTCCCCTTCTGTTTACCCCCTTCTTCTTCCCTTTCTTCTCCTACCGATCTTCCTACTTCTTATGTTCCATAAATGAGTGAAACCATATTATAATTGTCTTTCTCTGCTTGACTTATTTCGCTTAGCATTATCTCCTCTAGTCCCGTCCAAGATGCAAAAATTCTTAACAAAATATCAACAAACCAAATTCAACAACACATGAAAAGCATCATACAACATGATCAATTGGGATCTATTCCAGGGATTCAAGGGTGGTTCAACAATTGTAAATCAAGTGGTGTAATATAATACATTAACAAAATAAAGGATAAAAATCATATGATCATCACAGTAGATATAGAAAAAGCATTTGACAAAATTCAACATCCATTCATGACAAAAACTCTCCAGAAACTGGATAGAGAGGGAATGTTAGTCAACATAATGAAGGCCATATACAATAAACCCCTAGCTAACCGTATATTCAACAGTAAAAAGCTGAAAGCTTCTCTAAGATAAGGAACAAGACAAGGATGCTGACTCTTACCACATGGAAATCCTAGCCAGAGCAATTAAGCAAGAAAAGAAAGAAAAGGCATTCAAGATGGAAAAGAAGTAAAACTGTCTCTACTTCCAGATGACATGATATTATATATAAAAAACCCTAAAGACCCCACCAAAAAACTGTTAGGACTAATGAATGAATTCAGTAAAGTTGTGGGATACAAATCAATATAAAAAATCAGTTGCATATCTATATACTAACAACAAACTATCAGGAAGGAAATTTTTTAAAATTTCATTTACAATTGCATCAAAAAGAACAGAATACCTAGGAATAAATTTCATCAAGGAGACAAAAGATCTACCTGCACAGCTAACTAAGAACCACAAGATACTGAGAAAGACACAAAATAAATGGAAAGACATTTTATGCACATGGATTGGCAGAAGTAATATTGTTAACATGTCCATACCACTCAAAGCAATCTACAGAATCAAAGTGAACTCTATCAAAATTCCACTGGCATTTTTTCACAGAAATAGAAAAAAAAAAGTTCTAAACCTTGTATGGAACCACAGAAGACTCCAAAAGCCAAAGCAATCTTGAAAAAGAAAAAGCTGGAAATACCACGGTTCCTGATTTCAAACTATATCACAAGTCTATAGTAGTCAAAACAGTATGGCATTGGCATAAAAACAGATACACAGATCAACAGAACAGAGAGCCCAGAAATAAATGCATATATTGCCATTTAATTCATTATTGCCCAGCCAAGGATATACAATGAGGAGAGGATAATCTCTTTAATAAATGGTGATGAGAAAATTGGACAGTCACATGCAAACTAATGAAACTGAATCACTATCTTATATCATAAACAAAAAACCAACTCAAAATGGGTTAAAGACTTGAACATAAAGCTTGAAACTATAAATCTTAAGTGAGAACATAGGGAATAAGCTCCTTCACACTGGTCTTGATAATGCTAGAAGCAAAGGCAATAAATGCAAAAATAAACAAGTGGGACTATATCAAAATAAAAAGCTTCTGCACAGAAAGCCATCAAGAAAATTATAGACAACCTATGGAATGGAAGAAATAATTACAAATAATATATCCAAAAAGGGGTTAATACTCAAAATATATAAATAACTCCTACAACTTAACAGCAAAATAGCAATCTGATTTAAAAATGGGCTGAGGAACTAAATAGACATTTTTTCAAACAAGACATCCAAATGGCCAATAGGTACATGAAAAGGTGGTCAACATCACTAATCATCAGGGAAATGCAAATCAAAAGCATAATGAGATATTTCACACCTGTTAGAATGCCTAATATCAAAAAGACAATGGATAACAAATGCTGGCTAGGATGGGGAGAAAATGGAACCTTTGTGCACTACTGGTGGGAATGTAAACTGGTAAAGCCCCTTTGAAAACAGTACGGAGATTCCTCAAAAAATTAAAACTAGAACTACCATATGATCATGCAATTCTACTTCTGGGTATTTATCTGAAGAAAATGAAATCACTACCTCAAAAAGATACCTGCACCCCATGTTCACTGCAGTATTATTTATAATAGCCAAAACATGCAAACAACCTGAGTGTCCAGCAATGGATGAACAGATAAACACACACACACACACACACACACACACACACTGGACTATTATTCAGCCACAAAAAAAGAAGAAAATCCTGTCATTTGCGACAAAGATGAACCTAGAGGGCAAGTGAAATAAGTCAGAAGAGAGAGAAAAATACTGTATGATGTCACTTCTATGTGCAATCTACAAAATCTGAACTCAGAGATGCAGAGAACAGATCGCTCATTGCTAGAGGTGGGGATGGGGCGGTGAAGGAAATGTGTGAAGGTGCTTTCCAGTTACAAGATAAATTAAGTCCTCGAATGTAATGTACAGCATGGTGACAGTTAACAATAATGTACCGTAGGCTTGAAACTTGCTAAAGGAGAAGATCTTCGAAGTTCTTATTAGAAGAAAAAAAATGTGTAACTATGTGAGGTGACTGATGTTAACTAAACTTACTGCAGTAGTCATTTTGTAATACGTATATATCACATTCTACGTTGCGGTAATACCTTGGACTAATATAACTATGTATCAATTATATCTCAGTAAAGCCGGAAAAAAAAAAGAATGACTAAACACTTTCCTTTCAAAAGCTTATACACTAATTGGGAGTATAAAAATACATATACACATGAAACCAAAGCAAAGAGAAAAACCAAAAGAAAACATGCCTAAAGAATATAGGGTCCTGGAAGAGGGAAGATAAAGGACACTGGCTAGAAAAACCAACACAATCAAGTCCTTGCCCTCCTCATCCTTCACTGTAAACATTATTAAAATATCTTCTCTCGGGGCACCTGGGTGGCTCAGTCGGTTGAGCGTCTGCCTTCAGCTCAGGTCATGATCTCAGCGTCCTGGGATCTGGTCCTGCATCTGGTTCCTTGCTCAGCGAGGAGCCTGCTTCTCCCTCTGCCTGCTGCTCCCCCTGCTTGTGCTCTCTTTCTGACAATTAAATAAAATAAAGTCTTTGAAAAAAAAATCATCTCTCTCTGTGGCTCCTTCTTCTTTAATAGCAGTTTCACTGTATTAATCCTCATGTGACCAAGACCGTTTAACTTCTGTCTGGTAATAATCTTATACCTTACCTCCTTTAGTTTGCTTTTTACATCAGGTCCCTGTCTAGCTGTCAGCCAACTAGGATATATTTACATAGCTGAGCTCCAGTCATCTGGCTTTTGCTGAGATTCAGTGACCAAGGCAGAAGTTACCCAAAAGACATTTAGTGATATTTAGAGATACTAAGAAAGCTCCATGAGTAGACCTCACTAGTGTTTCCAGATTTGAGAGAAACAATTTTAAAGCTGTGAATTTTGGAATATACATATCAGGATATATAAAATAATACATGTAATTTATATATTATATATAATAAATATATCATGTATTTTATATTTATTGTATATTTATATAATACTTTACAATTATATAAATATATAACTTTGTAACATGTAAATTATGTATTATTTATAAATTTGTACATACTTATATAAGGTATTATATAAATCCTTAAAGTTTTGAAAATAATAATACCATATGTTTCACTTTTCACTTTACTTCTGCATTTTACTCTACAAAGTGAAGAACACCCAAATGTATCCAGAATAGGAATTTCATTTAAAAAAAATGCAGTTATGAAGATTTTTCCTTTTTGAATCTTTTGCAACAATATCTTCTTTCTCTAATTGGCAGGTACTTCATATCCTATGCACAGTATAATAACTAAGAGTTGGCTAAAATTTAACAGATATTGGAAAAATTTTAATACAACTGTTTTAAAAATAACAATTTATACTATAGTTGTTAAATTACACTGTAAACATCCGACCTTAAGGGGAAATTTCTAGTAGAACTATTGAACACCAAAATGATGATAATCTACTATTACTTTTTCCCTCATTTTACAACCTAATTCCATACCCTATTTCATGGAAACGATAGCTCCATGAAAGGATTCATACATGGAAATATTTTAAGCATGTTAGCATAACATCTGCATATTACAGAGCACCCACAAAAGAAGACAAAGTATGTTTCTACCTTACAAAAAGCCAGGATGCGTGCATATCTGGAATATGACCTGGAGCTTTTAACATATTTGAGAGTGGTTTTCTAAGTTTGAGAACCTCAGCTCTACAAAGTGGTGAACATTCTGCATCTGTAGAATTCAGTTTTCAAGCGTCTATATAGAAATTTGCCAAAATTGATCACATACCGTGTAATAAGTTAAGATTTGACATGTTTCACAAAACTGGAAGCATAAAGAAGGTATTTTCTGACTACAGTGAAATTAAGCTAGAAATCAGAAACAAAAATATAATTTAAAAAAATTACAGAAATCTAGATAAAGTAACCAGAAATTTAAATACACTCCTTTGTAATTCATGGGTCAAAGAAGAAATCACAATAGAAATTAGAATATGTACTGAAAATAATGATAATAAAAACAACCTGGGAGCACCTGGGTGGCTCAGTTGGTTATGCTTCTGCCTTCGGCTCAGGTCATGATCTCAGGGTCCTGGGATCAAGCCCCACATCAGGCTCCCCACTCAGTGCAAAGTCTGCTTCTCCCTCTTCCTCTGCCCCTCCCCTTGCTCATGCACTCTCTCTCTCTCTCAAATAAATAAAACTTTAAAAAAATAATCTGTATAAATACTTGTGGAACGTGGCTAAAGCCATGCTTAGAAGGAAATTTACAGATCTAAGTGCATATGTTGGGGAGGGAAAGGGACTGAGGTAGGCCGAAAACCGGGACCCAATTACTCACTTCTAAAAGTTAAAAACTTAAAAAACAAACAAGCTAACTCAAAGAAAGGCGAAAAAATGAAATAATAAAGAGCAGAAATAAAATAGAACACATATACACACAAGAGAGCATTAGTAAACCAAAATAAAATTCATTGAGAACACTAATAAGATTAATAAGTTGCTGGAAGAGACTAGTCAGGAAGAAAAAGAGATGATATAAATTATTAATATCAGGAATAAAAAGGAAGACATCATTTCAAACCCTTCAGACGTTAAAAAGAGAGCAAGCTTTTCTTTTGTCCTCTCCTTTTCTGGAAATTTCAGTCCTAAAGCTAATCAGTGGGGCTGAAGGAGGCAGTAGTCTGCACTGGTAGTGGCATATGTCAGAGCCTGGGTGGGCTGAGGATGTCTACGCATGGGAGAAGCCCAGCACATTATTTTGGAGCCCAAGAGAGACAAGAACGGCATCCATGTCCATATAAGGCAGCCCAGCGTGAGGTGTCAGAGCTCACATAGGGTAAAGAGGGCACCCATCCATGGGGCATCCCTAAACAGCATGCTGGAGCCCAAGCTGGGTGAGAAATGCCCAGCATGGAGGGCCAGAGCCTCAACAGGATAAGAAGGTTCCCCATGGTGGGGCAGCCTCGCATGGGGCAACAAAGGCCAAACAGGGTGAGCAGTGTGTCTACAATGAGGGAAAGGGGAGTCAAAGCCCGAGGAGGATCAGAGCCATGGAGGGGGGACTGGAGTGGGTTGCCAAAGCCCAGGAAGGCTGAAGAGGGAACCCACACGGAGGTGCACCTGTGAAAGTGCATGGTTGCCCTGACACAGGAAAACCAGACCTGAAGCAGGATAGGGAAGGTAGTCATATGTGGGGGTAACCTGGAGTGTGGTGTTACGGCCCAAGTGGGGTGAGGAAGGCAACTGTGTGGGGACAAGGGGGAGTCCTGGAACACAGTGTCAGACTCCAAGTAGGAAGTCAGAGCTTTGGTAGGGTGGTGAGGACAGCTGGTCTGGAGTGTCAGAACCCACGTTTTGAGGGTCATAAGGACATCCACAAGTAGGAAAGGCTGCAGGGGATAGCAGAGCCCAACTAGGGTGAGGGGTCATGCATGCAGACAGAAGGGGGATTAATCGAATAATAAATACGTTAAGTTTAACGGAAGCCAGGTCTATCTCTCTGTGTTGGAAAAGGAAGTTACAAATATGGAAAGGGGAAAATCTAGAACCGTGGTCTTGGATTAGAACTGAGGATATCAGCGTGAACTCAGTTTTTAAATATTAAGTAAACAGAGCATAAATATGCATATAATATGCATATACACATAGACACCAATTCCTAAGTATCCTAGCTCTGTACACTGAGAGGGTTTAAGAACACCTCAACAGGGGCTTCTGGATGGCTCAGCCAGTTAAGCGTTTGACTCTTGATCTCAGCTAAGGTCTTGATCTCAGGGCTCTGAGTTCAAACCCAGTGTTCAAGAAGCTTGGCCAGGAGCTGGCCAAGAAGTAGGTTGTCTTTTTCGCTTCTGAATCTCTGATCAAGCAGATCCCATGAATCCTAGGCCCAGGCCTGAGTAAGCCTGGCAAGTTCCCTTCCTTGTTGACCCACAATGAGGACATGGTGGCCAAAGTGGGTGAAGTGAAGTCCACCATCAAATTCCAGAGGAAGAAGGTGCTGTGTCTGGCAGTGGCCACCGGCCATATGAGGATGACAGATGATGGGCTTGTGTACAACATCCACTTAGCTGTCAATTTCCTGGTGTCACTGCCCAAGAAGAACTGGCAGAACATTCAGGCTTTATCCATCGAGAACACCATGGGCAAGCCCCAATGCCTATACTAACGCACAGTTTAACAAACCCTAGTGCGCTACCATTAAAAAAAAAAAAAAAGATCACGTCAGCGGTGTGCACACCTAGTACCCAGATTTTGGCTTCTAAATCTATCCTTCACTACAAGGTACCAGAACTCTGTGAAGAAACAGCAAATTTCAGGACTAGGGAAAGAAGTTGCAAATCAGAATGTATTCAAAGAATGAGGGGGACATGTCAAAAAGACAAAGAAGCCATCCTGAAGGGGTTTGCACTGAACAAATCCCACAGTCTGAGCTTCAAAATAAATAGTTGAAGTAACTGATTATAACACACTGAGGAAAAGAGGAAAACTTCAGTCCATCTAGATATAAATACATGAATAAATTGAAAGAATTTTGAGGAACAGATTACGTACATAGTTACAAAGTACTTAGTTATCAAGAGTACATACTTCCTTAATGAAGAGATCAACGTGAATAACGTAAGTAACACGACAAATCACAGTGTGCATCACCTGATAGGATTCAATGAGAGGCAAGCACCACTTCCCTGGTCTTCCAGCTACAGATGCATAACCTGAATCTAATCATAAGAAATATCAGACAAATGCAGCTATTCTAAAATAGAACTGCCCTGCAATCTCCAAAAAGGAATGACTGAAGAACTGGTCTAGCCTGAAGGAGACTAAAGAGACATGACAACACATGATTTTGAACGAGATCCTTTCGCCATAATGGACATTATCTGGACACCTATTGACCATAAATGGATTCCGAGGATGAGATGGTAACAATAAACCAATGTTAATGTCTCTATTTTGATGGTTGTATTGTGGTTATGTGAGAGAATATTCTTGATTGTAGAAAATCTACGCTCAAGTATTTCGGGGTGATGAAGCATCAAGTCAGTGGGGAACTTACTCTGAAATAGCTCGAGGGCTAAAAAGGATTTTGTACTATTTTTTGGTACTATTTTTCCAACTTTTGTTAATTTTGCGAATGTTAAAAAAATTCTCCATAAAAAAGACACAGTCCTATCTCTTGAAAATTTCAAAATCATAGGATACAAATTCCTAAAGAAACAAAACCTAAACAGATTCAAGAAAACAGGAAAGTTGTACAATCTTATACCTATTACAGAAATTGAACCCGTATTTTAAAACCTTCCTAGCAAAGAAAAGTCCAGGTAAATTTACCATTTAAGGAAGAAAAATCACCAATTTTATGCGAAGTATTTTAGCTTATATAAAAAAGAGGGAACACTTGCGAAATTATCTTATGAAGCCAGCATAAACTTGCTACCAGAGCCCGATACACAATTTCTTATAAGAATAAGCCAATCCCTCTTGTGAACACAGATATAAAAATTCTACACAAAATATTAGCAAATGAAACCCAGAGTCGTATAAACAGGGAACTACATCATAACCGACTTGGGTTTATACCAGGAATATAAAGATATTGTACAAATGCAAGGTGGATTTACTATTAGAAAATTTATCTAATGTACCGCATTAAAAGAATAAAGGTAAAAAGTAATGTGATAACTGTAATCAATTTTAAAAAAGCATTTGAAAAAAAAAGCATCTGATAAAATTCATTATCCATTCATGATAAAATCTCCGCTCTGCTCAAATGAGGGATAGAAGGCAAATTCCTTTATTCCATAAAGAGTATCTTTGAAAGTCCTACAGCAAACATCATATTTAATGATGGAATGTTGAAAGCTTTACCTCTGGTATTGGGAATGAAAAAAGGCTGCCTATTTCTCACCACTGAGAATATTTATTACTCTCAGATGACAATGGAGATAACAGAAATCCCCAAATACTTTAGAGATCATCTGTTATAGTAAGTAAATTTAGCAAGGTCACTGAATATGGTTACCAATGTAAAAAAAGATCCACTGAATTTTTACACACACGAGTAAAACATTAAAAGGTGAAATTTAATAACAATCCCATATATACCAGTTAACACCAAATACCTAAGAATAAATCTAAGAAATCACCTTGCTGTTATTTTTCATTTGGGGGGTTATAATTAGAATGTATACTCCTAGCAATTGGCAGAATCCACACTTAAGCTTTCTAAGCAATGGCTACATGGTGTAGGAAGGGACTGCTAGAAACAACTAGAGCTTCTTTTCTCCAGCAACAAATCATCCCAAGAAAAGAGGAGAGATTGGTCCACCATCAGAGACCTGAGAATTGCAAGTCTGGTGAATGTCTTCACTAGTTTGGTCACGGTGAAAATTAATAAGCTTGAAAAATGATGGCAGATTATCATAATCTTCTAATTAGAAGATGACTTTAACTGGAGTTGCCACTCCAGATGGAGTCTCCTTATTAAGCAAATTAAAACAGCCTTGGTATTTGACATGTAGCTTTGACGTAGCAATGCTTTTTCCTTTGTAACAATCCAGAGAGAACAAAAGTACCATGTTGTTTTCACCTGGCAACGACAGCAATGCTACTACTTCCCAGCTTCAGGGAAACATAAGAAAATATTCTTTTTTTTTTCTTATAGTAATTTTTATTTTGTTAGTCACAATACAGTATATCCTTAGTTTTTGATGTAGTGTTCCATGATCCATTATTTCCGTATAACACCCAGGGCACCATGCAATATGTGCCCTCTTAATACCCATCACCAGCTTATCCCAATCCCTCACCCCCCTTCCCTCTGAAGCCCTCATTTTGTTTTGCAGAGTCTACAGTCTCTCATGGTTCATTCACCCTTCTGTTTACCTCCCTTCATTCTTCCCTTCCTTCTCCTACCGATCTTCCTATTTCTTATGATCCATGAATGATCCATATGATAATTTGCTTTCTCTCCTTGACTTATTCACTTAGCATAATCTCCTCCATTCCCATCCATATTGCTACAAATGTTGGGTAATCGTTCTTTCTGATGGCTGAGTAATATTCCATTGTATATATGGACCACATCTTCTTAATCCAGTCATCTGTTAAAGGGCATCTTGGCTCCTTCCACAATTTACTATCGTGAAAAATGCTGCTATGAACATTGGGGTGCATATGGCCCTTCTCATCACTACATCTATATCTTTGGGTAAATACCCAGTAGTGCAACTCCTGGATCACAGAGTAGCTCTATTTTTTGTTCTACGCCACCATCTGCTCAGCAGGGACCTTGGCTGCCTCAACATTCCATACAGGCCCTTGATCCTCCTCTGAATGACAGCAAGCTATTAGGACCTGGAGAGTAGAAGAGTTGAGGGACTGAAGTGCCTTGGTAAAATATACATGTGTGTTAGAACTGAAAACTCAATCTTATGAACATACAGGGGCTTGACACCTCAATAAAGTTCCTGAGGATACAGGAATATGATGGAATATTCCTCCCAATGTCAAAGAGAATTTACTACCCTTTGTCTGTGTCCCACTAAGAAAGAGACAAAAAGTGTGGTTGGCCTCTGAAAGCAGCACATTCTGTATTTGAGTATACAGCTTTGATCTATCTACAAGGTAAAATAAAAAGCTTTCAGCTTTGAGTAGCACCCAGAACAACAGAAGTCTCTCCAGATGATCCAGGGTATGGTGGAGTAAGCTTTACACTTGACCTTTAAAGACTCAGCAAACCAAATGGTCTTCAAATGTCTGTAGTAGGTGATGATGCTTGAAAGTATCGAGAAGCTCTGATGGTACATTGCATTGGAGGAGTCTAGATTTTTTTTTTTTTTGGCCTTATCTTTGCTGACATTTTTGCTTGTAAGATTTTAAATCTTATTGCCAATGTGATGGGTAAAAGTTGGTGTCTTGTTTTAATTTGCACTTCCCTTGTATGTAGGGAGGAGCACATCTTTATCAACCACTTATAATTTCTCTATATTCCTCACTAGATATTTACCTCTTTGAAGTGCTATAGTCGTCTGTTTACATTAAGCACAGTGTTCAAGTACTATTGGTATTTGGTACATGCTATCTATAGCAATCTACATATTTAATGAATCCCTATCAAAATACCAACATTTTTTCATAGAACTAGAATATAACTAAAATTTGTATGAAGCCACAAAAGACCCTGAATAGCCAAAGCAATTTTGAGAAAGAAGAACAAAGTTAAAGGTATCATAATCCCAGATTTCAAGATATGCTACAAAGCTATAGTATGGTACTGGCATAAAAACAGACATATAGATCAGTGGAACAGAACAGAGAGCCCAGAAATAAGCCTACACTTCCATTGTTGGTTAATCTATAACAAAGGAGGCAAGAATATACAACAGGGAAAAGAGTCTCCTCAACAAATGTTGGGAAAACTGGACAGCTACATGCAAAAGAATGAAACTGGACCACTTCCTTGTATCATACAAAAATAAACTCAAAATGAGTAAAAAGACACAACAAAAAACAACCCTAAATGTGAGACTTGAAACCATAAAAAAAACTCCTAGAAAAATAATAAAGGCAGCAATTTCTTTGAGATTGGTCATAGAAACATTTTTCTAGATATGTCTCCTTAGGCAAAGGAAAGCAAAGAAAAATTAAACTACTGGGATTACACAAAAATAAAAACCTGTATGCAGCGAAGAAACCATCAACAAAACAAAAAGGCAGCCTACTGAACGGGAGAAGATATTTGCAAATGTCCAAAATATACAAAGGGGCAAATATCCAAAATATACAAAGAACTTAGAGAACTCAGCCTGAAAAAAAAAAACAACTAGTCCAATAAAAAATGGGCAGAGAACCTGAAGAGATCTTTAAAATTATGATTTTTTGCACCTCCAAACATCTTTTATTACAAGATAGAGTTCAGATTATTTTTGTACCATGTCTTAAAACTCTTAATCTTTCTCACCTTATTTTCCTGGTAGTTTGAAATAATTTCTGAATCAAACTATATTTCACTGACTTTCTATTAGGTTTTATTAAAGATCATAGTCAGTTCAAATGAAATGAGAAGTGGTTTATTTGTTTTTGAGAAACAACTCCTGTCCTACTATTAACATCAAACAGGAACTAACTGGAGGATCAAGAGAAGCCAGGTGATCCCAACTGTCCAGCAGGAAGTAGACAGCACATGCTCTTCTAGCTATAAAGTTGGGGATCTCAAGCTGTACTCCATCATCAAGGGAAACGAGAAGATACTGGATGAGGACCAAGTAATCTGTGATGGCCCAGGCAGGTAATACAGGTACACCTGCTGTGTTTTGCTTAACCTGCGTGCATTGCCTTATGAGTACAGTATGACAAGTGAGGGTGAACTGAGGGTTAAAACATTATGTCTAGTGATATGCCAAAACCATCAGAAGTGGAATGTTCTGATATTATAATCCTTTCAGAGGAGGCCTGAAAAACAATACGGAAAGAAAAATCTTCTCAGTGGACAGAATTCTTAGTAGCCCATTTTGTTTTCAACTTCGCCTAGAGTGAGACTGATCTCAATGACTGGTTGCCAGTGGTCTGAATGGATGTAAGGACTTGAGAGGAGAGAGACTGGCAGACTGGTGTCACCTAGAATGGTTCTGGGGCCTGAAAATATTTACATCCCCAATACAACTTGAAACACAAATATGCAGCAAATACCATGACTTCTAAAATTAACTTCATATATTTTAAGTCTAATTCTTTTTTAAATTGAAAAAGGCAAGAGTCTTGATAGACTCCTAGATGAATTTCGAAAGCATGCCCAAAATTACAATGTTGATTTTAATCAATATTTTTGTTTCTCATTTCATCTTTGCGTTCAATGCTATTCAATTTTACCTACAGAAAATGTTTAATGTTGATGAACAATTAAAAATAATATCAAGCAATTTGTTTTCATGCATGAGGGAGTAACTGGTATTTGGTCAGTTCCTCTGCTATAAACAACTACAAAACTGGACAAAATACACGAAACAACTATTTTCAGGTAGTGGACAACATGCAGTGTGAAAAGGAGCCCTCACAAGGTGAGTCCCTCAACTGCCCAACTCCCTGCTTGGGAACAGTATCCTAATGACAGCAGAGAGGATTAAGGTCTGCACAGGGCCAAAGAGTCACCTGAGCTGAGGCGGCTGAGGTAAGGGTTTGAGGCAGCCGAACAGGAGGGAGGAAGCTCTACCCAGAAAACGGGGCCTCAAAAGTCTGTGTGGAGAACCCCCATGAGTCCCTGGCCAAAGGGTGGCTGTACCCGTGAAGAGACAGGCTGCCCGAGGTGCACACGGAGATACTAGAGGCCCATCAGCGCTGGGGGAAGAGCTGGGCTCTTTCAGAGTGACGTCGATTTTTACAATCTATTTTATTGTGGTGTAATTTATAGACAGTAAAATCTACCCATTTCAATGAGTTTCAACAAATGTATACAGCCTCATCTCTCGTAAGTCCAGCCACATGCCAACTGCTGACCTGCTTTCCTTCACTAGAGTTAAGCCTTTTACAGAATCTCATACAAACAGGGTCATACGGCATATACTCCTCTGTGCCTGGCATTTTGTACATCCTGTAAATGTTTCTGCGATTCAATTATGTTGTTGCATAACTTTTGTCAAGTTGTATTCTACTGCAGGAATACAATTTATCCTCTCAAACCGTCTTCCAGGAGGCTGTACAATTTTGCATTCAAACTTGCAAGGTATGAGAGTTCCAGTTATTCTACACTCTCATCAGTATTTGGTATTGCTCGTCTGTTCAGTGTTAACCGTGTCGCTGGCTGTGTGGTGCTGCCAGATCACGGTAGCTTTGGTTTGCATTCCCGAATGACTACGGTCTGAGCATCTCGTCGTGCACTTGTTTGCCATTCATAAATCTTCTCCAGTGATGCATCGGTCCAAAAATGTGCACACTTTTTAGCCGGGTGGTTCATTTCTTGTAATTGACTCCTAAGAGTTCTCTGTAATCTAGATACAGCCCTTTATAAAATGTACATTTTCCCTGTCTATGGCTGACCTTTTCATTTTAATAGTGTCTTTTGAAGAGCAAGTGTTTACTTTAATGTACTCATCATCATTCCACTTTTCTTTTATGATTCACGCCTTTTGAGTCCTATCGAGAAAATCTTTGCCTAACCCAAAGTTACAAAGATTTTCTAGGTCTTCTAGTAATTACATAGTTTTAGCTTTTACATTTAGGTTTATGATCCATCTGGAATTAATTTTTGTGTATGGTGGGAGGCAACACTTGACACTTATTTTTCCATATGGATTTCCAGTTGTTCCATCACCACTTATTGAAAGCTTTTTTTTCTCAATGAATTCACTGGGCACCTTGTTGAAAATAATTGTCGTGTGTGGGTCTGCTCTACATATGGACTCTCTCTCTTTTCACTGACCTGTATGTTTAGCCTTGTTCCAATACCACACTTTCTTGATTACTGTAGCTTTACACTAAATCTTGAAACCAGATAGTTTAAGTCCTTTGTTTTTTTACCTCTATAATACTTTATTCCTACATGTTTTGCCTTATACTTTTCAAAATTTAAATTCAATTAATTAACATATAATGTATTATTAGTTTAAGAGGTAGAGGTCAGTGATTCATCAGTCTTATATAATACCCAGTGCTCATTACATCACATGCCCTCCTTAATGTCCATCATTCAGTTATGCCATCCCCCCACACGCACTCCCAGCACCTCTCCGTTTGTTTCCTATGATTAAGAGTCTCTTTTGGTCGTCTCCCTCTCTGATTTCATCTTTTGTTTTTCCTTCCCTTCTCCTTTTATTTTGCTATTCTTTTCCACAATTTTTTTGATGATTCTTTGCTCATTTCATTTCCATAAATATTTTAGCTTGTCATAAGATGTAAAAACAAAAAAGAGAAAAAAGAAAGGCCTTCTGGAATTTTACCTGGGATCATACTCAATCTGTAGATCAATTCAGGAAGAATAGACATCTTAACAATATTGAATCTTCTAATCAATGAACATGATATACCAACACATTTCAGTCTTCTTTAAATTGTCTCAAATTTTGTAGTTTTCAGTATAAAGACACTTATTATTCTCATTCTTAAGAATTGTTTTAATGATACTACTACAAATGACAGCTTTTTAAAATGTATTTTCCAATTACTTTTGCTAGTAAACAGAAACTAGATATTTGTATATTGACCTGGTATCCTAAAAATTCTTTACAGATTTCTTAGAAATTTCTACATAATCATGTCATGGGCAAACAAAGATAGTTTAGTTTCTTCTTTTCCAATCTCTGACTTTTTTTCTTCTTGCCATATTGCATTAGCTAGACCCTGTATTAAAACACCAAATAAAATAGTAATGAGAGAGGGAATCTTTGCCATATACTGGATTTTTTTTAAAAAGCATTCAAAATTTCACCACTAAGTATTAGCCTTAGGGATTTTAAAGAATTTTATTTTGGTATGTTTTGTTAGAGCCTGTAATCAGAGATTAAGAAAGTTTGCTGAAACTTTGTCATGAATGGAAATTGAATTTTGTCACACACATTTCTCCTTAAGTGTAGTGAATGCTTATGTGATCTTCTGCTTAATTCCGTTACGTGGAGAAATGCAATGATTGATCCTCCAATGTTAACTACATCTGTATTCCTAAGATGAACCCTACTTGGTAATGATAAGTTATTCTTTTTTTTACTGCTAGATTTAACTTGTTGGTATCTTTAAAGGATTCTGCATCTAGGCATATCAGCAACATTGACCTTTTTCTCTTTGTAATGCCCTTGTCTGTTTTTGCTATCATGGTAATTCTGGACTCATACAATGACTTGGGAAATGTTACCTCCTTTTCTTATTTTCTGGAAGAGTTTGTGTTGAACTGGTAATACATTTCTTATAAAAAATGTTTAGTATAATTCATTGATGAAGCTAGCTGGGCCCAGAGTTTTCTTTATGAGAGAGTTTTTAACTGCGAGTATAGGGCAACTGAAGTTCTCTCTCTTCTTGAGGGAGATTTGGTTATTTGTGTCTATTTGTCTATTTGGTTAGGTCAAATTTATTGGCATAAATTTGTTCATAATATTCTCTTATAATCCTTATAACACCTGAAGGATCTGCAATAATATTTCATTCTTGATGTTGATTGTCTTTCCTTTTCTCCTGGTCAATATGGGTAGAGACTTATAAATGTGAATTTTTTCAAAAACCAGCTATTGGCTTCATTGATTTTCTGTTTGTTCATTTACCTATTTGTTTTCCACTCTTACTTTTATTATTTCCTTTCTTATGCTTACTTGTTTTTTAAATTTCCTAATTTCTTATAGGAAAAGCTTACATGACTGATTTTCAACTTTTTCCCTTTCTACAATTAGCAATTAATGTTATAAATTTCTGCCTAAGCACTGATAGCTATATCACAAAAATATTAATATACTGTACTTTCATTTTCATTCTGTTCAAAATGTTAATTTTCCTTATGATTGCTTATTTGACCCATATTTATAAGTTTTTTTACTGGCCATAATTACAGATTTTTCAGATATTTTACTACAACTGATTTCTAACCTAATTCCATTGTGAAGAGAGAACAGAGTCTATGGGATTGCAATACTTTTAAACTTACTAAAACTTTTTTTTAATGGCCCAGAATATGGTGTTTCTTGGAAAATGTCTATGCACACTTAAAAAGAGTATAAATTTTGGGGCATGTGGGTGGCTCAGCCGGTTAAGCATCTGCCTTCAGCTCAAGTCATGATCCCGGGGTCCTGGAATCAAGCCTGTTCAGTGGGGAGCCTGCTTCTCCCTCTTCCTCTGCCTGCAGCAACCCCTGCTTGTGCATGTGTGCACACGTGCTCACATGCTCTCTGTCAAATAATCTTTAAGAAGAAAAGGAGTATATATTTTGCTACCATTGAGTGGAGTGTTCTATCAACATCACTTACATGTTGGTGGATTCTGTTGTTCAAGTCTTCTGCGTCCTTACTGATTTTCTAGTTCTCCTACTCATTACCAAAGAGAAGTACTGAAAATCTCTAAATATAATTATAAATGCCTGCCTCCTTTGCTTCAATTTTATTGAAGCTGTTATTTAGGATTGTTATGTCTTCTTAATGAATTGACTATTGTGAAAATGTTCTTCTTTATCCCTGGTAATAATACTTGCCCTATAATCATCTCTGTCTAACATAAATATAGCCATCTCAGCTTTCACTGAATTCACGTTTGTATAGTATATCATTTTTGTCTATCCTTCCACTTTTTTTTTAAAAAAAGATTTTATTTATTTATTTTAGAAGAGGGGAGGGGCAGAGGGAAAGGAGAGAACCTAGAGCAATCAATCCCCAACGTGGGGCTCAATCTCATGACCCTGAGATCATGACTTGAGCCGGAATCAAGAGTAGGATGCTCAACTGACTAAGCCACTCAGGAGCCCTTCTATCCTTTAACTTTTAAATTACCTATGCCTTCATATTTAAATTAGGTTTCCATATACATGGGTCTTGCTTTTATATGTAGTCTTGTTTTAAAAAAAACTTCATTTGACAACCTATACCTTTTAATGGGCATATTTAAACCATTTACATTTAATGTAATTACCTATATCAGTGACTGACAAACTTTCTGTAACAAACCATTTGGCAAATATTTTAGACTTTGTAGGACACATTTAGTGTCTACCACATACTTTATGTGTGTGTGTTATACTGCTTTAAAACCATAAAAATCGAGTAATACAGGGGTACCTGGGTGGCTCAGTGGGTTAAGAATCTGCCTTTTGCTCAGGTCATGATCCCCGGGTCCTGGGATCAAGCCCTGTCAGGCTCTCTGCTCAGCGGGGAGTCTCCTTCTCCCTCTCCTTCTACCCCTCTCCTGCATGCATGCTCTCTCAAATAAATAAAATCTTTTTTTAAAAATCTGGTAATACATACAATAAAATATTATTTAGCCATAAAAATGAATGCAATTCTAGCATATACTACAACATGAAGAGATCTTGAGGACATTATGCTAAGTGAAATAAACCAAACAAAAAAGAATAAATACTGTATGAGTTACCTAGAGTAGTCATGTCTGAGTTTTAATTTAAACCAATCAATAATCTGAAATAATATATTTTAGCTTTATTTGCCTTATCTGATGTACTGAATCAGAAAACATAATTCTGTAAGTGCCATATATGCAAATAGTATACTGTAATTGATATTATAACATATACCAAAGATTTAATTTTAGAATCAGCTTAAGCCCTGTTGAGATTATATATTACATTTTTTGCCATGAATAATTTGGTGAGAAGTTTTTATATTTGTTTTATGAAATGGAAAAGAACCAATATTCTTAGAAAGACAAAAAATGTAATTCAGTTCTGGCCTGTAAAATATACAGATTTACACTGGATGATGTTAACAGTGTAGTTTGGTGGGGGTGGGGTGGTGGTGGTGGTTATATAGTAATGAAGAGAAGAATGAGAACAACTAAGTAGCTTTTACTTATGACATAAACTGGGAATGTGATCTCAATTCTTTGAGGATAAAACAATAAGGCAGTTTTCACTCCCATTTTGTTTTAAAAGACTTCAGGCATTCTTAGGACTTTTTATTTTTTCATTTTTATCACACTAGTAACCAGACATTTCAAAAATAGATGGTTGAAATAGTAGCAATTTAGGATTATGAAGCTGTTAAGTGCTTCACAATGTTGATGTAATATAGCAATTATAAACCTTTGTAATTCAGCAAAAAGGCTTTGCTTTCTTGTTACTCATATTGAAACTATACAATAAGAATACCTCTTTATTTTCACAGAAAAGGACTCAAATTTTTAAAAATCTTTGCATTAATGTTTTGACCATGTTATGAACTCACCATTGAAATTTATTATTTTGTAACTAAAAATAAAATGAAGCACTAAGGGGGAAAGGTTGTATAATGTTAGAATTTTGATTAGCAATCACAGCTGCACCAGAATTAGTTTCTATAGCAACAGGAAGAAATAATGTGTTGAATTGCAATGCAATACAAGATTATTCTTTACAGATTGCAATTCAAAAGAAAATCTTTAAAGAATTTTGTCTTAAAAGAGTTATTAATCTTTTATCCATCATAATTCTCTTATAGAAAATACTTAATTATTCTAGTCTACTTTCCATGAATCCTGTTTTAACTCATTCAAATTAGTCTGTTCCAAAAAAGATTGAAAATTTAATATACCTGAACAGTAAGAATTTTGGCTGTCTTATTTGTGCTTTAAAATAAAAATAAATGGACTCATTCTTGCACACTGTATAGATAAAGAGTATGTGTCTTAGGCCCATTAGAATCTACAGAGAAAAGTGTAATAGGTCTTGTTTTGAATAAACTATGCTGTTGGAATAAGAATTAAAAGCAATAAACAAATTCGACATTTGTATCAACAGGAAACTAATCCTCCCTTTTATCAATGTGCACTCCCATGTTCAAATTATGATTAAGAAACTACACTCCTGTGAGTATTCAGAGTGTACATCTCCCTTACTTCAGTAAGAGAAAAGACTAGCATTAAATTTCATATGCTGCCCATACCATTTCTAACAATGAAAAATATTATTTCATGGCATCCTTTCCAGTCTTAGCTATTTTTGGAAACTAATTAAAAGCATATGCCTGAACCTTTTATGTATTTTGCCCTTATAATGAGACCTATTACTGTGGCTTACTCTATCCATCTGAGTTCCAAAGTATCTTTGGAGTTACCATGGATACCAGTGACAAGCCTTCTCCCACAACTGCTTTATGTATCTCATCAAACACAAGAAAACTGACATGGCAGGAATCAAGCCATCTAGACACCATGAATTTCTAATTATACTAGTATTCATGCTTTTTAGAAAAGAGAAATATATATATATAAAATTAAACAAAGCAGCTGACCAGCAACTTATTTAAAAAATCTGAGTAGACATCAAATCACTGAGTAAAAAATAAGACGTTATAAAAGAAAAGGTACAAACATTAAAACAGGTCAGTACAACAGTCCATCAGTGATTCACAGGGTCCAAAGCGAAACCTGAAGCCCAAAATAAACTTGGGTTTTGAGATCTTCAGTAACGAAAACTCTTAATTATATTATAAACAATATATAATAGGGACACTTATATAACCCACAATAGAATATGTCAGAAGAAGTCATTTATGAGAACATATAGAATGTTCTGGGTTAACTGCTGGCTGTTAACAAAAACATCCCTGCAAAATAAAAAAGAATGCTTTTTTTTAATTATCAGGCAAAATTACCAGTAAAAATTATTTAGTCTATGTCAGAAATCATCTCATTCTACTTGTACTTTCTTCTTATTGTAGCAGTCTAATTTTTCTTAATAAATTAAAACCTTTTACTAAACAAAACATCTTTTTAAAAAAATCAAGAACTGAGTATCAAACTAGACTTCTAACAAAACATATTTTCATTATCTCCTTTTGTGACTTACATTTTAAAAAACAGCATAAATATGTAAGGAGTGGTGAGACAGATTTCCTATCAGAGTTACGTAATTTTATTTTTTAAAACAAATGTAGACATGCAAGTCATAAATCTCATTCTTTTCGTACAAATAAATCACAAGAATTATATTATTAAACGTAGATAGATATGTCCTTTTAACGAATGTTTAATTATTCTAACTTTAATGATAAAAAACTTCAACCTGGTAATACATATGATTCCATCTACAAGGACTTGTGACTTAAAGATCATATAGATTAAGCAAACACAATGTTCTTATTGCCTAATATGTGGATATATGATTTACTAAGGGAAAGCTCTGGAATTTATAAGCATTACATATAAGATACACATTCAGTCTGATACAGTGAATTCAACACAGAGGTTCCAAGTCACAATGCCTCAATTTCTCTATCTGTAGAGGGGGAAAGAATCTTTTATAGTTACTGAATGATTATAAGAAGCTTCCAAATAGAAACCGTAAGAACAGTTAAAGGAAACAGGACTAATTTGTTTAAATCAGAATTAGCTGAGGGAAAAATAATACATCTCTGAAATTCTTATGACTCAAAGGAAATGTTTAGTATCTGTTTTCCTTATCGCTAAGGACTGTAGCAAAAGTCTGTGGAAAACATTATACTCTCTTCTTGTTGAATTTAGTTGAGCAGAGAATATCTATCCACCTAAATCAGCTTCTCTCCTGACTGGCTCAAGAGACCCAAAGCCGTGTTCTGTTCAGGCTGGTTTGGGGAAATAACATGTAACCTCTATCGAAAGCACCCATCTAATTTCCGTGTGCCTCATTTCTGCCCAAGTATAATGAAGTGCAAACCACCTGAAACAGAGCAATTCCAAGTTTACCTGTTTTTCTCTCCCAGGAAAAGGTAAACAACATGCATTTATTTTAGTGCCTATTTTGTAGTAGGCAATATGTAAGGTACTAAAACACTACCGGCACTCAGAAGAAAACCTAATTTGTGAAGCTTTTATGTCAGAGATAAGGAGAGAAACACCAAACGGGGAGGGAGAAAACCTGGGTCTGAGTCCAAGGTCTTCTACGAAGCAGCTAAGTGAGCATTTAAACTCTCGGCCTGTGTTCACAGAAGAAAGAGAATGAGCTTAATCACTAAGACTCTTGCAATAATGACGACAAAACAAAGATCCCTGCAATTTCAACAACTATGAATCTGTAATATTTAACAGCTCCAGTTTGGAACTGGTATAAAAGAAGGCATTACTTTTCTTAACTAATGATGCAACAGACTATGAAAGGAAACTAGAGATTCTCCTTTCTGGTTTTACCTTTGGATATCTGAGACATAACTACTAGCTCTCAAGATCCTATCTGGTTTGTGATTCAACAACTAAACCATGGTGATTGCACAACGCAAAAGGACTTAGAAAACAGGGCATGAAAAGTTGTTGTAAAGATTAAAAGAGGAAAAAATAAAAACATTTTTCCCTCCTGAAAATAAGATGTTTATACCAAGTAATCTAAGTAACCATTAAATTTTGCAGGCATTTTACATTAATACTATTCTAGATCTTATCAGTAATTTCAACTCTAATGTGAACAGTGTTTTCTTTGATTGTTGCTAAATTCCTAAAGTTGTTTAGAACATTTACAAATACACCTTTTCCCAAGGATATTTCTAGAGACATACATGCCACCAAGTGTAAAGACCACCAAAAATTTCTGCACACTACATTACACTCTTAAAAATCCCATCAGAAGGTGGAGTTCAGATGGAGGAGAAGTAGGGGACTCTAATTTCGTCTGGCCCCTGGAATTCAGCTAGATAGTTAACAAGTCATTCTGAACACCTGTGAAATCAATGGGAGATCTGAGAAGAGGACTGCTGCAGTTCTACAAAAATCCCATCAGACAGAAGCAAAAAAAGGAAGACAAAGCAGCAAAGAAAGAGTGGAATGAACAGAAAAATCATATGGCAGAAATGAATTCAGACATACGAATAACTGTAATAAGTACTGCAATAAATACATGGGAACTAAAGTTTAAGAAATATACTTAGAACTAAGAATGTAGGAAAGCTGATTATTAAAGCATAGAAAAAGACATCTGACAAATATCAGTAGAAAGAAAGCTATATAGGTACATGTATTATATCAACTGAAATAGATTTTAAGACCTTCTCAAAAGGCATAAAATAAAGGGATAAAGAGGGTTAATACTATGTAATGAGAGAAGAGATGATTAGTCAGAAATATACAAATTTGCAAACATGTAAGTCCCTTGAAACATAACTTTAAAATAATTAAAGAAAAATGGATAGAATCCCAAGAGAAAAAAAAACACTGACAAATCCAGAATCATAGTGATGGACTTAACATATCTCTCCTAGTGTCTAAAATGTGAAGCAGAAAAATGTTTAGGAAGGATACAGCAGATTTGAACACAATAAGTTGACTAAAGGACATTCATTGAACCTTGCAACCAAGAATTTAAAAATATTCTTTTAATAGACACACTGAACACTGACAACCTTCCCCTTCCTCCTAAATAAATATATTAGTTATGAAAAAGCAAGTCTTGGGACGCCTGGGTGGCTCAGTCAGTTAAGCGTCTACCCTCGGCTCAGGTCATGATCCCAGGGTCCTGGAATTGAGTCCCACAGTGAGCTCCTTGTTCAGCGAGGAGCCTGCTTCTCCCTCTGCCTTCTGCTCCCCCTGCTTGTGTTCTTTCTCTCTCTCACAAATAAATAAAATCTTGAAAACAAAAACAAAAAGCAAGCCTTAACAAATGACCATGACAAAATTACTTAGAACTCAGGAACAGGAAGAGTTCTTTTTTTTTTTTTTTTAAAGATTTTATTTATTTATTCGACAGAGATAGAGACAGCCAGCGAGAGAGGGAACACAAGCAGGGGGAGTGGGATTGGAAGAAGCAGGCTCATAGCGGAGGAGCCTGATGTGGGGCTCGATCCCAGAACACCGGGATCACGCCCTGAGCCGAAGGCAGACGCTTAACCGCTGTGCCACCCAGGCGCCCCATGGAAGAGTTCTTTTTTAACTGAAAACATTTGGAAATTTTCTATATGCTTGGGTATTTTTTAAACTTCAGGGCATGATAACTAAAAATCATGATAGGAATTAGGAAAATTATAAAAATAAATGGAAATGGAAATACTATATACTAAAATGTGTGATACAGTTAAAACAATAAAAAGAAATGCATATCCTTAAGTGCATATGTTAGAAAACAAAAAATACAACACAGTATCTAACTCAAGATGTTAAAAAAAAAGGGGCGCCTGGGTGGCACAGCGGTTAAGCGTCTGCCTTCGGCTCAGGGCGTGATCCTGGCGTTATGGGATCGAGCCCCACATCAGGCTCTTCCACTATGAGCCTGCTTCTTCCTCTCCCACTCCCCCTGCTTGTGTTCCCTCTCTCGCTGGCTGTCTCTATCTCTGTCGAATAAATAAATAAAAATCTTTAAAAAAAAAAAAGATGTTAAAAAAAAGGAAAAGTCCAAAGAGAAAAAAAAAAGAAAATAAAGAACACAGAGCTAAGGAGATTTAAAAATATATTCAACAAAGAAGATTGATAAAAACCCAAACCAGATCTCTTGAAAAAAACTAAGGAAAAAAGAGAAACCCTAACAAGATTAAGCAAAGATTATGATTAATAACTTCATTACCATGACTTGAAAACTTATAAAATAGAGAATTCCTGGGAAAATATAATTTACCAGAACTGACTCAAGAAGAAATAGAGAACTCAATTATTCCTACATTTAAGTACTGAAAAAAATCTACCCACAAAAAAATCCTAAGGTACAGGTAGATTTTATGAATTGATGCCAAACATTTAGAGAACAGATATTCTCAATTTCATATAATGTTTCTAGGGAAATGAGAAAGAGGAAATAATTTAAAACTCATTTTATGATTTTAGTAAAACTTTGATTCTAGGATTCAAACAAGGTCAATACGAGAATGGACATTTTTTAAGTAAACTCCTTCAGGAACATAATTGTAAAAATCCTAAGGGAAACAAAAAAGCCAAACACAGCATAAAAACTTTGATTCAAGAGCAGGAATGCAAGGTTGGTTTAACATAGGTATTTCTTTTAATATAATTTACAAAAGAAGCAGATCAAAACTTAAAAACCATTTGATCTCATAAGATCAGAAAGAGCAACTGGTATCATTAAACATCAACTGATGACTAAAAAACAGTCTTAAAAAACTAGTAACTGAAGAAAATTTCCTTAATTCAATAAATGATATCTTCCAAACAACCACACCAAACATCATAAAAGGAAAACATTAGAAGCATTCCCTTTAAAACCAGAACAAGAAGCAGTCACTAGCATTCAACACTGTCCGGGTGTTCCTAGCCAGAGCTAGAGGCAAATTATTAGAAATAATGAGCAAAGCTGCTCTTTCCTTTTCTAAGCAGACAATGATATCATTTCCCAACAATGTCTACTTTATTTCTTCCTTTCGGATCTCTACAAATTTCATTCTTTTCCCGTATTAACTGTTATTCCAAAGGACTCTACTACAATGCTGAATATCATCCGATAGATTACCAAAAATGCATAAGTCTGGCAACTACAAGTATTGATAAATATATATAAGACCAGTAACAATGCTTACAGCTGTTACTGGAGGGTAAATTTTTCTAAATGTAAAAAATGCATGAGAATGATAAACACCAAATTATAGGCAATAAAGATGCCTATAGAGAGGTCTTTAAATCTACCTAATGTCTCATTTCTTAAAAAAAAAAGGGGGGGGTTGGAAAACAGTAAAATGTTAGAATCTAAAAAAGCTAGAGAAGCATGCATCATGATGAAATTACATGTATGCTTAAAACATTTAATTTCAAACCAAAGTAGGAGACCAACCCGTAGCATGACATTAGAAGGAGCTCCACTGATCCATACCCAGTGAAAGTGGTAAAACCTATATGTTTAAAAACGGGCCACTTAAAGTCACTGGAAGTGAACAGCAAATGAAGAAACATCTATTCAAGAACATCTGTGAAAATTCACTAAGACAGACAAGGGTCTATGGTATTTGAACCAGGACTGCTCCTTCCCTCAGCCCTGCTAGCTTAGCAAGGCAAAGACTCTATTCCAGATTGATGCAGCCAAGAATGGAGAGCTCACCTCCCCTCAACACCCATAGGGAGGGCTTTTTCCTGGAGGAGCAAAATGCCAGCATTTTATCCTGTTCCCAGCTACCGGTTGCTGAGGCTGTTTCAGGCAAGTGCAACTGAGAGGTGGGCTTCCTTCTTCTGCCCAGTCCCCAGTCGCAGAATGAGGGCTCTAACCTTGGGCATGGTGTCCTGAGAATACTGCACCTCTGATCAGTTTTGTCCCGATGTGAGGCACAGTCTCACACTGGGAAAGGCACCTCATGCTGCTTCTCCCACCACAGTGAATACTCAGCTCCTAGAGCAGGAATGTCAGTCAGAGAGAAGTTTGCCATTGTCCCCACCCCCTTCTCCAAAACCCCGGCTCAGGGATGTTGCCTCAGGGGGAGAAACATGCCATAAATCACACACACACAGAGTGGAATATCAAGAGGAAAGAAATCCTGATACACGGTGCAACATGGAAGAACCTTAAAGACATTGTGCTAAGTGAAATAAACCAACACAAAAGACTAAAATTGTATGATTCCATGATTCCACTTATATATCAAGTTCTACTTCTATGTGGTAAATTTTCTGCTGGGTTCATTTTATCACAATAGCAAAATTAAATTTAAAAAATGTCATTAGAGTGAGAGAGTTGAAATCCAGCCCCAAGTGACTGGAAGTAACACCCAGTGAAGATATGCAGGTATTGTTAACTAGCCTCCCGGAGAACTTGGAATGTAAGGAAAGAGAGTGTTAGTACAGGGTAACTCAAAAGATTGGGATGTCACCTCAAATACTAAAAACAAAACAAAACAAAAAACCCACACAGATGAAGATTAGAAGGATGGACATTGTTCATGTAGGGAGACCTAGGAATGTTTAAGAATGGAAGGAACGGACGGGAGCCTAAGTGGCTTAGTTGGCTGGGCATCTGATTCTTGATTTTGGTTCAGGTCATAGTCCCAGGGTCCTGCGATCAAGCCCTGTGTTGTCAGGTTCCATGCTGGGTGTGGAACCTGCTTGAGATTCTCTCTCTCCCTTTCCCTGGGCCCTCCCTCCCTCCCTCATATGTAAACCCTCTCTCCCTCCCTCTCTAAAAAAAAAAAAAAAAGAAGGAAGGGAATCATGGAAAGAATTAACTTGCACAATAAAAAAGGATAAGTGATTGCTGATAACATCCCAGCTAAGGCCAAATGGAGAAAGTAGCAAAGGCACAGAAAAATGATTGACCCCTAAAATATAAAGTAGAGATGACAGATAAAAATAAAAAGGTATTCTAATATGTAGAGGAGGGGCACTAAAAAACTTCACATTGGTAATCAAAGTCAATGTTAAAAAGAAATCAAGAAACACCCTTGATAAAAGGTCAATGTGACCCTAGTCAAACTAGCATGAAAATTGTTCTAGAGTTCACCCGGAAGAATTAACATAAAGGAATAACCAGAAAAAAATTGATAAAAAATAATATAGTGTTATAGTATATCATTAGATACTGTAACAGAGGAAGTAACTGAAACAATAAAATTCAGAAATAGCCACAGGGGCGCCTGGGTGGCGCAGTTGTCAGGCGTCTGCCTTCGGCTCAGGGCGTGATCCCAGCTTGTGGGATCGAGCCCCACATCAGGCTCCTACGCTATGAGCCTGCTTCTTCCTCTCCCACTCCCCCTGCTTGTGTTCCCTCTCTCGCTGGCTGTGTCTCTCTGTCAAATATATAAAATCTTAAAAAAAAAAAAGAAGAAGAAAGAAATAGCCACAAATCCAAAAAGAAATTCAGTATCTGATAAAAGTAGTATTACATTTTTCAATAACTAACAGTGATAAATTTGGAAAAGAAATTTAGTAATTTGAAAGAAGAAAGCTAAATCACCTCTTCAGTGCTTGTGTCAAAATAAATCCCAGCTGGATCAATGATTTACATGTAAAAAAAAAATGAACCCACAAAAATACTAGAAGAATACGTAAGAAAATTTTGCAAACCTTAAAATATGAAAGGTCTTTCTAAACATAACATAAAATCCAGAAGCCATACGTTAAAAGACTTAAAAATCTCAATCAATGTAATATTAAAATTCTGGGTTGGAAAATCATTACCAATAATATCGAAAAACCAACTATAAAAACACTTATTAATATACAAGAAAGGCTAATTTTCTCTTTTTTTAAGATTTTATTTGTTTATTTGCAAAAGAGAGGGGGAGAGAGAGAGCATGCACACAGAGGGAGAGGGAGAAGCAGACTCCCAGTTGAGCAGGGAGCCTGATTTGGGGCTCAATGCCAGGACCCTGGGATCGTGACCTGAGCCAAAGGCAGATGCTTAACCGACTCAGCCACACAGGTGCCCCGAAAGGCTAATTTTCTTAATACCCACGATCTCTTATGAATTAGTAAGAAAAAAAATATCAGTGCAAAAGAAAAATGAGTCAAATTTACGAACAGTCACAAACATAGATACACACACATACATGTAACATAAGCACATAAACTTTAGAAACCAAACACTGAATATCAAACTCCAGCACTATTATTTTCACAATTTAAGAGCTATTACAGCTTTATAGAAAATTTATATTTAGAAATACAATATAAAACATAAGTGTCAAGGATATGGACTGTCCTTAGAATTAACTAGCTCCCCCCCCCCAATTTCCATGGGAGTGAAAGGTACAGGATTTTACGAGACTAGAATGTTAGAATGTCAAATGTCATTTGTAAACTACAATGTTTAGTTGTACCCACTGCGATTCTAGAATTCAAAGTGGACATGATGATGGTAGGGTGCTACAACTAGCAACAAAAAGCTTGCTGCCTATTTATTTAAAAAAAGAAAAGGCATGCCTGAGCAATCAACTCATAATCTGTGAAAGGTAAACCTTATTCACTTGCACGTTGCTGTGTTTTTGTTTTCTACTGTCAAAAGTTCAACAAATTAGAAAAAACATCACTGACCTAGTAAACTTATCAGATAGCATCTTTTATATTTGCAATATACAAAACAAGTTATTATACTGGCAGTCAACCATTTGCAGAGATCATCCCTGTACAGTTTTACACTGTAAAAATCAAATTTCCAAATATGCACTTGGTTATTAGTTCTATTTTTAACCTGCCACTCATACACTGTCATGTACTTAAAATTCAGAACATGTTTACATCATCCATCCAGCAGGCTAATGCAACTGCACACCAGACAGTCATGCATAATTCAAATCAATATCCTCAGGCTTGCAAATCTAAGTCAAAGCTGCCTTTAAAAAAGCTAGGGTGTGACTTTAACATGAATAAAGTATATCTAATTTCTCTTTTTATGTGACAAATTGATACTTGCTGCAATGGAATGCCAAAAACGCAAAGCCACTGTATAATGGATCTTTACGCTATTGAAAAAAGAGATAATTGAAAAAATAAATAAAGCAACTACAGTAGTCTTAGGAAATTAATTCTAAATAGTGAAAGAGATCAAGCTCAACAAGATTCAAATAGCAAAGCTCACAATATAACAATCGATTATATGAAGTTTTGCCAACAACCAGAATGTACATAAAATTACAAAACCAAGGATCTAAGTTACGCTGTGAAATGGAAGTTCTTTTTACACTTAAATTCAGATAGCAGTTTTAATATCTGTATAGTTTCATTTAAATTCCTTAAATAAAAACTCCACTACCGAATTTCTATAACTAGTCACATGTCTAGTAATGGTTTAGGTCTACAAAAGCTTGAGTCTATCAAATGTAAATTGAGGTTTATTGGCTAAGTATGTCGAGATACAGCCCTATACCAGACTCTAGTCTCTGTTACCTTTACAGCAGAGATTTTATTTTTTTCTAAATAAGAAAAGAAAGATACTGGGTCTTACCTACAAAGGCCTACTTTTTTTTTTTTAAAGATTTTATTTTTTTGACACAGAGAGATTGAGCACAAACAGGGGGAGTGGCAGGCAGAGGGAGAGAGAAGCAGGCTCCCTGCAGAGCAGGGGAAGCCCAATGTGGGGCTCGATCCCAGGACCCCAGGATCATGACCTGAGCCGAAGGCAGTCACTTAACCAACTGAGCAACCCAGGTGCCCTACAAAGGCCTACTTTTAAGGCTTCTAAAAACAAGTATTTAACAATAACTTCAAGTGTGACACATAACTGATCTGGATTAAAATTCTCATAAGCAAGAATAAATGTATATATTTTGGTAATTTTTCCTCTCAGAAGCTTCAGATTTGACTCGTCATTTAAAGAAACCCTCCAGATATGAACGAAATCATTGCTCGGGCAACTCAACTCAATTATGAAAATTTCTATTAGTCCTATTCAATATTACAGACGTACCAAACGTAATATCCTTTATAATGACAGTCCATTAATGTCAAGGTGCAGTTATGAAGGATGAAATTAATGGGATAAAGAGAAAGGATTCAACGGTATCTGAGATAATGAAAAAAAAAGATTAAATGGCAGACCTTTGGGAAATATGGTAAAGGCATGGAAGTCCTCCCAATGAGGACAGAGAATCCAGTTCAGGTACACAGAATATATCTTTTCAGTTTTCTTGTAGAGATGGAAAATTTAAACAACAGTTCAGATGACAGAGTGGATAAATCAAAGATGTCTTCATTGATTAAGACTTGAATTTAGGGGCGCCTGGGTGGCACAGCGGTTAAGCGTCTGCCTTCGGCTCAGGGCGTGATCCCGGCGTTGTGGGATCGAGCCCCACATCGGGCTCCTCTGCTATGAGCCTGCTTCTTCCTCTCCCACTTCCCCTGCTTGTGTTCCCTCTCTTGCTGGCTGTCTCTATCTCTGTCGAATAAATAAAAATTATCTTAAAAAAAAAAAAGACTTGAATTTAATTAGGAACTTATACATAACAGTCCGTCACGTCAGTCCAACAACTATTCTGCAAGAAAGTAGCAGAAAAAAAAGTTTTATAGCAATTCAGTTACCAATTAATGCTAAAGAAACAGATTCACAGAAATTCAGAATTATAATAGCAATAGCAAAAGAAAAACAGTTCAATCTCACCTATCAATAATAGTGACATGAACCATGGACTCAATTTTTTCCCTTCTTCTGGGAATATGTCTCTTTAAATTTTCATAGTTCTTGCCTACAATGACCACCATGTAACATTTTTAAGGCTCTCCAAAGATAAATCAATTATTAGATCAGAGTTTTCTTCCTTTATTTACAAACCTACTTTGGAGAATATTTGTGGTATAGTATAATAGTTGAAAGAACACAAAAGTTCAAAAAGCAGAGCATTTTCATATCAATCGTGACATGGAGACAAATGATAGGTTTTAGAAAAGTAGCCAAGAAAAAAGAACTATAATGATTACACATCTCCAAAGGCAAGAGAAACAAAAGAAAAAATGAACTTGTGGGACTTCATCAAGACAAAAAGCTTCTGCACAGCCAAGGAAACAGTCAAAAAACTAAGAGGCAGCCCACGGAATGGGAGAAGATATTTGCAAATGACACTACAGATAAATGACTGGTATCCAAGATCTACAAAGAACTTCTCAAACTCAATACACAAGAAACAAACAAATCAAAAAATGGGCAGAAGATATGAACAGACACTTTTCCAATGAAGACATACAAATGGCTAAAAGACACATGAAAAAATGTTCAAAATCATTAGCCATCAGGGAAATTCAAATCAAAACCACACTAAGATACCACCTTACGCCAGTTAGAATGGCAAAAATTGACAAGGCAGGAAACAACAAATTTTGGAGAGGATGTGGAGAAAGGGGATCCCTCCTACATTGTTGGTGGGAATGCAAGTTGGTACAGCCACTCTGGAAAACAGTGTGGAGGTCCCTTAAAAAGTTAAAAATTGAGCTACCCTATGATACAGCCATTAAAAATTGAGCTACCTTATGATCCAGCTACCCTATGATCCAGCCATTTTTAAAAAGTTAAAAATTGAGCTACCCCAAAGATACAGACGTAGTGAAGAGAAGGGCCATAGGCACCCCAATGTTCATAGCAGCATTGTCCACAATAGCTAAATCGTGGAAGGAGCTGAGATGCCCTTCAACAGATGACTGGAGTAAGAAGATGTGGTCCATATATACAATGGAATATTACTCAGCCATCAAAAAGAACGATTTCTCAACATTTGCTGCAACATGGACAGCACTGGAGGAGATAATGCTAAGTGAAATAAGTCAAGCAGAGAAAGACAATTATCATATGGTTTCACTCATTTATGGAACATAAGAAGTAGGAAGATCGGTAGGAGAAGAAAGGGAAGAAGAAGGGGGGGTAAACAGAAGGGGGGAATGAAGCATGAGAGACTATGGACTCTGAGAAACAAACTGAGGGCTTCAGAGGGGAGGGGGTGGGGGAATGGGATAGGCTGATGATGGGTTAAGGAGGGCACGTATTGCATGGTGCGCTGGGTGTTATATGCAAGTAATGAATCATGGAACTTTACATCAAAAACTAGGGTGTATGGTGACTAACATAATATAATAAAAATATTATTAAAAAAATGATTACAGACTATAAACTGCATACATAAATTATTTTTCATAACTTATTATACTGAAAATTATGAAGGCAATAAAATGAGATATTAACAGTTCTACTTAGGAACATATGAACTCAGAATGTGAGATCTGGAATGAACCTTAGATCATTATCCCGAAGCCTATCATTTCTGCAAAGGGAAGCACAGAGCACCTGTGACATGCCCAAAGTAAGAGCCTACAGGAAGGGTAAGATTAGAAGCCATGTTTACCACTTACGGGGCTGCTGGGTACAGACCCGTTCAACCCTGCATGGTGGTGGCTCTCACCACTTATATGAAGTAGGTTTAAGCAAAAAAAATAATGAAGTTGCAAGTAAAGTTTTAATGGCAATATAGATATAACAGAAGCCAAAGTTAGACTAGAGCTGAGATTCAGGTACAGATCATAGATGAAATTAGATGACACCCCTATCATCCCACTTCCTCAACTCCCACTCTCCACACCCCCACGGATCTACCTACATCCCTGATTTATATGGTTATTTATATACAGGCTGAGAAGCCTCCCAGGAAAACATTTTAAGCTAGACTAAATGGAAACATGTCTGGTATACAAGAGGATAAAGTGCATGAGACCATCACAATTTCTGAAAGAAGCAAGAAGACTCCTGCCACTCACAATAAGGGAAGGAGACATCTGCCCCAGAAAGCCATTCTAAGCTACAGGGCCTCAAGTCAGAGAAAGGAGAGGTTTCGCACAGGTGATGGCTGGTAAATGCATCCAACCTGCCAAGTTACCGTGACCATGCCTTCCCATTCTGGGAAGACAACATGCTGTGCATGAACTGAAAGAAAGCCTCTTTAGACTCTGTCACACTTCAGAGCCCAGAACTCTGGCACAGGGTTCCCCAAATGAAGCCTAAAGCAGAGGAGAATTCTTTTTCTCACCTGCAAAAGAGTGCTGAGCTGTCATGTCTCAGTGATAACCTAGTGCCATGTTGGTAGAGGCCAACTAGTACACTTAAGAGCAGTGTTGACAATGTGTCTTGGGTGGCTGAACTGGTGAGTGAAGAACAGTTCAGAACAACACAGGTCAAGAAAGGGAGTAGCAGGGTGCCTGGGTGGCTCAGTCAGTTAAGCGTCTGTCTTCAGCTCAGGTGATGATCCCCGGGTCCTGAGATCGAGCCCCATATCAAGAGCCTGCTTCTCCCTCTCCCTCTGCCTGCCACTCTGCCCGCTTGTGTCCTCTCTCCATCAAATAAATAAATAAAATCTTCAAAAAAAAAAAAGGAAGGAAGGAAGGAAGGAAGGAAGGAAGGAAGGAAGGAAGGAAGGAAGAAAGAAAGAAAGAAAGAAAGAAAGAAAGAAAGAAAGAAAGAAAGAAAGAAAGAAAGAAAAGAAAGGGAGTAGCAACCTGGCCTAATCTGTGAGTTGATGAATGGCACCCCTTGAGAACTCCCTAAAATAGCTGAAGGAATGGGAGATATAAGAGATTAGAATCTCCATGAATAGGTAAAGCTGGCACTATTAGGATTTGAACATTAATATTAATGTGATTCTATCCAGGTTCATATGATGAAGAAACTTGTCAATGTTTGGGTTATCTATATCCATGTACACACAGACACACTAACAATTTCTCTCATCAGGTTAGGAAGGGTGAATTTATCACTTCTGAACTATCAGTTTCATTCAACAAGAATACGACATGCTCTCTGTAACTCTAGTGCTGTATTTCACTAATTATAGGTTAATACAGCTGGTTTTTCATGACATACTATGTATGTTTATATTTATGACATATCTTTTAAATATACTAAAGCTGAGTGCAATTGACTTTATGTGAGCAGTTTATTAAACAGCCTCAGTTCAGTGGACTACGACACAAAGCAGCTTAATTTTCACCCTAATCTCTATCTTTTAATGGTATGAAATTGAATTTCCTCATTATCCCCTTAATTTCACCTTAGGGCAAAATTCAGACACCCTCAGTCACTTTCCGTTAGTAAAGAATCTCAAGCTGGTAGAATTTTAAAATTCTATCCCCGCAGGTCAAACTTAAATCTCAACTCTATACCTTAAGTTTTGTAAAAGAGCGTTAATAATCCCTACCTCACAGACCTGTTACAAGATTAAATGAATTAGCTGAAGAACTTAAAACAGTGCCTGTTACATAGTAAACACTATAACTCCCTCCCAAGGATGCCAACTACACTTTTGCTCACATAACTTTGAGTGGGAGATAAAATGTGGTGGGCACTTTTCTCTTTTTTTCCTCCTGATTCCCTTCATCTATCTACACATCACCTCACCTACCTCCCCACTGGCAACCAGGAGTTTGTTCTCTGTAGTGAAGAGTCTGTTTTGTTTTTTGTTTTTTAGACTCCCCATCAAAGTGATTATTTTAACTGACAGAAAGAAAGAAAAAGAGAGGGACAGAGAGAAAGAGAGAAAAAGAAAGAGAAAAAGAAGAAAAAGGAAAGGATAGGAAAGAAGAAAACAAAAAAGGAAAGAGAAAAATGAAAGGAAAGGAAAGGAAAGGGAAGGAAAAGAAAAAAAGAGAAGAAAAGAGAAGGAGAAAGAGATAAGGAGTTGGATCTCTATTCTCCTCATTTTATTCCTCACACCTTATTTTATCTTACTCCTGGGGAAACTACTACCAAGGACCTACAGGACCCATTCATGGAGCACAGGTTTAAAACTATTACATATTTTGGGTCTCAACTAGCTTTCAGTCGTTCCAATTCTCTTCTAGTATCACACCCTACAGATTCCTTTACTCATGGTTTCCCCGCAAACTCTTGAAACACATCAGCCACATAAGGCTAAATGTTGGAAGTGTTTATCAATATAACTTTTGTAACACAAAGATGTCATCAAATGTACTATAAAGACCATAAGCTTCATGAAAATAAGGTTCTGGGTCTCACACATCAATATTTTAAGTGATTTTAAAATAAGCAAACTTTGCTTCTACCTGTATAACTACAGAGCTTTTACCAAAACCCAGGTTACTCTTTTATTTTTTTTTTAAGATTTTATTTATTCATTTGAGAGAGAGAGACAGAGACAGCCAGTGAGAGAGAGAACACAAGCAGGTGGAGTGGGAGAGGAAGAAGCAGGCTCCCAGCGGAGGAGCCTGATGTGGGGCTCGATCCCAGAACGCCGGGATCACGCCCTGAGCTGAAGGGAGATGCTTAACGACTGAGCCACCCAGGCGCCCCAAAATCCAGGTTAGCCTTAAGGCAAAAGAACAAAATACTTTTTAAACACAGCATCAAAAATCCTCTTTATACGGTGTTTTTAAATGTTCCGTAAGAAGAGAGACATCATTTTTAGAAGTGGTTTCTGAAAGGTTTGTCAAAGAAGACCCAATGGTCACTGGGAGCTCAATTTAAATTTTCACTGCTATCTAACCGACAGCTGTGACTGGAATTAACTTTTTGGATGGAAGACACTTCTGTTTTTAAGAGCAATGTTCTGATAGGAAAAAAACGAGATACACTGTCCTTCTGACTAATAAAACATCAATAAAACCAGCCATTATAATGCTTTTAGGTAGTTTGAAGTTTATGAATTCTATTTTTCCAACAAATTAGCAATGTGTAACTATGTGATTTAATTTTATATATGGAAAGACCTTTCATATATACATATATGTTAAGAGCTAACATTTACTCAGAACCATTATACCCAAAGATATGCAGACTTTCTAATCCTTACAGTAAATCTCTGAGGTCGTTTTTATTAGCTATGTTTTACATTTACAAAAAGGAACTCAGAACAGTTAATTATGTCACATAAATGATAATAATCAAGGGTAGATTTGAATTCAGTTTTTCCACAGGGTATTCATTTCCTGACTATGTGACTAAGTCAGAATATGATAAGAAAAACATCAATTCATTCCACAGAGCTCCAGAAAGGAAGGTGGTGGGTGAGGTGTGTCTGCTAAAAACAAGAAAAGGTGGAAGAAAGCCTGCATAATAAGCGATTAACACCACTCTGGACCCCAAATCGCATCCTCCATACTAAGCATCCAAGCATCCAAAGGGAGCTCAGACACAGGAAAAAGGGGAGAAGCATCACACTGAAAACAGAGAATTAAGTGGAAATCTCTATGGTGAATGGTGAGAGGCTCTGCCGCATTTTATTCCTTAGCTCCAAGAGTGCTGGCAGTCAAGTATATACCACACACTACCAAAAAAAGGATGATGGAGGCTTCTTCTGTGGTTTCAGAGACTGTGACTTATAATAAAGTTGTGCCCAAAGTATATTGTTACAAAATTTTACAACACAGAAAAGGAGAATATCCATACATTTCCAGAGAAAATAAATGATCTAAGAATGACTGAGAACCAAAGTGGCACAGGCTTCTTACAGCAACTGTAGGAAGACAACAAAGCAATGTCTTCAAAACTCTAAGGGAAAGTGATTTTCAAACTAGCATCCTGTACCTGGCCAGACCAACAATCGATTAGGAATTCGGCATAAACATATTTTCGTAAGTAGAGTACTTCAAAAACCTTGCCCTCAATGTAACAATTGTCTGGAAGCTACTGAAGATATGTCCTACACCAAAGTGAGAAAATAAACCAAAAAAGAAGACTGCTGATTTTTTATACACTTATCTATATGAATTACTTTCATAAAACCTAAAAATGATGTCTCTCTTCTTACAGAACTTGCTCTGATAAGACCAGGGTTAGAATAATGGTTAATGGCTTTAGATTTTAGTGAAACTGGTACCAGAAGTTGGACATTTTTTTAAAAAGATTTTATTTATTTATTTGACAGAGATAGAGACAGCCAGCGAGAGAGGGAACACAAGCAGGGGGAGTGGGAGAGGAAGAAGCAGGCTCCCAGCGGAGGAGCCTGATGTGGTACTTGATCCCAGAACACCGGGATCACGCCCTGAGCCGAAGGCAGACGCTTAACCGCTGTGCCACCCAGGCGCCCCCAGAAGTTGGACATTTAAGCACTCATTCTACAGACATAATCCACAGAATTGCCTAATGCATGCCAGGAATTATTACAATTAGCCACTTGACAAAATTTCTATTATTGCTGAAATAAACCATAAACATTTCTTACCTAAACAGTTAACTTCGCTTCCTCCCTCCCATTCTCACATGTCTAATCCAGTCTTCACATACTTTGCAGTGCTCTCTTCCTAGAACGAATGTCAGGTCATGCAATGCTCCCATTTTGAAAAATCTTCTAATTGCTCTTCAGTGTGAAAATGAAAGTCCAAATGGCTTTGTCCAGCAGCTGAGACCTCAAGGATCTCTACCAATTTAACTTTTCAGTCTCCTAGTTTACTACGACTGCTCCTCCAGCCACACATGACCACCCGCTGCTTCTCAGGCTCAGCAGAAAGAAGTTCATTTTCTCTTAGTTATTTTTTTCCATCTCCGTGCATACCACAGTTGGCATTTCAAAAAATACTGTGGCATAAATTAGTGATTCATTGTAGTAAGAGAGCAAAAAATAGTCTGCTACAATGTAATCATATCCTGTATGTATCAACATAAAAAGTAAAAGTTAAGTAAAAATGTTTTTTTCTTACAGATTTTATTCATTAGAGAGAGAAAGAGAGAGAGAGAATGACTGAGCCAAAACCAAGAGTCGGATGCTCAACCGACTGAGCCACCCAGGTGCCCCAAAAATGTGTTTTTCTATAGTGTATGTATTGATATCAAATTTCCCCATTTTGGTGTAATTTGGCCTTTTGTGATCCGGGCCGTGTATTTATATGAAAACAAACAAAGGAAGATTGGCAGCCATTTAACAGACGTTGTATAAAATTGTAAGAAAATGAGAAGAGAGGAGACTAGGGCATTTAATGATGCACCTAAAACAAAGGTAACACATGGACTGAATTTTTAAAAAAGGGAAATACCAGGGGCGCCTGGGTGGCTCAGTCAGTTATTTGGCTCAGGTCATGATCCCAGGGTCCTGGGATTGAGCCTAACTTCAGGCTCCCTGGCTCAGCGGGAAGCCTGCTTCTCCCTCTCCCTCCCTCTGCCACTCCCCCTGCTTGTATTTTCTCTAATGCTCTTTCCCGCTGTCAAATAAACAAATAAATAAATAATCTAAAAATAAATAAATAAAAAGGGAAATATATAAACTTTAAACAGACAAGTGGAACTATTTTTAATTAATTAATACATCTCATTAATTTCCTGTTAAGAACCTGTTGAATGGATCTCTAACCATTCATAATGCTTCCTGCCTGTCAACGTTTTAATATTTCTTAAATTGCCTAAGAATGCCATTGTTTCCGGGTTTAGAGAGTTTTTAATACCTATAATTGGTTCCAAATAGTTTACCATGAGGGGGACCCCCCAAGAGCCTAAATATACTGAAAATTCTATAATTAGAATTCAAATAAATTGGTCCTAAAGAGTAACTTAACATGCAAGAGCTTGAAAAGAATTCAGTAAATCATTGTCAGCGATTTCTCTGAAACAATGCCCCTAATGAATTTCAGTTCAGAATACAAACCAAGAAATTTGACTACATAAACACAAAAGGATCTAAAAGTTAACATAAGTAGCGGACAACAAGAAAGTTAAATAATCTGCTAAAAACAACTAAGCTATAGTAGTTTCAATCCTATTAAGTACAAAGAAAACAAAGTAAGAGATATAAAGCTAGTCTTTCAAAGAAATTTGATATTAATATTCTACAGAAAGTAGTCTGAAAGGTATTTCCTCTTTCCAAGAGTGTACACCTTGGGGCACCTGGGTGGTGCAGTGGGTTGAGCGGGTGATGTTTTTTGTTTTGTTTTTAAGATTTTATGTATTTATTTGAGAGAGAGAGCGAGAGAGAGCATGAGCAGGGGGAGAGGCAGATGGAGAGGGAGGCAGACTTCCCGGCTGAGCAGGGAGCCCATGTGGGGCTCAATCCCAGGACCCTGGAATCATGACCTGAGTGGAAGGCAGACGCTTAACCGACTGAGCCACCCAGGCGCCCCTGAGTGGGTGATCTTGGTTTTGGCTCATATCACGATCTCAGGGTCGTGGGATTAGCCTGCATTGGGCTCTACACTCCAAGAGAAACCTGCCTGGGATTCTCACTGCCTCTCCCTCTGCCCCTCACTCCACCCCCCATGCACTTTCTCCCCCTCTATCTAAAATAAATAAATAAATCTTAAAAAAAAAAAGTGTACCTTACCTGCAAATACAAAACAGAAGGAAGATCTCTATGACCTCACACGGAGTGATTTCCAAGATAATTAAGTGACAAAAGGAAGATACAAAAGAAAAAATATACACATACATAAATAATACATACACACATACTTATATATAGTATACTACCTTTTGTATAACACCAAAGGGGAAATAACAAAACACACACACTTATTTTTGAAAAACAAAACACAGATACAAAAAAATACAAACTGAACTACGTTTATTCCAAATACGTAAATAAGCACAATGAAGGAAATAAAAAGAATTAATCCAGGTAACTTTTGCACACCTATATACCCTTAGTGGGATATACTCTATGAATAATTAGAATGTAAAAACCAAATTTTACTTAATAGGTCTATTGTCGAAAGTAGCTCGTGTGTAGCAATTCCTAAGCTATTTTGTTTGTATCGCGGAACTGAGCAGATGAATAAATGCATGAATGGTGCTGGGAATCACAATTCCTACTATGGGTGAGAGGAAGATACACAGAATGGGGGAAGGAGAGGAAGAACTCTGTGGTGCTGGATTCTAAATTGTGGTATCAGAATGAACTCTATCCACCAAAGAGCCCAGAAGCAATGACACCTGATAGTAACAAGCTATCTAGATCTTGAACTGAACATAATAAAAAAACAAAAGCAAAAGAACATAAAGATCTGATATCTTTTGTGGAAGTTCAAATACATTACATTTTAAAATACATGTTAAAAAAACATACCACTCCTCACATAAAGGAGCAAGGTCTACTCAAAAAACATGACTGATTCTTGGGCTGGTCAAGGAAAATACAACAGAAAAATAGAATTTCTTCTACCAAAAAACATTTTAAGTTAGAATGTGCTCAAGGTCTGATGGGGACATGTTTAAAAGATACAGGGGTCATGTTGAGCGCATCTTTTCATATGTCTCTTGGCCATCTGTATGTTTTCTTTGGAAGAATGTCTATTCAGGTCTAAAAAGATATATGCATGCCTAGGGACGCCTGGGTGGCACAGCGGTTAAGCATCTGCCTTCGGCTCAGGGCGTGATCCCGGCGTTATGGGATCGAGCCCCCACATCAGGCTCCTCCGCTATGAGCCTGCCTCTTCCTCTCCTACTCCCCCTGCTTGTGTTCCCTCTCTCGCTGGTTGTCTCTATCTCTGTCAAATAAATAAATAAAATCTTAAAAAAAAAAAGATATATGCACGCCTATGTTTGCTGCAGCATTGCTTATAATAACCAATGCAATAGTGTGGTGTGGTGAGGGGCAGAACCTCACCTGTGCTGAGCACAGCATAAGGTAGAGAGAAGCTGAATCACTATGTTGTACACTTGAAACTAATGGAACATTGTGTGTCAACTATACTCAAATAAAAGAAATTTTTGAAGAGGAAAACCAAGAAACAGACTCTCAACTATAGAGAACTGATGGTTATCAGAGGGCAGGTGGGCAGGTGGATGGGTTAAATAGGTGATGGGGATTAAGGAGAGCACGGGGTGATGTATGTTAAGTGTTAAATCACTAAATTCTACACCTGAAACTAATATTACACCATGTGTTAACTAACTAGAATTTAGATAAGAACTTCTCAAACTCAATACACAAGAAACAAACAAATCAAAAAATGGGCAGAAGATATGAACAGACACTCTTCCAATGAAGACATACAAATGGCTAAAAGACACATGAAAAAATGTTCAAAATCATTAGCCATCAGGGAAATTCAAATCAAAACCAACATTGAGATACCATCTTACGCCAGTTAGAATGGCAAAAACTGACAAGGTAGTAAACAACAAATGTTGAAGAGGATGTGGAGAGAGGGGATCCCTCCTACATTGTTGGTGGGAATGCAAGTTGGTACAGCCACTCTGGAAAACAGTGTGGAGGTCCCTTAAAAAGTTAAAAATTGAGCTACCCTATGATCCAGCCATTGCACTACTGGGTATTTGCCCCAAAGATACAGACGTAGTGAAGAGAAGGGCCATAGGCACCCCAATGTTCATAGCAGCATTGTCCACAATAGCTAAATTGTGGAAAGAGCCGAGAAGCCCTTCAACAGATGACTGGAGTAAGAAGATGTGGTCCATATATACAACGGAATATTACTCAGCCATCAAAAAGAACGATTTCTCAACATTTGTTGCAACACAGATGGGACTGGAGGAGATAATGCTAAGCGAAATAAGTCAAGCAGAGAAAGACAATTATCATATGGTTTCACTCATTTATAGAACATAAGAAGTAGGACGATTGGTAGGAGAAGAAAGGGAAGAAGAAAGGGGGGATAAACAGAAGGGGAAATGAACCATGAGAGACTATGGACTCTGGGAAATAAACTGAGGGCTTCAGAGGGGAGAGGGTGGGGGAATGGGATAGGCCTGTGATGGGTATTAAGGAGGGCACGTATTGCATGGTGCACTGGGTGTTATACGCAAGTAATGAATCATGGAACTTTACATCAAAAACTAGGGATGGGGGCGCCTGGGTGGCACAGCGGTTGAGCGTCTGCCTTCGGCTCAGGGCGTGATCCCGGCGTTACGGGATCGAGTCCCACATCAGGCTCCTCCGCTGGGAGCCTGCTTCTTCCTCTCCCACTCCCCCTGCTTGTGTTCCCTCTCTCGCTGGCTGTCTCTATCTCTGTCGAATAAATAAATAAAATCTTTAAAAAAAAAAAAACTAGGGATGTACTGTATGGTGACTAACATAAAAAAAACACTTAAAAAAAAAAACAGACAATGAAGTCAAGTGAGCAAGAGCCAAATCTGGGACAATTTGAGCATCCAAATGAAAAATAACAGGAATGGATTGTAACAGTGAATACAAAAATAACCTATGAGTGCTATTTAAAAAAAATTTAATAATTGATTAAGGCAAGAATCATCAAAGAATGCTAAAACCACCAGGTGTCGGTGAACAGGATATTCACATGCTATCAATGTACAACTAAGAAATTATTTACTCATTAGAAGGTGGAAAAGGATCCTTTGAAGTGAAGCCATCTAGTGGACACCACACCATTTAAATCAAAGTTGGTAGCACCAATGATAAGACAAACTGAGATCATGTGGCCCCCTAATGTAACACACTGAGGATCCTTCATCCACCCAGTCGTCCTACAAAACAATATTACCCTGAAAGAGGTGAGCATTTGGTTATTCATGCTTTGTCTAACATGTAACTAGCATTCCCAATTCTTGAGCTGTAGTCAACCTGTTTGCCAGCATACGTTTGTATTTTAAAACATCTGTGGTGTTCTCAGTATATTTAACCAGAAATCTAATGAAAATGTCATCTACATTAAGTTTTTCAAATTAAGATACACAGAAAAAAACGATGAATAAACAGTAAAGGTAGAAAAACCATACCTAAAGCTAGACTAGAGAAAAATCCAAAGAATTTAAAATTTTTATTTGGCTACCTTAATTCACCACACATTCAGAGGATACCTTTCTATGTACTATACTCTCTAACAGGTGCTAAGCAAACAAGGATGAATATGGTAAAGTACTTTTAGTCTTTTCACAAAAATTTCAAATCATAATAAATCCAATGAAAAAGAATATTTACCTTAATTCTGGTTTAAAAGGACTATATAATGGTGGATCTAAATTAGTTAGAATCATCGCTTAACTGTATCAATATAATGAGACCACCGTAATTTAAAATAAAAACTAAATCGATTAATCACAGAAGTAGAAAGTATAGTGACTAAAAACAGCGAATCTAGAATCATACTGCGTGGCTGAATCCTGGGCCCAAAGTAAAATGGGGATGAGGCGCCTGGGCGGCTCAGTCGGTTAAGTATCTGACTCTTGATTTTGGTTCAGGTCATGATCTCAGGGTCCTGGGATCGGGTCCCACCTTCGGCTCCACACTCAGCACAGAGTCTGCTTGAGATTATTTCTCCCTCTCCCTCCACCTAGCCCCCCATTTGGGAGCTCACTCTCTCTCTAAATAAAACAATAAATAAAATCTTTTAAAAAAAGAAAAATGGGGATGATACAACTAACTTACAGAGATGTTGTAAAGATTAAATGCATAATGTACATGAAAGGATCTTACCATACTTACTGGCAACCACAAAGACTCGCATGAGAATGTTCACAGCAGCACTGTTCGTAATAGTCAAAACCAGAAATGTGCTCATGTTCACTCAGGGATGAATGGATAGGGAATATATGATATTATCTATACAGCAAAATACGATTCAGCAATAAAAAGGAGCTACAAATGCTCTTCTACTATTTTAATCTTTTTTAATCTTATTTTTTTTTAAAGATTTTATTTATTTATTTGACAGAGATAGAGACAGCCAGTGAGAGAGGGAACACAAGCAGGGGGAGTGGGAGAGGAAGAAGCAGGCTCACAGCAGAGGAGCCTGATGTGGGGCTCGATCCCACAACGCCGGGATCACGCCCTGAGCCGAAGGCAGACGCTTAACCGCTGTGCCACCCAGGCGCCCCTAATCTTAATTTTTTAAACAGCTTTGAGGTATCACTAATATATTAAAAAACTGCATATATTAATGGATCCAATCTGGTGAGTTTGGACATATGTATACATCATGAAACCATCACCACTAGCAAGGTAATAAACATATCCACTACCTCTGAAAGCTTCCTTTTGCCCCCACTCCTTCCCCTTTTTTGTGGTAAGACCATAACAGGAGCTCTTGAAGAAATTTTTATTAAGGGGGTAGAGCTCATCCAAATGCTATTTTCAACCAAAGATCAGAAGATGAGAAATCATGTTTCATTTGGTAAAAAGCCCTTCTTGTTTATTAATGTAACTTCACTATTCCTTCAGAGATGTGAAATGGCCACAGGAAGCTTTTTTCAAAGGCTTCACCTCAGAGGGAAGAGTATTCCTTCAAAAATGCTTGTAGCATTATTCTGTTTTTAAAGTATATTTTAACTGAATGCAAAAAAAAAAAAAACCCACCCACACAGACAGAATGTGTCCTCCCTTAAAGTACACTAAACTTATAAATTTTAAAATGTGTTAATTTGAAACGTAAGGTTCTGAAGTAAATGAACTTCAAATTAACTGCATTCAAAGCATCTCATATATTTTTTATAGAAATCTAATTAATTTGGGAAAAGCATTTACTTTGTATTTAGCCCTATTTTGAATAAACAGATCTTCGTTTGACAAGGTTTTATAATACATTAGGAAAATATTTTGTAGACTAATTTACACTGGTGAAATTAACTTCTACGATTTTTACTGTATTAGAAGCTTTCAACTGAATGTGTGCAGCAATGAATGCTATTATTTTAAAATCTAAATACATAAAAATTATAAATATTCAATAAGAAGATGCACTATTAGTAAGAGAATCACTTTAAGATACTTTAATCCCTCCTCAGAATGAACATGTCTGAGCAGCAAGATATCTTTAACATCAATACTATAAGATCTGGAAAGAATAAATCTATCCCATTTGTTAGAAGCAGCACCCTGGTAAGTTTTAAAACTGAAACGAAAGAATCCTAAGGTCTAGATTCACTAAAAGACCATCTCAAGCAACAGAAGATTTCCACAAAAGGATAGAGGCCAGCAATGGCTTACATGGGGGAAAAACTGAGGCATACTTTCTAAAGGATCTTAAAAAAAAAAAAGTCATCTAAATTCCTTACAGCGATTCATATAGTTAAACACAAAGACTCCTACAAATATTTTTATATTAGCAACAGGGACCAACTAGAGCTAATAAGAAAGCCACAGAAAATAAATGTATAAGAAATTGCAAGGATATATGGAACATGATCCTAGAAACAGCAACAAAATTAAGCCTTATGAAAGGCATTAACCAGGACCCTTCCAGGGACTCAGAAGGAGAAGCGTCGCACCTCNGAAAGCCACAGAAAATAAATGTATAAGAAATTGCAAGGATATATGGAACATGATCCTAGAAACAGCGACAAAATTAAGCCTTATGAAAGGCATTAACCAGGACCCTTCCAGGGACTCAGAAGGAGAAGCGTCGCACCTCCCCTTTAGAACACTGCACCAACCAAGCCCCGAAGCAAGGGTAGGGTGTAAAGTCCAGACAGAACTGCTGGGGGTCCAGCCCTAGAAATTCAAGATAGTTTCCAGAGGAGGGAGAAGTGCTTTAAATTGAGAAGCTGAAACAAAAAGAGTATAAGATTTTTTTTTTTTTTAAAAACCATACTACATGTCCACATTCCTGAAATTTACCTTGTCAGTATTATCCTAACAAATGATCTGGAATAGTTTGTCAGGCTGATTTGATTGCAGTGTGATATGTAACAAACAAGTGTAACTAAAAGAGCCCCTGGTTTTAAATACCATCTATCTACCGTAATGATTCCCCAAATCATATTTCTAGCTTGGACCTTTTCCCTAAGCAATCAGACTCATCCAGTGAACTATCAATGTGTTACATTAAGTGGTTATCTCAAAGTTGTCTGAACATGTCCACAAAATCCTTATTCCTGTGCTATTCTTTCTCATACTATCCTCATTGATCATCCAAAGCCCCAGGAATCCTAGATTTCTCATTTTCTGTTACCCCCATACTGAACCCAAAACTTACTGATGCCCCTTCCAAAATACGTGTCAAATCTCCCTAGTTCTACCCCAGTGCTACTCCTGCAGTTGAGAAAAGTATGATGTGCCACTTGGATTACAGTAACAGCATCTTCCTAGCAACACGACGTATGGTTAGGGTAACAATACAGTTTCCTCTGTTTCACTGTACTTTTGGTTTTCAGAGAGTATGCTTCCAAATTTAATTTCCTTATATTGATGTAAAATAAGGTTTGTCAGAGAAGTTGCTTCCATCCTCCCCTCACAGATAACTGTTTTTTAGAAGTTGTTGTTTTCCTTTCCACTATTTTTAAATATGAGCAAATACAAACCTATTTTCCCCTTCTTAGATAAAAAATAGTATAGTACACAAAATTTTCTGCATCTTGCTTTTTTTCACTTAATATATGAACATCTCTCAATAGAAGCGTGAATGTTAAACTCATATATTGCACACACCCCTCCCCCCCCACACATCCACACACACCCTCTTCCTCTAGGAAATAATTCTTTGGTAAATTATAGGGCTTTATCTATTTTACCAATTATCAAACTATAATCAGTGATCAGCTCAGGGCTGACATTCAGCCATACAGCACCAGTACAACTTNACACATCCACACACACCCTCTTCCTCTAGGAAATAATTCTTTGGTAAATTATAGGGCTTTATCTATTTTACCAATTATCAAACTATAATCAGTGATCAGCTCAGGGCTGACATTCAGCCATACAGCACCAGTACAACTTTAGTTTCCTCATTTAGAAACTTCTTTGAGGCTGGTGGATGCCTAAGCAAGGAGCCAGCACAAGTCCCACCTCCTGGATACTGCAAGGACTCAAGAGAGTTGATTGAAGGCCTCCTATCTGACTCCTTCTGGAGCCCCAGGTAAAGGCTGCCCTAGCACCCACCAGTGCTCAGGTCCTGTCCTTACATGTGCCCACAGACACCACAGGAGGAGCGAGCCTTGGCACTGGCAGCCCAGCGGACAAACTCCGCAGGTCCATCTGGTCTACCCAGGCTGTAGCTATCTGCTGTCTAATTACATCCCCTCACGTTGCTCCTTCTAGTAACCACAGCCTCTATTGGACTAGGTCTGAAAGTTCTAAGGACCTCAGAGGAGCGGGTGGTACCGGAAGTCACCACAGGCACTGTCTTGGTGCCATACTGCGAGTACTCCCATAACAGTATGCACATCATGGAAGCCCAAAGCTCTGAGACGTGGAAGATGCCCTGGACAAGGGACGCCTTTTTAATACTCTGTTGAGTTTCACAAACTCACTGAATGTCCAGCTAACATCAGCATAATATTAATTTTATCAATAAAAATGACAGCTAACCTTACCTATCATTTGTTCAGAGAATGGCACTGTTATAAATAAATATTACCTTATTTTGGTATTATATTTATTATCATCATGTCCATTTGCCAGATTAGAAAACATTACCACAGAGAGTCAGGAATCAAACCTAGGCAGCTCAACAACAGAGGCCAGGTTCACCACTTTTTTTCTATCTTTCTCTTCCTCTCATCTATCCTGAAGGATTAAGTCTAAACTTATTAAATATGAAATTCCAATAAATTATTTTTTTGCATTTGATGTTACTAGAGACAGTGAATATATAAGAACACCTGTCAGTATGGCAGAGGCTAGAAAACACTTCCATGTAACTGCTCAGCTCAGCAGAAGCTGATAAAGGATTCTGTATTATAAACAATATCATCACTATTTGAGAAAGTTTCTAGTTATTGTCACTACAAGTCAACTAATGACTACAAACTGAATGGAAAAATAACTGGATGAGTTTGAAACAGTTCCCAATGTCAAATCATGGCTCAGAAAAGCATATAATTTAGCTAGTAGTAGCAGCAAACCAAAGATCACAGCAATGATTTCTAAAAATAATTAAACGATTTTGAATTCACTAGAATAATCTGAGTTTTTCCTACAACTTATGCCCTTTGGTAGCTAGTTTTATTATAGATAGACTTTAATTTAGTGAGAGAACAAATAAATATATTCAATTTATTTACTCTTTATTTATATGTTAGTTTATATTATCATATCAGTTGTTTAATATTTTTAATATCACTTGAGTCCCTATAATGCCCTCACAAATGTACAGCAGCTTGAATTATTTACAGAATACAAACACAAATGTGCACAAATCACATCCAGACCTCTTACTAAAAACAGAAGCACAGCATGAAAAGAACTCCTTTGACCAGTGAGATTCAAGTCAGAATCCTGAATCCGAAACAGAAAACGCCAGAGAACATGGTAGAAAAGAAATCATTTTAAGATATTTGTAAGAACAACCTTATCCATAAGAAAAATCAGAAACAGACTAAATATCAGTAACTAAAAACTGCTGATAAAGTACGGTACACCCATGTAATAATATATTGTACAATTTGTATATGTGATATTGTGAAGTATATATGTTGGCAAGAAAAGTTCTATTTTTGAGTGGAAAAAAAGCAGATTACAACACTGTAATTTATTACGAATAAATAAATAAAATCTTAAAAAAAAAAGAACCCCACTTTCATTTTACCAAAAGCTGTTAATTAAGTTGTTGCTCCTCTTTGCAAAAGCTCAGTAATGATTTAAAATGAATGAAGGAGTATCTACACACCATGATCTGTAATTCATATCACCATCTTTCTTTTTTCTTTTCTTTTTTTTTTTTTAAAGATTTTATTTATTTATTTGACAGACATAGAGACAGCCAGCGAGAGAGGGAACACAAGCAAGGGGAGTGGGAGAGGAAGAAGCAGGGCTCATAGCGGAGGAGCCTGATGTGGGGCTCGCCCATAACGCCGGGATCACGCCCTGAGCCAAAGGCAGACGCTTAACCGCTGTGCCACCCAGGTGTCCCCATATCACCATCTTTCTAATTCAACTTTCATCATCTCTCCCCATTGCCTGATAAAAGTTTGCATCCATTCAGGCCTCTTTTCCTTTTGCTTCTCAAAACTCAAAACGGTGATTCACATTTGCCCAAACATGCGGCAGACAGGATATGGTCTTCTGATACTATCATGTGAACAATTTAGCTCATGCTTTCATGGCCTTAACTGTTTTTTCCCCCCTCTCTTAACTCTTGCACTTGCTTGTATTAGTAGCAGAAACTGTAAAGCAAATATTTGAGGGATCTTACCCCGTACTGAGGTTTGGTTTCAAGGCAAACTCCTTTTTTTTTTTAACAAAAAGTGTTAAAATTTCAGGAGTGATTTAAACCAGTTTAGAGAATATGTAAATAAACTTAGTGCAAATGCTTAGTTAAGTGTGCATCACATACAGTGTGCGGAGCGGGAATCATGGAAGAACAAACTGGAAAAACAATACAGGGAAATCAATCAATTTCTTATTACCATCTTCACAATAAAGCTTTTAATAAGAAACCAACAGCGTCAGTACATTCTTCAGTTCCAGTATCCATTGTCAAGTATTTATGTTCTCCTCAGTGATAGGTTTTTACTGAGCAGTACACAGGCAGTATTACTCATTAAAAAAAAAGTGAAAGAAGGATATATGAGGAGTTAGCATCATAAATAAACAACTATGATTTCATGTTTTAACACTTATTACATTTTCCTTTCCAACTTTATTTTTTTAGAAAGACAAGTGATAATTTAGAAACTTCTAACTGTAAATAATCTTCCTACTGGTCCACGAACTATACATTAATTGAGAATAATTATCTCTTCAAGATATAAAACTACCTAAGAAAATTATTTGATGGCTTGAATCAGATTATGTTATGCATGACGGGATGGGAGGAAAGGGGTATTTAAGAGTAGAAGCCCCAGTCCCTGGTCTTAAAAAGCTGAGAGACAACAGAGGAAAGATTTTAATTCTACTTGGCCTGTCCTGTTAACTGACACTTCTTCACTTCCTTTCACTCACAGTCAACTTCACTCCCTTTTTTCCAAGGAAAAAGCAACACTATATCTTCAATGAGCCCCTGATAAAACCATTTATGTAAGTTTAAAAACACATAAAAGTATACTTTCTATGAGCAGTTTAAAAACACATAAAAGTATACTTTCTATGAGCAAGCCATCGAATATAGAAATTAAAGTACTAATTAGCATGACTGGAATTTCAGAGGTTCTATCTTACCAACTCTTAAACAAGATATCCACAGCCTACTACTTAACTATGAAACCTTTTAAAAATAAAATAGGATTATCGGAAAATGCTTTAATTTTAAGAACAACACAGCAAAAATAAAATTAAAACTGTGAACAAAGGAAACTGAATATATTCTTTTAATGTTTATTTTTCCTGGAAAAATTTCTTATAGATATCATTCCCTTTCGTAATTCAAAAAAATGGAAGATTAATATGGCCACCTAGAGGAGAAAACATGATAACAAATATGCCATCACATTTTCTTACGTTTTCTAGTGTATCTGTATTTCAGATTTATATATATAAACTGTTCTAAAGGACTCAACTGACGAGGGTAATCATGTATGAAAAGACCTTGGCTGGATACTAGAGTAGCAATGATGACCCTAACAGAAGCTAAAACCACATTCGCTTTGCAACGGACCTGACAAATAGAGTTTTTATAACTTACCCTGTGACCTTTGGTTAAAAATTACCTACTCGATCTAAAATCTCTTCTCACTTCTGAAGAATGGATAATCTTATCTACCACAATGATTTGCAGTGAGGAGTAAATAGTATGGTGTGTACAGAAACTAACAGTCAGGTACACAGTAGGAGCTCAATATGGTAATTCTTACTACCCGGTCAGAAAGTTCTGTACTGTTCTCTCCTAGCCCTATCCAGGCCCTCCCTGACCCACTCTAATCTTACAGATACTTTCAGTATTGGCTGTTCCAAAACTTCTCTACTAGAGTTATTTAGTGTTGAGAAATGAACTAACAGTTCCTTACCAACACTAATGAGGTAATAGTATGTCATATAAAAAATGGACATTTAAGAATATTTTTTCTCTATCTTGTAAGTTCCCTTTAGTTACCTCACCCTACACCTCAGTTAACTTTGATCCTTATAAATTCACAGAATAAGATACAGAATAAAAGGTCAGAGCAGTAAAGAGAAACATAACCTACTATATCTATCCCTTTACTTGTACCTCAGGAAAAGGAACCAAATCCTACCAAGAGAACTATACTCAGCAATCCTCTTAGGTGGCCAGCCACAAAGTGAACAGTATTTCTGCTGAGTTAGCTATGCAGAGGAACGACCACCTGGTGGAGACTCAAATGTGCATTTGAACCAAATCCCTTTCCTTCCCACGTATATGCGAGAGGAGGGTTACCACTGTTGGGTTGGCGGGGGAAGGTGAACACCATGGTTATAATCTCATACGTACTTCTGCATCTTCCTGTGGGGACATGTTAAGAATTTATTATCACTTGAAATTGCTTTTACCGAAGACCTTGAACTCTGAAGTCTCCCCCTCCAATCAAATTCTCCTTTCTTCCCCCATTCCACCGAATCCATTTTGAGCTCAAAGCAATTTGACTTTTCAATAAACGATAACCTATGATACAAAACTATTCTCCTAGTTTTTTGTTTTCTTACATTGTCACTTGGTCATCTCTTCATCCTAAATCCCAATGACAGCGTTTTAACAATAAGGATATCCATCTCCACATCCAAATGTTCCAGACTTTTCTGATTCAGCACGACGGAAACTAAATTACCTCCTCCCACACAAACTTACTTCTCTAAGACTCTCTGAACTAATTAAAAACCTTGATTCTTCACTCACTGCACACATTCAATCATTCAAGATACACTGAGACCATCCTTAAATCTAGACTCTGTGTCCCCAAACTCACTGCCAATGAAGGTCTCATCACTGCTTATCTAACTGGTCCTTTCTACCTTCAGTAGTCCTACCTCCAATTCATTTTCCATTACAATAGCTAAATAATCTTTCTTGAATACATTTCTAAAAGCACCACACTGTCCAGCTTAAAAATCTTTCAGGACTCTGTATTTCCTTTAAGACAATAAACCCCTAAACATGGCATTCAAACCTATTACCTATTCTCCAAACACAGATTCTAAGCTAAAGACGCTAAAATACACTCTCATTTGCTTTCACGCAATCACAATTCCATGGCTGTTGAAATAGTTTTCACTCAAGTCCAGTTCACCCACTCTGTGAAGACTACATTAGACTTCCCGATATCCCCACCTTCCAAACAACAACCGAGTCACCTCCTTCTCTGAATGTCTACGGCACTTTGTTCATGAAACTAATAGACCTCTTATCATATTATATTATACATATGGTCAATGGTCTTCCTCCTCTAGTCTGTGGGCTCTTTGAAACAAGCTTGTTTTATTCATCTTTACACCTACAGTACATAGTATGGCACATAAAAAGCTTTCAACAAATGTTTGTGAAATAAATCTAATTTCAGAATGCCTAAAATCAATCTACCCGGGGTGTTTTATCAAATTAACGTAGAGGAGAAATGGTAGGAAAGTAGAGATGGGTCCCAAATACACAGGTAAAATGAAAAGAGAAGGTGCCTCCGGGACATTGGCAGCAGTTTCAGAGCTTAGGGCAAGAACAGAAGAGCCACTGAGGTTATACTTCTCTCCTCACTGCTTTTCTCCCAGACTACAGAGCCGTGATAGCACAACAGAACCATGGGGAAGCAATCAAGACAGCACAGAAGTGGAGGGAGTGAGGGGGAAGAAGCAGTGAGGAGGAAAAAATAAAAACCCTAAACTGAAGCTGCAAAAAGGGAAGTGTCCGGGGTGACAGATGACATATGCAAGCCCTTGCTCATGCCCGCTCGCTTTCATCACCACCACTGTTTTCTCTACCCTCGGCCACAATGACCATTTACTGTCACTTACCCATAGGGGTCAGAACTATGTTAAAAACTACCACATATACCATGTAATGTTCACAACAACTTTATCAGGAAGGTATTATCCACATTTTAGAGACAATGAAACAAACCTAAAAACCATTAACTGTATTGCCCGAAGTTTGTAGCTAACATGTTAAGTCGCAGAAGCCAGAATGAAAACAAGGATCAGGTTCAAAACCCCTTCCCTTATGGCTCTACTATTCATGTGCCAGGGATGGAAGGGGTGGACGTATGCTGGGGACTGGCTTTACTGCGTCACGTCACTCAGTTATCTTTGTAAGCACAGGTTCTATTTCCTCTCGTACTAGAAAGGTAATTTTGAGGGTAGCATCTAGTATTTTTTATTTCTTCCCTACAATCTCATAATGAGCTTTCTATATAGTAATCACTCAGTATTTGATTAATTTCTTATTATAAATTGTGTGCTAGTAGAAATAAAAAGGAGGTACATCGATCATTAGCTAGCATTAAGCCAAATTAGAACACCAAAAAGATGATTTAGCTCCTCTGACAACTCTATGTGGGGTAAGACTTTAAGTAATCAATAGTTATAGGCCCTTAAACACAAACCACAGCTATAAAATGAAGGATAGTTTGTGTCTGATGTAATAAAAAACTGCTGTCTAAGATACATTACTCTCTTCTTCATAGCTGAGAATAAGGATAACAATTACTGAGAGCACTCATACATTCTACCAGTGTACGTGAGCAGCCTACCTAAAATGTGGAAATAAGTATGTTTTAATTAATGGCAACTAATTTCCAATATAGAAAGATGTAAAAACATGGTAGAGTGGACATGTATTTTCTATATAGGTTGAGTTTTAAGTCAAGGTCAATCCATGAAGTAAAGATCAATTACAGACAAAATAACCCTTGAAAATTCCTGAAGTCACCCTTACGGCAAAGTATAATACAGCATGAACTCTCAGTCCACTGGACACTGTTTCCCCTTACACGGAACAGCTCACTATTTCTTCTGCCGTGTGCCGCGTGAAGTATTCAGCTTCTGTTTAGGGGCCGCGCTGAACGAAGAAGCACACATTTACACACTAGAATCAAGTTCAACGCTCTAGGAGACCTAGAGTCTGCCAGTTTCCACACCAGGTATTTGGAAACTGATTCCATGTGAGACAACAGCAGATTCACTTCTTCCACCTCGTGGTTGTGTTGTGTAAAGAGCAACACGAGTCCTGTGGTAGTTAAAATTATTTGGTGATTTGCTTTTAGGTGTTTTGGGTTTTGGCTTCAGTCCGAAGACCTGAATTTTGATAAATTATATTCACAGAAACGGGACTCTGCTTATCTTTTGTTTTATCGTGCAGCTACAGAGGCCTAGAATTTTAGGTACAAATAATCTAATACTATAGCGTGTGATCTAAAAAAATCAAATAAGTAGCCTGTGTTACCTTCATCTATTGAGGCTTCACTACTGTAGCCATCATACTCCGCAGACAGAGGGCTGTATTTTTGTCTTGTTTCCCAAGCATAGTTCTTTTGTCTCGAGTCTGCCAACGGTAGTCTGGAATTGTGTGTTCTGGACAAGGCCTCATGATATTTACCCAATGCTTCATCTTCACTTTCAGAGGATGAACCATGCTCATCTTTGTCCAGGTAGGAATTATCTATTTGGAATGACAGAGAGGACAAATCAAAATTTTAACACAATAAACTATGACGAATTTGATACACACACATACATACACGCAGAGAGATATATGTCACATATATTCACATACACATGAATATACATATACACATACATACACAATGTGAATTTTCAACTTTAAATAATAGTTTTTTCACTTAAGAAGCTCAAAGCTTTAGGGGCGCCTGGGTGGCACAGCGGTTAAGCGTCTGCCTTCGGCTCAGGGCGTGATCTGGGGTTATGGGATCGAGCCCCACATCAGGCTCCTCCGCTACGAGCCTGCTTCTTCCTCTCCCCCTCTCCCTGCTTGTGTTCCCTCTCTCGCTGGCTGTCTCTATCTCTGTCGAATAAATAAATAAAATCTTAAAAAAAAAAAGAAGCCCAAAGCTTTAGATTTTCCTATTTTTAATAGAAAAAGATCAATTTGTATATTCTCATTATAAAAAAAAATGTTAGTCACAGGGATTTTCCAGCCATGTTACAGATAAAGGAAATAACAGAACTTGCCACGAGACACAATTTTTTAAAGGCTCAGTAGCACACAGAGAGACTTGGAAGCATTATTGCCAGTACCTATGAACCTGATTCAAACTAGAATGTGACTAGAGACATTTCAGTTATCATCTGGGTCCAAATTTTCCAAAATGATAATGCTTATTTCTAGGAGAACAGAGAAATGGGCAGACATATACTGTTGGCGGAATTATCACTGGTACAAATCTTCTAGAGAGCAATTTGGCAATACGTATCAAACTTCAAATCTGCACAGTCTGTGATTCATTTCTAGGAATTTACCAATTCCATCTCCAAGAATTTGGCCTAAGAAAATAATTAACAAATGAGCAAAGATATGTACTTCAGACAATTCACTGCACTGTGTTAAATAGCAACAGAAAACAAAAATAAAATATTATCTAAACGTCCATCACTGGGCTTTGGTTAAGTACGCTGTGATATCTCTAAGCAATGATACAGTATGCAGTCACTACAAACGAGGAGGTGAACTCACAGGTACTCACGGAAGAGGAACTACAACATTATGTTAAGAGAAAAGAGGAGGTTATAAAATAGAAAGCAAACCTATATTCCCATTTAAACACACACACAAACACACTCCCACATGCAAGATACACACACACAGAGACACACATATATGCAATGTATGTTCATACGCACATACAAAAATATGTGGAAGGACATACTTATTTGCTTTGAAAGGGAGAGTTACTAAGAAAGTTTTACTTAAGTATAACTAAATTTCAAATAAATTTTTCAGGATATACAAAACGTATTATTCTTAAAATAATAATTAACTAGTATAATAGTAACTAGTTGTTACCATTTTTTTTAAAGTAAAAATTTTAAAACTACACTATGTTGATGGTCATTTAACCTAAGATGAGCCTTCTCAGAATAATAAAACAATTCTGGAAAGATAAAGAGATAGCAGCAGGTAGAATTTATTAGTTTAGTAGAGGTATTTTTCTCTTTATAAACATTTGAGATCATCTGTATGAAAGGAATCAAGGTTTGAAAATCAGGTGGGGAGACAGAATAAGTCATTTAAAAATATGGTAGAGAAATGGTATGTTTAGAGTCAGAAGGAAGGGAGCCTGGATGTCACTAGTCTAAGTCCTCCGTTTTAATTCAGTAAGAGAAAGCTATGAAAGGGTAAAGCTATGACCAGTGTCATATTCTGCACGGCCCAATATGTAGTCACTAGCCACATGCAGCTATTTGATTTAAAACAAAATAATTCATGAAAGTTCTTTTGAAAATCTCCTTTTCCTTACCTCCTACAACTCCCAAGTATATAATCAGTCACCCCTCACAACCCTGGAGCAGCAGGTCTTTCGGCCCATGGGTCCTGTCCCCCTGTCCTTTTTGCACCAAAAAATAAATAAAATAAAATAACTTAAAACCCAGTCTCCCCAGTGCTACCGGCCACATAAGTGCTATAGGTGCGTGTGGCTAGTGGTCACCACATGGACTACGTGGGACTTTTCCATCAGTGCAGAAAGTGCTGTTAAGCTGGTGCGGAGGTGATGGTAGATCTGGTCTAGAACCTGGGCCTTCTGACTCCCAGTTGAGAGCTTTAGCACTTTGTGGGCTCCCATGGTGGTGGTCTCTAAGGCAGCAGAAGAACTCTGAGGAGGGTCACTAGACATTCTGCCATCACACTTCATTTATTATAAAATATGACCTAAAGCAGTCCTGCATTCAGAAATATAGAAGGAAACTCTTCCTTCTCTTTCTATACCCTCTAAGCTTTATGAACAAACCTAGAACACAGGTATTAGTAATACTGATATTACTATTAACCAATAATATTAGAGTTCAACTATATGAAGAAGTAATCTATGGATCAAATGATTTTCAAACGATTTCTAGAACATAATATGTTTACGTTTAGTACTAACTATGATCTAGAATACCTGAGAGACACTTGAGTTTTCTAGGGACCAGCATGCTTCTGAATGAAAACAAATCAAAACAAAATTAACTGTATACCGCTACATATGTAGCACTTATTACTGCTGTCTATTCTGTTATTTTCTGAACATATATATTCTACTTTATTTTAATTTGCTACTTCAAATAATAAGGCTAAAAAAACTAAACCAAGGCTACGCAAAACTACTGAATTTGATAACTCAAAACAGTCAAAAAAAGTCAAAACAGACTTCAAAAAGGACATGCTTCCAAAAACTGACTTTCCTTTTTAATTAGTCTCTCTGTCCTGGATCAGCCTCTATGATATCACTTAAATATCATCCATATAATTGATAAATAGCAGACCCTGATTCTGCATGAAGTCATGCAGCAGAACTGAAAGTCTTCCTCATTTCTACTGCTACTCAGATTTTTGTTATTTTTATGAGAATCTAAATTTACAGAAAAATGACAGATATAGATGTATTTTAAATAAGAGCCAGTATACTTTTGGCCTTATGATCAGATAGCAATAAATGGAAATGACTAAGGGATTACCAAAAGTAATCACTAGCAGTACAAAGCATTTCTGCAACCAAACCAAGTAACTGTCGGCTCACTGCTTTGAAAATTGTCACAAATATTGTGGTTAAAAACTAGAAATGATTGGTTGGGATCTTAATTCTACATAGAGAACTCATGAAAAACAATAGATTGTTCACGTATACTCATTGTAAACACAGAACTCATATAAAATTCTTGATATGTGGCTAAATGAACAGACACATATCCTGAAGGGTGTTATTCAATAAAATAAACTCTAGGGGCGCCTGGGTGGCTCAGTCAGTTGAGCGTCTGACTCTTGATTTCCCTTCAAATCATGATCTCAGGGTCAGGGGATGGAGCCCCTCCTTGGGCTCTAAGCTCAGCAGGAAGTATGCCTCTCCCTCTGCTCATCCCCTGCTCGCACTCTCTCTCTCTCAAGTGAATAAATAAAATCTTTAAAAATAAATAAATAAATAAAACAAACTCTATTGCTCTAAAGGAAAAATAAAAAGCACTTGATACAGATTCTTATGGGGATAGACTCGAAAGGCAACATAGCATAAGGGTCTCAGGGGTCAGTTACAAAAATATTAAATTTTAAAATTCAACTATAGCATACTAAATACACTCCAACGAGAGAATGCCTACTACTTGAAACTGGAGCTTCTGGTTGTCGAATAAACAGCCACTAAGAAAAATTAGGGCCACTGAAAAATTGGCCAAATAATGCAGGGACCAGGGACAATACTTAAGTTAGCAGTGTACAAAGAACATGAATGCTTTCAAAAGGATGGTCAGGAAAAAAAATGAATGACCTTAAAAGTGTCTCCCAGTAAGAGGATTCAAGAAAATGTCAAATTAGATATATAGACACGTATAGGAAAGTTTGGAAATTTGGATGTTTTCTTAATTCAAAAAATCAAGAGAAAAGTTTATCACTCAAACCCCCAGTAGGAGACCTCACCTTTTCCTGGTATTATCTTAGAATAGTTTTCATCTTTACTCTTTGCTGTTCCTTTGTGGGCAGAAATGGCTTCATTTTTCTTTGTTTTTATGTCTCCTTTCACTTTGTAGCACGTTGCTGGATTTTTTTGTTCTTTGATTTTTCCGTGTAACTTATCTGTAGAATTAGTTGATGGTACTGGATGTATGTCTTCTTTCATAATGGGTTCCTGTATCATATGTCTGTTGCTTGCCAAAATATGTTTTGGAGAACACTCATTTCCTGACCACTCATTCCCTCTGGGTCCTTTACTTTTAATATCTTTTTCAGCTTTCTTTAAATGATGTTCTCTCATTTCTTGATATCTTACCTCCTTTAAGTCATTCTTACCATCATCGGGACTTCCTAATCCAATTTTTTTACATCTGTCAGTATGTTCAAGTTCTTCACAAGCAGATCCAGCCCTTGCATTCTGCTTGGTAACCGACATCCCACCATCACTCAAGTGACCTCTCAAAGAAGAATCACCACCAGCATTACCGCCTTCTTGGCCTTTTGACAGAGCCTGTTGCCTATCATTAATATGTCTGAACCCTTTTTCTTCGTCCATTCCGTGATCTTGCTTTTGTGAAACTGAAGTATTGTAACAACCAATTCGATTAGCTCTGTGCTCTAAACTGGACTGTGTTTTCTGACAATTAGTGTCTTTGGAGACTTCTGGTGACACGGCATTGGCTTGTTTAGAAGTATCAACTACAGTGTCTGCTACTGCACAGTTTTCTTCTTCTGGGCGAAAGCCATTTATCATACTTGTTACCTGCTCAGCAACTGAGTCAGTTAAAGCATAGCTGACTTCCCCAACAGCAGTGGTCAAATCTTCTACGGCATTACTGATTGTGTCCAGCAGAGAAGATACCGAAGGCAGATTCTGCTGGAAAGTTTTGAAAAATGCCATTTTCTAATTCCTATTCCTAACAGATGCAACAATGGAATTCTCTCTTCTCAAAATATCAACCACTTAGGAATTTGAATTTAAAATGTACTTAAATGTTGTTACTCATGAGCTCTGTATTATTATTCTGCATTGTGGCTTTTAATCTTTCTGTAAATGCATTATGCATTGAAAGAAATACGTCGAAGCAAAAACTCTTCCAAAAAAAAAAAAAATCAAACCACTTGGCTTAAATGTTATAACATTTTTTCCCACTCCATAGCTATCATAACAGCAGCAAGACAATATTTTCCCCTCAAATATTATTGGTTTTTTTATTCTATACCTGCAAGAAGAAGTATAAAAAGGATGTTTATTATGGACTTTTGGTTTATTTACTAAGAGTCTATGTAGGGGAACTATCCTATATTATTAACAAACTACCAGCATCATTTCAACTTAAGACAACTACTAAGGGGAAAATAAGCAATTTGCACAGAGATCAGGACAGAGGAAAGAGCAGAGGGTGAACACTTGCACAGTTGCTACCAGATGCAAGGCATTGGGATTTACAAGTTGTTATACCTGATCTCACAATAACTCTAGAAAGTCAATATTATTATTCCTATTTAATATGTGGGAAAAAACAAGGCTCAGAAAAAGTAAGGTTCGCAAAACCTTTCCAAAGGATCCTCAAGGTCAAAACTATTTTTAGAATAACAGTGAGGGGATATTTAACTTTTTCACTTTCATTTGCTCATAAATGAACACTGGAGGTTTCCAGAGGCTACATGGCAGATTGGAGAAGCAGACATGAGAATAACAGCTGGTTCTTCTTTGCCAGTCATTAAAGGGATCTGCAAAAAATATAAAACAATGGCACTCTTCTCATCATTTTGGGGAGGGGGGAATAGAAAATACACTTTTTTTAAGTTCAAAAATGTTACTTATATTTAACATGTATGTAATAGGCTTTATTGGGGTTTTTGTGGGGTTTTTTGTTCCAAGTTCTTATTTAAATTCTAGTTATTAACATATAGAGTACTATTGGTTTCAGGAGTAGAATTTAGTGATTCCTCACTTACATGTAACACCCAGTGCTCATCACAAGTTATTAGGTCTTTTTTAAACAAATAAATTGATAAGAATATTTTTAAATCTTCTCAGTTTTAACTTTTACTCTGGTACTTATCAATAGATAGAATCACATAAACAAAAGCTCTCTGTGGTCTTCAATACTTCTGAAGAGTGTAAAGGGGTCATTAGCTCAGAGAAAAAGCAGAAATGCTGAGCCAGGGGATTCCTGGAGGCTGCCCAAAGAGAGATCTTTAACCAGTTCAACTCTACACAAATGATCAAGAAGCAAGACTCAAGTATGAGAAACGTTAAACTTGAATCAAAAAATCACAAAAATACTACACTTTCCTGAGGCAGAAGTCACAGATGTAATCCAGAAACCAAAAAATTTTTATAAACAATGCTATCATTTTTTAAGTTACCAGAAGTAAGAGAACAACACCTCTCCAACACCGTACACAGACAAGAAAAGCCAGGTTTTTCTGCTAATGCTCTACAATACTGTTCTAAATTAACACCTTGCTTTTATGATTCTCAACTTGCTTCTGCTATCATTTATATAAGCCAGTCTCTGTAAACAGCAAATAAAGAACTCTTACAATAATCTAAAAAAATTAACTCCACGGAATACTTTTCATGAAAGAGAGAACGAGATTATAGCCCTCATCTCTCCTGGTATCTAGTAGTAGTAAGTGATATAATGCCTTGCACCAAGGGAGGGGGAGGAACACTAATTTTTATAAGCAGACTTTATCTATACATTAAGTAAAGAAAGAAAACCACTTTTTCCAAACAATTAAATGATCCATCAGCTGAGAATTCAACAGCAAATAAAGAAAAAGGGTGAATACTTTCAAAACCCTTCTATGGGATTATGGGGAAAAGCTCTCCAAAGAGTTATTTGGACAGTAAGATTTAAGCAATATAGAGCAGAAAGATACTTCCTTCTTAAGCATAACTACTCATATTACAGGCTCAAAAGCATAGCTTACATATGAAAAATGAAAATGTCACTTTCTGAAAGTATGCAATTCATCTTTATGTGATATATTAGCAATTTGTGAACAGAAAGATAATTGAACATAATTTACTTATTGGATTTTTTTTTTTTACTCTCACAGAAAAGTGGCTCAAATGCTAGTATACAGTATGTCAAAACCAACCTTACCATGTATGTTTAAAAAATAAAAAAACAGAATGGTATAGATAAAAAGAAAAAGTAAGAAAAGCAGTGATGATACTTACAAATTTTATCTTTTGAGTTCTTCCTTGTACTGTATCCTGAACCAAGATCTGGAAACCCGCCAACATTTTCAAAACAGAACTTCTTATTAATATAGAGAAAAAGGAGCAGCATCAAGATAATAAACACCCCAACAGCTGACAAAAATCCAACTGCCTCTGGAGATACTAGAGGAAAAAAAAGTCACAGCTGTAAGCGTTTATTCTTCTTTAAGCTACAAATCAAAAGGAACCCCCCACACATATGTTAGATTACACCTTAGTTACATTATACTTTTTGTCATAGTTTACATAGGTTTATAAGAAAAACAAACTGCACCATTTAATAAGCTGTTAAATTCATTCAACAGTACTTATTCAAATCTAAAAGTTTCTGTATAAATTATGTTGAAGCAATCTTAAAAGGAGTTAATAAAATAGGCAGTTACATATTTAGTCCATTTAAGAGTATTACAAAAATTTTAGCACAAGAATTAGAAAAAATTATTTCCCATGCACAGGAATCTTAGCCAAATTTATAAGAACGTATACTATTATTCTTATCTCTAAAAGCTCCAATGGCCCATTTTATTTAATAAACTCTGGACTTCTTAACTTGGCATTCAAAGCTCCAGCCTCTCTTTTCAGTATTACACCCTAATCAAATGGTTCCACCCACTGCCTCCTAATCAGCTGCATGCATTTCCACACACCTTGTCTCTGTTCATCTTCTTCCCTTCACCTGGAATGACCGAGTCTGCTCTCTACCATATCTCATTCACTCATTCAATCAACAAATATTCCGGACCAGCAGCCATACACCAGGCATTATCACATGCACAGTTCCTGTGTTCCATGAACGGTCCAGTGAAGGCACTGATGATGTGGCGCAACAGAGTCCGTGAGTAGGGAAAAACAGGGACTATGAGTCACAGAAACAATTAAGCCACTGTTGAAGGATCCAGTAGGCTTTTCTGAAAGTTATGGCCTCCATGATAATATTCTAAGAATTATTAAGAATTAGCAAGTTACCACTATCCCAGGCAGAAGACATGGCAAGTGCAAAGGCCCAGAGACAGGAAATCACTGTATATTCCAGAAACTTAATGGAACTTTGTTATGATAAACCAGATTCTCAAGAGAATAAATGAAATCATACATGGAGATGTTGTACAGTGAGAACAACAACAACAACAATCAACAACTTCTCCAGTCCTCAGCAATCTCTCAACATTTGCATTATTTGTCACTACACCAGTCATTTGGAGTTAAACAGGAACTCCTAATGCTTACATGTAATACTCAAGTATTAGGTGAGAAGGAATGCTAAGCCTCAAATACCCTCTACAACCTACAATCTACTTTTTCTTCTTCCACTGCTCAAGCAGCAACTAAAACGTCAGCGCCTCCCAGATTCTTTCTTTAATCAGAAGGACCACAGCAGTTAGCATCTATATAACTCATTTGTTTAAAATGAAGTCGCCAACCAGTCCGATGAGGACTGTTTTTATCTCCTAGCTTTTCATTATTTGTGAATGTCAGCCATCCAGGGTGTAGAAGTGCTAGGTCATGAGTCTACTCAAAGCTGGATCAACAGGATTGTGGTGGAGAACGGAGCAGAGTGACACTGTAAGGAAAAGGGGAGAGACTGAATGTAGAAATGCATCTACATATCAGGACGAGGAACAGTTCCTGCTACCAGAAACGAGAAGTTATGCCCAGACATTAGCTCCGACTGTCTCATTTTTCAGGTTGGAGAACAGTCAGGAAAGACAACAGTATTTTTTTTTTTAAAGATTTTATTTATTTATTTGACAGAGATAGAGACAGCTAGAGAGAGGGAACACAAGCAGGGGGAGTGGGAGAGGAAGAAGCAGGCTCACAGCGGAGGAGCCTGAGGTGGGGCTCGATCCCTCAATGCCGGGATCACGCCCTGAGCCGAAGGCAGACGCCCAACTGCTGTGCCACCCAGGCGCGCCAAGACAACAGTATTTTTACTAAAAAATAATCTAAGCTATATTACCAAAAACAGTGGTATGCATCAAGCCTGAAGGATGAAGTAAAAATGAAAACAGAAGAATTATCTTCAACAATTCTAATAGCTAGGGAAGTCAGAAGCAGGACAGGACCTGGTATAAAAAGGCAAAATGCTCAACAAACTTATCTTCAATCCTGTGCCATAAGCACGTATGTATAGGAGCTCCCCCTTTAGCCCAGGTCCAAAATACACTTGAAAACTGGATGCATTTAAGTGAACACACAGAGTTAGATAATATGCAACCTGAAAATCTCCCATCTCTTAAAAGACCGAACGAAAGAAAACATAGCTCACCTCACTTAAAAAAGCTAAATTATTGCTAACAAAAATAGCAACAAACACATGTACCATATATTACATACTAGGGACTGTTTTAAGTACTTGACCTATATTAACTTTTTAAATCTTCACAATTATACTATTATCTCCATTGTAAGTTGTGATACGGAGATATTAAATTATGTGCCCAGCTTATGAATGGAGGGGTCAGGATTCAAACCGTGTCTAGCTACAGGATCTGTGCTTTTAACTACTGCTCATGCTACTTCTCCTGTATTCCTTCTCTCCTCTTTTTGTCTCATCTCATGTCTCGGTCCTTATTTCTGCTTTTCTCTTTTCGTCTCCTTCCTTCCCATTTGAAAATTTAACCTCGGGTGGAGGAGGAATCAACTATAAACAAGTATAATACAGTGAGTGCTATAATAGAGGCAGGAATACAAAGTATTATTGGAACACAAAGAAATATGACCTGGGGAAGTTACAAATGCTACAGAAAGGAGGTAACACTTGAGCAGGGTATGAAGGATTAATAAAACTCTACCAAACAGTGAAGGGACAGATGAAATAGTACAGTGAAAGACACAGAAACAGTGTGCATGGCATTCTAGGCGTGCTAGTGGGTCACGGTCACGTCTGTCTTACTTGCCTCCGTGTTCTCAAAGCATTTAGCACAACGCGACATAGCTGACGTTATATAATCATTTGTAAATGAACGAACGAATGAATGTGTGTTCAGGAAAGATCTAGAATATACCAGAGGAGCTGAGACTAGAGATAAAAGCAAGATCCAAAATGTCAAAGAAACTTGAATACCATCCTGAAGATATTGTATTTGCAGAACTCTATTGCTTAAAACATTAAGAAAACTGGAATATAGTAGGAGTGATTGGTGGCAATGCAGGAGGAGTTCCTTTTTTTCATTTAAATTCAATTAATTAACATATAATGTATTATCAGTTTCAGAGGTAGAGTTCCGTGATCCATCAGTTGTATATAATACCCAGTGCTCATTACATCGCCCAGTTACCCCCTCCCCTCCAGCAACCCTCAGACTGTTTCCTGATTAAGAGTATGAGGAGTTCTTACAGGAAGAAGTAACAGTGGTGACAGGGAAGAGGGGTGAACTCTAGTTTTGTTCAAGGAAAACAGATAATAAGCTAATCGATTAGATGTAGAAGACGAAGATAAAGAGAAGCCGAGGATAATTCTAAAGTTTCTAGTCTGTGTGAATGAGTTACCGGTTATGCCATGAACCAAAATGAAAAAATATAAAGGGAAAGGGACATAGTTTAAGGCATGAGGGCTAAGAGGGAATTGGAGAGAGAGAGGTAGGTAATGAGTTTAGTTGTTGACGTGTTACATCAGAACTGCCAGACTGTTTCAATGTGGATGCCTAGTAAAGAAAGGGAAGTGTGAGCAGAGCGCGCTCCTGAAGGTGGGGTTTGTTATACATGATTCGAGAGTTTTCCTCCCTTTGTTCAGCCTATTCCAAGTGAAAGATTTTACTGACTAAATACAAACCAACCTGGCACATGACGGGTAAATCTTATTTAACAAGTTTTTAGATAGCTACGTACTGTGAGTTTGGAAACATTTTTAACAAAAAATCTTTCTCCCCTAGAAAAAGGAGAAAGAGGCTTAACGTAAATATACTAGTCACACAATTCCTTTCTTATCCATTGCCTAAACGTCCATCTTCTACAGTCTTTGAAATACTTTATGTATTTAAATTTTAAAACAGTAATACGCCTGTATACAAGAAAAAAACATTTTCTAGTAGAAAATATTAAAAAGCTTCAGACTTCTATTTTCCATCCTTATCTCAGGATTAAAATAATATTGATTATTTCAAATGACATGATACTGTAAGTTGACCAGTAACAGTTCTAAGCATGGAAACATTTGACAAAGCCTTGTGCATAAAACTGCAAAAGAAAATACACTGAAATTAAAGACATGAATGCTATACACCATCAAAAAAACAAAATAAAATTACACTAACTTAGATCTCACTATAGAAAATATATTTTCCATTCAGTATAAGAAATTATGCCTAAAATCTTATTTATATTATGAACCTACTTACAAAGCCAGTCTGCATAGGTATTCCTAGGATTATGATTAAATTATCTGTACATAAACCTACTCTTTCCCAAAATTCTAGATTAGCCACTGCAAGCAAGTAAACGCTATTGCAAAATGCATATTACCTTTTAAGGAGGAGCTTCAAAACCTATTTAACAGCAAACAGATAATTAGTTTAGGTTAATATACATTTGCAGAATTTAATTTGCTGAATCGAATTTGAGTTAACCAAAAACTCAAAATTCACTAATGCATTATTTCCCTATAATCCAAATTTGTAAAATTTACATGTGATACACAATAAAACCAAGACCAAATAATAATATGAGCAACATCAAATATTTAAGAGTGCTTATTACTTGCTAAGGGCTGTTTTTTTAAAGTTTTTTTTAAATTCCAGTTAGTTAACATATACTGTAATATTAGTTTCAGGTGTATAATACAGTGAGTCAGCATTTCCATACACACCCAGTGCTCGTCGCAGCAAATGTTCTCCTTTTTTTTTTTGCAATTGATATGATTTTATATGTAGCAAATCCTAAGGACTCATCCAAAAAAACCCAGAACTAATGAACAAATTCAGTTTAGTTACAGAATACAAAATATAGAAAATTCAGTATCATTTCCATATACTAACAACATATTTTCTGAAAAAGAAATAACAAAATCAATCCCATTTACAATAGCATCAAATACTCTAAAATACTTGGGGACAAATTTTACCAAAAAGGTGAAAAATCACCACTTTGGAAACTACAAGACATTGATGGGGAAAAAAAGACAAATAAGTGGAAAGGTATTCCATATTCATGGATTAGAAGAATTAATATTGTTGAAATGTCCATACTATCAAAAGCCAACTATAAATTTGATGCAAAGTCTATGAAGATTTCAATGGCATTTTTTTTTTTACAGAAGTAGAAAAAAAATACTCCTAAGATTTATATAGAACCTGGTCAGGATTATATTGTTTAAATTCTACAAATGAATGTTCTCCTTAAGGCCCATCACCTATCTCACCCATCCCCCACCCACCTCCCTTCTGGTAACCATCAGTTTGTTCCCTACAGTTAAGAGTCTATTCTTGGGTTGCCCCTCTCTCTCTCTCTTTTTTTTTACCCCCTGGGCTCATTTTAAGCATTACATTTAGGAGTTACAAGCATTATCCAGTTGATTCTTCACTACAACCCAATTTTACCGATATGGGAACTGAGGCTCAGAAAGAGTTAAGCAGAATTTTCAAGATCTTAAAATTATTATTCAGTGATAGAGTCTTGATTTGAAGGCAGGCATAATGACTCTTGAGCCAAAATGTCAAACACTCATCCCTATTGCTTCCTATTTGCCAGGCATTGTTATAATCTCTCTCATTTTAAAACGTAATGGTCAAAACAACTTTATGTACAACTTTAAGTATATCATCTTAATCTTTAGATTAGTAAACTGAGGCCCAGAGACTAATTAACTTGTCTCAGGCCACTAATACAGAAAAATGGTAGAACCTGGATTTGAACCCAGACATTCTAACTCCAGAGCCCCTGTTCCTAAACATCCAGCAATACTGCTTCCTACATGCCAACCTGTAATATAAAATAAGGGAAAGCTATGTGATCAAAGTAATAGAGCTTACTATATACATTAAAACATTTTATGATTTAGATTTTATATCTGTTTAAAAATAGCAACTGATTCAAGCTTCCTCAAAGTAAAAATATAAATTATAAAACTGGAATAATTTTTTCTATTCAAGATACTTTCCTAAATATGCTAAAATTAATTACAGAAGTATGCTTAGAAACCAAAATGCATGGTACATCCTTATAGTATATGCCATGTTTGAAAAGTTTAAAACTAAATGCATCCTATAGAATAATAAGCTTGATAGTCATCAGTAATGCTCACTAAAAATATATCTGGTCTGTATATAGTCCTATAAGGTCTCTGTGAGCTGTATGATCCCTTGTATGAAGTGTGTAAAGATTCTACTGCAAAGTAAAAAAGTATAATATCTCACCAGGAAATCCAAAAAGTTTAGCTTGTCCAAGATTAATGATTACTTATGTACAGTTGACTGGCTTTACTGTTATCTTTACTATACATTTAGAAATGAATATATATACACATATATATACATATTTATAAAAGATGAAAAAACCCACTTTTTGTCAAAATCCAAGTTTCAATAATAGTAATACAATTCACTTTAATTTCTACAGATAAATTGTTCATAGGAAGAAAATGGTGAAATGACAGTCTTATAAAAAGTAAAAGCAGGAGCAAATCCATTTTGACTCTGAATGTATTGCAGAATTCACTTAAATTCTACTTTCCATTTTGTCACAAAGAAAACATTTTCTATTTAAGTTTTATGAAAAAAATACTAGGATATACATAAAAGTAAGTATAAGGGAGATATTTATTTATTGAGCTTTTGTATTTTCAATATTATTTGTGCTCTTCTCTAAAGTTTATTTGTATCAAAACTAATTACAAATGTTATATTCATATCTGTAAATTATAATAAATTTTACTAAACTATTCTTTTAATTATATCATAAATGCAAAATTAAATAAAGTACCCATGCTTCTTATAATTCTTTAAAAAAGAAGGATTAAAGAGAACCACTTACAATTTGCATTATAAGGTCTGTATTGCTGATCTGTCTTACTTGGCATGAAACACTAGTCCTCTAACTACATGTCATGGAGACTTTAATAATTCATTTAATAGATGTAATTGTATCTCTTGAACAAAATGTGAACTATACAAGAAATCAACTTTCATTATAAAAGAAATACTTGCTTACTATTTAATAAGTCCTGAATATTTTTTCTGATATTCTAATCAGAAAAATTCCACAATTTGTGTTTGCTCTGGTTTGGACATAAAGAGTTTATCAGTATTTCTGAGAAACAATATAGGAAAGTAAAAGATTAATTTGATATGCTTAAATCTCCTTGTATAATATCTCAGTTGCTTCTACAAATTTTTATATGATGCTATAAATAACACCAAACTGGAAAGATGACATATATAAATCAAGAAAGGAATATAATAATATGTAACTATTAACTTTAGATTTTACTAAAAAAATCATTAAAAGACCAAAAAAAAACATTTACTCCTAAATGACATAATTCACTGCTGAGTAATTTCAAGGGACAAGAAGAGGGGAAGGCACAGATGGCAGTGATGTGGGACACTGCCTAAAATCTTACAAACAAAACTGGCCTCTGGGAGACAGTCACCTGACAAGATTGATAAAACAGTTGATATCCAACTTGTTTCAAATGTCAAACCATCAATAGATTGAACCAATATTTCCTCTAAGTACCATGTAATAAACTGAAATTTCATTCAAATATCACAACAGTGAAAAATCCTAAATCAGTCTTTAAAAAAACTGGAAAAAAAAAACCCAAACATTTATTAAGTATGGAAACCAAATGCAAAATATATTTAAACCATATGCCTCATACTTAGACTTGATAATAATATACTTAACATGCACTGAATAAACTTATATTTAAACCAAATACTTAACATAATAACTGTCAAACATTCTCGGAAAGTTATTTTTCTTCAAGTATGCTCTTGATTGAGGCTTCAAATTACAATTCCAATGAAGCTTAAATTAAGACAAACTTATTTTCCTGGCAAATCTGCATATAGCAAAGCAGAGTCATTCTTTTGATCAACAAATTAGGGTTAACTGCCTCAAAATTTTTCACTATCCATTCAATGTGTATGAATTCCTCCAAAATTATCTGAGTGATAAATGGTACAGGAAAAGAGAGGGTCACTTCTTTCTGTCCTTTACTTTGCCAATGATTCTTTGCTCTTCCTTTTCAGTAAGACCTTCATTGCTGAGCTACTATAAACAAGATTTTGAAAAGTCAACACCAATTGCAGGAGAATCTTCTAGTTAAGGCCAATTTATGATGTCAAACAAGTTTCAGATATGCGTACTTCAAGCTTTAATTCTAAGCCATCAAATTCTGATAAATGCAAATTGGTTTCTTTCTAATATCTTAGAGAGACACCACCTTCTTCCTATATCCTAATGTTATGCCAATACTACTTTTCTTCTTTAAAAATTGTTTTGTTCTTATTGTACAGTTTTTTCAAACTTTACTGAGGTATAACGATTGAAAATTATACATACGTAAGGTACAACTTGATCTGATACACATGTGGACTGTAAAATAATGACAATCAAGGTAATTAATATATCCTTACATCCTTATCACCTTGCAGTTATCTTTTTTTTTGGGGGGGGGTGAGAATGCTTAAGATCTACTCTTAGCAATGTCAAGATACCTTGTATGGTTAATTTTAGTCACATTGTTGTACGTTAGATTTCCAGAACTGATTAATCTTGTATAACTGAAACTCTGTGCCAACAGCTTCCCACCCTCCACCAACCCCCAACCCCTGACAACCACCATTCTGTTTTCTGCTTCTACAAGGTTGACTATTTTAGATTTCACATATAGGTGCCATCATGCAGTATTCGTCTTTCTGTTTGGCTTATTTCACTTAGCATAATGTCCTTCAGGTTTATCCATATTGTCATAAATGGCAGGATTTTTTATCTTTATTAAGGCTGAGTAATATTCCATCGTATAGATACACATTTTATTTATCAGTTCATCTGCTGATAGATGTTTAGGTTGTTTCCATATCTTGGCTATTATGAATAAGGCTGAAATGAACGTGGAAGTGCAGATGTTTTTTAGAGATTCTGGGTTTGTTTCCTTTGGATATATACCTAGGATTGGGTTTGCTGGATCATAAGGTAGTTTTATTTTTCATTTTTTAAAGAAAATTCACACTGTTTTCCATAACGGTTGTACCAATTTACATTCCCGCTAACAGCGTACATGTTTGTATATTTATGATTATTTCTTTCTGTTGAATTGGCTCTTTTATCAATATATAACGAAATTTGTGTTGAGAGGCAGTTTTAGAGTCTATTTTGTCTGATGTAAGTATAGTCATTCCTGCTTTTTTTTTGCTTGCCATTTGCATGAAACACATTTTTCCATGTCTTCCCCTTCAGCCTGTGTGTGTGTTTACATCTAAAGTGAGTCTCTTGTCAATGGCATATTGCTAAATCTTGTCTTTTTATTCACTCAGCCACTCTATGTCTTTTGACTGGTGAGTTTAATCCATTTACATTAAAAGTGATTATTGACAGGTGAAGATTTACTATGGAAATTTTGTTATTGTTTTCCATCATGCAGATGTTTTGTCCCTATCTTCATTCCTACGGGATTCCTTTGCTATCTGATTGTTTTTGTAGTAATTTAATTTTTTTCTTTATCTTTTGTGTATCTATTACAGGTTTTATCTTTGTGGTTAGCTAGAGGCTAGCATAAAATATCATGTAGCAGAATCACGTATTTTAAGTTAACAATTTAACTTCAATTGCATACAAAAACTCCACACTTTTACTTCCATTTGCGTTCTTAAAGTCAGAGTTTGCTCTTCATAGTATATCCATTAACAAAATTTTTATTTATGCTTTCATATACTTTAATGTTGATACTTAGTAAATTTTTGTTTCAATTTAAAGAACTCCCTAAAGTATTTCTTGTATGGTAGATTTTGTGATGACAAACTCCATTGGTTTGTTTGTCCAAGAAAAATGTTATCTTGTCTTCAGTTTCAATGAAAATTTTTTTCAGGTATTGTATTCTTGGTTGGCAGAGTTTTTTTCTTTAAGCTCTTTGAATATATCTCACTCTCTCCTGGCCTGCAAAGCTTCTGCTGAGAAACCTAATGATCATCCTATGGTGGGGGGAGGCAGTGCTCTTCTATCTGACGAGTTGCTTTTCTCCGCTTGTGTGCAATATTCTCTTTGTCCTTGACTTTCGACAATTTGATTATGATGTGTCTCAGTGCAGTCTTCTTTGGGTTGACCCTGTTTGGGAACATTTGAGCTCCATGAATCTGGATGTCTAGTTCTCTACCCAGATTTGGACATTTTTAATCATTATTTCTTTAAATGAGCTTTCTGTGCCCCCTCCACCTCCTACCCGTCTCCATATGGAGCACCCATAATGAATATATTGTTTCCCTTGATGGTGTCTCATAAATCCTATAGACTTTCTTCACCGTTATTCATCCTTTTTTTCCTTCTCACTGGATAATTTCAAATATTGCTGGGGTCTTCCTGCTGTCCTATTCTTCAGTGGGGGAAGGTTGTAGTCAAGGGTGTCTCTTGGCACTGGGGCACACATGACTTCAGCAGTGGTACCAGTGGCCAGGACATGGGTGTGCCCAGCACATACATGGCAGTGCCAGTGCCTAGGGTGCAGGCATAGGCAGATCACCTGCAGCACCAGTGTCCACATACATGTGGAATGGCTGTGGAGCCATGAACACAGCAGCCCCAGGACAGGGAGGTGGGGGAGGTGTTGGTGACTCCAGTCTGGGAGGGGTAGGAGCAAAGAGGTAGCTCTATTCCTGGGGGCTGGGGGAGAGGCGTAGGGGTGACAACTCTGAGGGGTAAATTCCAGGCAGCTTCATCAGCCGGGGTCAGTGTTAGCAAAGGTTTTGGAGGTCCCCAGTGGTAAAGACTGAGGGTGTCCATGACAGTGGTGAGGACTACCAGGTTCCTCACTGGCAGTGGTGAAAGCTGCTGAAGTCTTCTGCTCTCCTTTCCCCCTGGGGGGAGGTCACAGCCAAGGAGATCCCTCCTGGTGCCGAGCTGGGCTGAACTAGAGGACTGGGTGATGCAGGTAAAATGCTTTCTTTACTTTTCAGTGTGGCCCTTCTCAGTGTGTGTGCTCCACTGGACCGCTGCAGCTTCTCCATTGTATTCTAGAACTATCCTAAAGTTATTTTCATCAGCAGTTGTTTAATCATTGTTTTTGTTGGGGAATGAGTATTGGGATTTCCTACTCCCTCATCTTGCTGATATCAGTCTCTCTACTTCTCTTCCTGGAGTGATTAAAACATCCTTTGTTCATCTTAAAAACATCTTACTTCACCCTAAACTTTGAGGACACACAACCTTTTCCAAAAACACTATAAAGTTTAAGACACGGATTTACTGCATCTGAATATATATGTATGCAAGTAAAAGTCCACAGTAATGCTTTATTAGCATTAAAGAGGTCCAACACACTTTAGTTAGTGGTGATAAGGGCTCAACATCATATGGTGCCCTACTTCCATGCAGCAATTTGCAAGGGAGGGATTTTTTTAACCTTAATTTGCATTCTCAATGCATACTGAATAAAAAATGTAGAACTCCATTTTCAACGTGATCTCTACCTTTACACACACACACACACACACACACACACACACAAAATCAGATATAATGACAGCAAAGATACTGGAAATTTTAAAGAAAATTACTCTTAAAAGCTTTGCAAAAGAGCTCTAACACCCTACTCTACTTTCAGCTGCAGACAGTGTTACTGAACAAGCCTGGCAATGCTGGGGCAGAATCAAGTAGGGGGCGGTCTGAATCTTGGTCCTCAGAGGTTGTAAATGCAAATTTCAAGTCATTAAAGTAGTAAAAGAAAGTATTTTAATATTCTATAAAATAAGGAGCAGTGCTGCAAATTAACCAATCACCTGTAACAAAATCCGCATTAATCATAGAGCAGAAGAAAGAAACTGCAAACCAGAAAGAGAAAAGCTAAGCAATGGAGTGACGAAATTGAAAATTAAAATGTGTACACTGACACCTCTTTTAGTAGTGTCTATTTTAGAGATCTAGAGAAATATATAATTAAATTGATAATAAAGCAAAATAAAAATTTCTGAAATTAAAAAAAATAAATGCAGAACTTTAAGAAACCTTCACGCTTTTAGCAAGGATCTTTGCATATTCACGAGGGACAGACGTTCTCTTTTCTGTCAGTGAAAAAGTCCGAGAAGTACTAACTGTACATTAATTTATTCAATAAATACTAAGCAATAAGAATGAAGCCTGAATAAGACAAATGTAGTTCCAGAACTCAGAGACTTAAAAGTATAAAGGGGCGCCTAACCTTGACTTGGGAAATAAGAGAAGACATCCTGGAATAAGTGACTCCTAAACTGAACTCTGAAGAATCTAGAATAAGAAAGAGGAAGGCGGCAAATGGGGGGGGGGGGGATTTACAGTGAAAAGGCCCAGAGGCAAGAGATAACGACACAGCTAAGGGAACAGAACAGAAGGTTCCAAGTGGTTAAGAGATGTGGCAGGAGAGTAAGCAAGGGCAACATCATGAAAGATCTTGTAAAAATTGTGAAGGAGTTTGAACTTTATCCTGCAGGCAATAGGGACTCAATAAAATATTTCAAGCATGGCAATGATCAGATCATTCTGGTGTACAAGTAAGGACAGGAATGAAGGACTAGTAAGAGGCAGTTTATAAAGTAACTGCAATAATCCAAGCGGGAAATGATGGTAGCCTGACCTGCTAGGTGACTCAGCTGAACAGGCTGCAACAGAGAGGCTCTTCTGAGAGCTTCCCTTTCAGGCTGTCTCACATATACAAACGAGTAAATATAAACACACACATATAATGTCCTATATTAATTTTTAAAAAGCTTTCTCTGTACTTGCTCCATTGGTGCTTCTATTTCAAGTGACAAAGAAAGACCTTCCAATTCATGGCACTGTATCACAATCATCTAACATAATAAACTACTTACCGATCTTATGAATATATTAAAAAGGTAGTAGTCCATTCACATGCTTTAGCAGACAATCTCCCTTCTATCAAAATCAGATTGACATTCAAGCAAGTGAAATATAGACTGTGGGTTAAATGCCAAATTCTATCGTTTTATAAGAACCACCATGACAGATATAGAAGAAAATATTAACACAAGTTATCAAAATACTTTCAATAACTTTCAATTCTCTAGAAAAACATGGGTTGCTAAGGCAATCTGTATGTCTCAAGGGAATGTATCAGATAACTTGTTAATTTCTTTCTGTGAAAGAATGACTCATGTAGACAAGGAAAACACATGATGTCTGGCTTCCTTAAATAAAACTCACAATTTTCTCTAAAATGAAATTTTAGTTTAATCAACAAACTTACAGGTCAGATCTAGGTTCTAGATGAAAGATTTGAAAGTCCAGCAAGGAAATGGTAGGCCATACCACATAGGCTCTCTCTCAGGCAAGCACTGGCATTAGACCTGGTTTTGCTTTTTTTGCCTTGTGCCAACCCTTCTGAGTTATCACTTTTGTCTTCTTCGTAACTAAGTCAAATGCCAAAGAGGCCATTCAAGTCATTCCCTCCCTAACTAAATATTCTCTTTTTCTGGCACAGCAACTTGAAGTCAGGAAGAACCAACAGCTGTGTATGTGACTGTTTAGATAGACTGAAAGAATGAATACACACAAAAGGGTGCAAGATTACATTCCAAACCCAGGGACTCATAATCAGCTTAAAGAGAATCACTCTTTAAAACTGTGTTACTTAGGGGCGCCTGGGTGGCGCAGTCGTTAAGCGTCTGCCTTCGGCTCAGGGCGTGATCCCAGCGTTCTGGGATTGAGCCCCGCATCAGGCTTCTCCCTAGGAGCCTGCTTCTTCCTCTCCCACTCCCCCTGCTTGTGTTCCCTCTCTCGCTGGCTGTCTCTCTCTGTTAAATCAATCAATCAATCAATCAATCAAATCTTAAAAAAAAAACAAAACTGTGTTACTTAATACCTTTCCCTAACCTGAATGAAGGAATTAAGAATATGTTCATTAATTTTGTAGAAGGTCCTACAAACTAGGTTGGGCACGGTTGCTAATTCACTCAAGCAAACATACACAAGGGACCTCAATATATGAATGAAGTAATACATCAAAACCAAATGAAGATCAATATGGATAATTGCCAAGTTACTACCCCACTAGAGGCCAAACACTGAGAAAGGCTAATGAAAATACTGGCTCAATAAAATGTGTCAGGAACAAACGTTTCCAACAGGTGAAAATTAAGCCCTCTATTATGCTATCAGATTTCTATTAAAGCAGTATGGGTCTCCAATTTCAAAATGTAACCGAGAACACTAAAAAGGTCCAGAGAGGAACAATTAAATTCAGGACACATATATTAAAAGCTTACGCCAAAGGTGAAATTATTTTATACCACAGAAGAAATGGCAAAAAGGTGTTTATCGAAGGATGTCGTATATACAGATCGGTTGGACCACATAAGGCAGAACTCCAAGATTATAAAAAAGAAAGTGACCTCTAATGAGAATCTAAAAAGTTGATTACAGAAATACTATTCAACTGTGAAGATTAAGAATTGAAACAGGCTATCAAGAAAGACTAGAGGAGTATAGAATTTACAGGACTGAGATTAACAATTTGCTTGAGAGAAAAGTTAAGAAAATCCTATTTTAAGTAAATCCCAAATGGCTAAGGTTACTGTGATGAAGATACTAAGAAAGTGCATATTCATAAAGGAATTCTGAGAATTTTCAAAACTGAGAAATAAATTAGTGGTGACAGATGATAATTATAATTGTATAAAACCACTAAACGGGATCCAGTAACTCAGAAAAGTTGAAAAGAAAAAAGTACACAATGGATTTGGAGACTATTTCACAATGAGGCAGAAGAAAGCAAACAGAAAAAACATTTGTCAATGAAACTGAGTTGACAAAAGAAAATATATTAATAAAGAAAACTGATATTTGTAAGGATATGGCAATATTTACTGAATTTTAGGCAACAACCGGTTTGGATGTCATAGAACACAAATAGCGGATAGATACCATATGGTTCCCTTTACAGAAACCTTTAGAAGACTACTGAACATTTTTTGTTTTGCAATTTTGAATACCTGCTGCTGGGAGTCTAAACTAAATAAAGTTCTACGTATTTGCTACCGCAGAGAAAGCCTAAAAGGCCAGGTCAGATCTATTAACAACTCTGACCGTTAGGTCTGTCTCATATTCTTTCCTCTTTTATTTCAGCCTCTCCCCTTCATTCTTCTCCAAATTCAGGTGAATGACAGCCAAACCTTATAAAATCATTTGAAAATTATTTCCCATCTTTGTTCCTCCTCTCAACACATAAAGACTATATATTCTTCTACTTAGCCTTTAGCTTCAAAGCGGTGAAACATTCCTAAAGGAAGGAGAATGTTTCTGAGAACTAGATTTTAATTAACTTTAAAACTTTTTAGAATATTACTTTGGACAAGTCACTATCTTTTAGTTAAATGGATGACTGAGATTAATTATTAATGAAGTTTGCCACATTATCCCCCTAGATCTTTAGAGTGAAAAGATCAAGAGATGAAAGGGACTGGGGTATATAATAGTATACTAATTCCTTTGTATGTTTTCTATGCAAATAGTCTTTACAGTTAAAAGAATCAGAGACCCTGAAAAACCACTGTTAAAAACTAAAAATAGCTTTTACTAATTGTCCAAGATAAATTGCTGATTACTCCCCACAAATCAGGAACAGTAATTTCTTTTTTTTTTTTTAAATTATCCTTTATATTACATTTACTTTTTTTATTAAGATTTCTTCTTTTGAAAGTTTTTTGACTCCAGTGTGGTTAACATACAATGTTAGCTTCAAGCGTACAATATAGTGATTCAACACTTCCATACATCACCCACCTCTCATCACAAGTGCTCTCCTTAATCCCCATCATCTATTTAACCCATCCCCTTGCCCACTGCCCTTCCTATAACCATCAGTTTGTTCTCTACAGTGAAGAGTCTGTTTCTTGGTTTGCCTCTTTTTTTTTTCCCTCTGTTCATTTGTTTTATTTCTTAAATGACATGTATGAGTGAAATCCTATGGTATTTATCTTCCTCCGATTGGCGTATTTCTCTTAGCATTACTCTCTAGTTTCATCCCTGTTGTTGCAAATGGCAAGATTTCATTATTTTTATGGTTGAATAATATTCCATTATATATTTATACACCACATCTTCTTTATCCATTCATCTGTTGGTGGACACTTGCGCTGCTTCCATAATTTGGCTGTTGTAAATAATGTTGCAATAAACACAGGGGTGCATTTATTTCTTTGAATTAGTTTCTTTGTGGTTTTGGGGTAAACACCCAGTCGTGGTATTGCTGGATTGTAGGGCAGTTCTATTTTTAACTTTCTGAGGAAGCTTCATACTGTCTTCCACAGCAGCTGCACCAGTTCTCACCAAGAGTGCAAGAGGGTTCCTTTCTCTTCACATTCTTGCAAACACTTATCTCTTGGATTTTTGATTTTAGCCACTCTGACAGGTGTGAGGTGATTATCTCATTGTAGTTTTGATTTGCAGGTCCCTGATGATGAGTGATGTTGAACATCTTTTCATGTGTCTGATGGCCATTTGGATGTCTTCTTTGGAGAAATGTCTGTTCATGTTTTCTGCCCATCTTAAAAAACGATTTATTTATTTGAGAGAGAGAGTGTGGAGGAGGGACAGAGGGAGAGAATCTTCAAGCAGACTCTCCACTGAGCACAGAGCCTGATGTGGGGCTTGATCCTACAGCCCATGAGATCATGACCGGAGCAAAACCAAGAGTGGGACACTCAATTGACTGAGCCACCCAGGCACCTCTACCCACTTTTTCATTGGATTATTTGTTTCTAGGGTATTGATTAATATAAGTTCTTTATGGGGCGCCTGGGTGGCACAGCGGTTAAGCGTCTGCCTTCGGCTCAGGGCGTGATCCCGGTGTTCTGGGATCGAGCCCCCACATCAGGCTTCTCTGCTATGAGCCTGCTTCTTCCTCTCCCACTCCCCCTGCTTGTGTTCCCTCTCTCGCTGGCTGTCTCTATCTCTGTCAAATAAACAAATAAAATCTTTAAAAATATATATATATAAGTTCTTTATGTATTTTGGATACTAACCCTTTATTGGATATGTCATTTGCAAATATCTTCTCCCAAGGAATGGTAATTTCTAAGACAGTATTATTGATTTATATAAAGTGTTATAATACTTCCAGTCTGTCCCAGACTCTTCTTTCACTTTAAGTTTCCCCACATACTTGATAGAACTGCCCTTCTCTGCCTCCCTTTTCTGTTCACTTGACCCCGCCAATCTGAATCTCATACTTCAGGATTCTGCTCATATGTGGACTCCCCTAGAAAGCCCTCTCAGACTTTAAAGATGGGCAAGAGGTCCTAACTATATGCTCCCATGGTGCACTGCTCTTTCACAGCACATACCACAATGGATCAAACTCCAAGTTTACTTGTCGGCCTCCTCTAAGACAGCTCCATGAAGGCAGGGACTTTCAAAAACATCACTGGCTCCTTCTGAATGCCTAATACAATACCCAGAAGGTGGCAGCACTCAGGAAGTATTTGTTTTAGGAATGAATCATAAATTTATTTCATAAAAAAATTATAATCTATGCTCAAAAAATTCACATTCCCATATTTTACTTACAAATTCTGACACTGATAAGTATAATGTAATGGTTTAAAGGAAGCAAGCTGAAGAGCATTGCCAGTAAGTGATTGGCCAGCAAGCAGCTTTCCAGGATAGCATTATCTCTGATGAGTTCATCACTGTCTAATATCTTGCCCTCATTTATACAAGTCAAAAGCCTGTCTTTTATCAGAGCCCAGAGGTCCTGTATGAGGAAAAAAATCAAAGTAGGTATAGAGGCGATCAATCTATCTTTTAGATCCTGGTACACAGCAGCCAAATTCAAATGCAGATAGGATATATGAAAAACTTTTAAAACTTACACTGGTGAAAACTCTTTTAGAATAACAGGAATGTTTATAGAATGTCAAATCGGGACACTCATCTTCTCGGTTATCAGAGTACCTAAAAAAACTGAAAGTAAGAAGCTGCGAGGTGAGCACAGAATAAAAACTTATCTGGTGATGCTTTATCAGACATCAAGAATTTGAAACTAGAATTAAAATGAAGTGGTAGTGGTACAGGGATACCCAACAGACCTATAGTACAGAATGCACAGGCCAGAAACAGACACGTGCACATAGGGATTCTGATGTATGAACAGGTGGCTGCACAGCAGTGAAGAGAAATCATCTTTTCAATACAGTGAGCTGGAAATATGAGTGGAGAAAATGAATTTACATACAAATCAATTTCAGATAGATTAAAGATCTAAATGCAAAAAGCTTTGCCAGTAAGTCTTTTAAAAAAATGTACAAAAATAAATGAATAAAAAAATAAATAAAAATGTACAAAGACTCGTCTTCACAATTCCAGGGTAAAGAAGGATTTCTTAATAATAAACAAGATACAAAAAGAACTACAAAGGAAAATATTGATAAACATGACTACATTAAAATTTAGAATTTCTGGGGCACCTGGGTGGCACAGCGGTTGGGCGTCTGCCTTCGGCTCAGGGCGTGATCCCGGCATTATGGGATCGAGCCCCACATCAGGCTCCTCCGCTGGGAGCCTGCTTCTTCCTCTCCCACTCCCCCTGCTTGTGTTCCCTCTCTCGCTGGCTGTCTCTATCTCTGTCGAATAAATAAATAAAATCTTTAAAAAAAAAATTTAGAATTTCTGGTCATCAATAGATATATAAGGAAAAGGCAAGTCAAAAAATGGGATAATATGCTTGCAACACATATAAGGGGGAAAAGGCTCATGTCTAAAATATACAAAGAATGCCTACAAATTTATACATATAATATGTATAAATATGTAAGCATAAATACATAATTAATAAAAAGTGGACAAAACCTTGACCAGGATTATCACAAAGGATGAAATAAAAATGGCCAATAAACATATGCAAAGTTGTTCAACTTTGTTATTAATCGGTAAAATGCAAATGAAACCATGATGCAATGACCCTATTCCAAAATAACCAAAATTTAACTCTGTCAAAACCAAGCATTCACAGGGAAGTGGAGCAACTGGAAAGCTTTCAGACAAACTGGTAAAAGTCTGCTGATCAGTAACAATACAAAAACAAAAAAGATGAATCAGGGGACAGACGTCCCTGACTTACAAGGGTTCAACTTATGATTTTTCAACTTTATGATGGTATGAGGGTGACAGGCATTCAGTAGAAACTGCACTCTGAATTTTGAATTTAGATCTTTTCCTGGTCTAGTGATGAATCATACAACGCGCTCTCATGATGCTGGGCAGTGGCACGTGATTATAAGGGTAAACAACTAATCCACTTACAACGATTTTGTACCCACTGCTATGCTGTATTTGACTTTCAGTACAGCATGCAATAAGTTATGTGAGATATTCAACACTTTACTATAAAACAGGCTTTGTGTTAGAGGATTCTGCCCAACTGTAAGCTAAGTGTTCTGAGCACACTTAAGGTAGCCTACAGTAAGCTATGTTCAGTAGGTTAAGTGTATTAAATGCATTTTGACTTGCAATATTTTCAACTTATGATGGGTTTATTGGGATGTAATGCCACTGTACATTGAGGAAGATCCATATATTCACACACAAGAATATAATGCAGCCATAAAATGAACAAACTAGTTAGATGCAACAAAATGAATCATATAAATGTGAGGTTGAGAAAAAGCAAGGCTGAAGAGTACATACTGCAAGATTCCAACGTAAAGTTCAAAATAGGAAAAATTAATTATATATTTCAAGGATGCACACTTATGCAGTACAACTATAAGGAAAAAAAGGAAGCGATTTCCATAAGAGCAGACAGGGAGGGGGTGGTAACCAGGAAGGGCACGTGGGGCTTCTACAGGAACAGCAGCATTCTACTTTACATAGGTGTTCACTTTAAATACTAGTTTTTATGTCCATTACGTTTCAGATAAAAAGAGAACATAATGAGCAGGAAAAAACTTCCGGTGGAAAAAAGACAGTCTCTTCAATAAATGGTGCTGGGAAAATTGGACAGCTTACATGCAAAAGAATGAAACTTGACCACTCTCTCACACCATACACAAAAATAAACTCCAAATGGATGAAAGACCTCAATGTGAGACAGGAATCCATCAAAATTCTAGAGGAGAACATAGGCAACAACTTCTATGACATCGGCCAGAGCAACCTTTTTCACGACACATCTCCAAAGGCAAGAGAAATAAAAGATAAAATGAACTTATGGGACTTTATCAGGATAAAGAGCTTCTGCACAGCCAAGGAAACAGTCAAAAAAACTAAGAGACAGCCCACGGAATGGGAGAATATATTTGCAAAGGACACCACAGATAAAGGACTGGTATCCAAGATCTACAAAGAACTTCTCAAACTCAATACACGAGAAACAAATAAACAAATCATAAAATGGGCAGAAGATATGAACAGACACTTTTCCAATGAAGACATACAAATGGCTAACAGACACATGAAAAAATGTTCAAAATCATTAGCCATCAGGGAAATTCAAATCAAAACCACACTGAGATACCACCTTACGCCAGTTAGAATGGCAAAGATAGACAAGGCAAGAAACAACAATTGTTGGAGAGGATGTGGAGAAAGGGGATCCCTCCTACATTGTTGGTGGGAATGCAAGTTGGTACAGCCACTCTGGAAAACAGTGTGGAGGTCCCTTAAAAAGTTAAAAATTGAACTACCCTATGACCCAGCCATTGCACTACTGGGTGTTTACCCCAAAGATACAGACGTAGTAAAGAGAAGGGCCATATGCACCCCAATGTTCATAGCTGCATTGTCCACAATAGCCAAATCATGGAAGGAGCCGAGATGCCCTTCAACAGATGACTGGATTAAGAAGCTGTGGTCCATATATACAATGGAATATTACTCAGCTATCAGAAAGAACGAATTCTCAACATTTGCTGCAACATGGACGGCACTGGAGGAGATAATGCTAAGTGAAATAAGTCAAGCAGAGAAAGACAATTATCATATGATTTCTCTCATCTATGGAACATAAGAACTAGGATGATCGGTAGGGGAAGAAAGGGATAAAGAAAAGGGGGGTAATCAGAAGGGGGAATGAAACATGAGAGACTATGGACTATGAGAAACAAACTGAAGACTTCAGAGGGGAGGGGGTGGGGGAATGGGATAGACTGGTGATGGGTAGTAAGGAGGGCACGTATTGCATGGTGCACTGGGTGTTATACGCAACTAATGAAGCATCAAACTTTACATCGGAATCCAGGGATGTACTGTATGGTGATTAACATAATATAATAAAATAAAATTAAAAAAAAAAAGAGAACATAATGAATAGTCCCTAGGGGTAGTTTACAGAGGTTAAGGTGATACCTGATAAATCTTTTCAGTTCTGCAAGAGTCCCTAACTGGTCTATTTCCAAGCCTGTCCTTCGTCTACTCTCAGACAGGATCCTGAAGAAGCCCTTCAAAACTCAGAATTAACTGCCCTCTGCTCATAACTTAGGGATGGCTGCCCACTTCCTACATGATCTGGCTCTCTGTTACTTTTCTGACCTCATTTCCTACCACCTCCCTGCCAGCTTATTCTGCTCCAGTCACACAGGACACTTTAAAATTCCTCAACTATTAGCCAGCTTGTGTTTCTCTGGCTGTTACCTCTGCCTGCATGGCATTTTCCAAGTTACTCACATAGATAACTCTTTCACCTCCTCCAAGTCTTTGCTTAAATGTTACCTCTTCAACGAGGGCGAGGGCGACTTTGTCTGTCTTATTTACAAACGCAATCCATTACCACCCACTCCTCTCCCTTTCCTTGATCTGTTTTCCGTATCTACCTTCAAAAGTACCAAGGAATTTAATTTTGTTCTTTGTTTACTGTCTCTCTTCCCCAACTAGAATACAAGCTCCAAAAAAAGGGAAGATGACAGAGGACTCTCATATCTGTGAAAATAAATGCTTATTTTTATATGAGATTTGGGAGAGATTGTTAGGTAGCATTACTGCAGCAAGAGTTGATCTCTAGGTTTATGAACATAAATGTAAAAAATATTAAAACCAAGTCCAGAAATGCAAGGAGAAACACATCAAGACAAAGTTGACACAGACAATCTACCAGAAATATATAGCAAACAAAATGAATGATAATACATTACAATGCAAAAGTATTTACTTTAAAATTAGGAACACATTGGGGCGCCTGGGTGGCACAGCGGTTACGCGTCTGCCTTCGGCTCAGGGCGTGATCCCGGTGTTACGGGATCGAGCCCCACATCGGGCTCCTCCACTATGAGCCTGCTTCTTCCTCTCCCACTCCCCCTGCTTGTGTTCCCTCTCTCGCTGGCTGTCTCTATCTCTGTTGAATAAATAAATAAAATCTTTAAAAAAAATAAATAAAAAATAAAATTAGGAACACAGCAAAGCTGCTGGCTATCATTGCATATTTTCAGAATTGAAGTAGAGATCTTAGGATATCTCAGATTCAAAACAATTTCTAGTCTCCCTGAGTTTCAGTGAAAAGAAGGCTCACTGATCTCTATGATATCCCATCTCCTTCATTTCACAAATACCCTAGACAATAAAACTTCCTTTTTGGAGGCTAATGAAAACATAATCCAGTCTTAAATGCTGTGTTTTTACTCACAAAAGGATGAAAACGATGAAGCATTCAATTAAAGAAGTTTTGAAAAGATGGTATAAAATAGCCCTAAGAGGACGAAATAATGAAGATAAAAGCATCAATTAATTAAATTAGATAAAAGCAATAGAAGAATCTAAGAATTTTTTTTTAGTTTTTGTCACGTGTAGGGGGAAGGGCACTAAAAGAAAACGTACAAACCTTTAGCAAATCTAACCAAACTAGCATTAATTCATGGCGCACTCTGGTCAGGCACTATGCCAAGTATTTTACAGGCAGTATTTCACTCAACTTTCACAACAACCCTACCCTTGCAGAAAAAGAAACTGAAACTTGATGAACTGAATAATTTGCCCAAGTTCACTGAGTTGTAAGTGGCACAGTCAGGATTCAAGCAAAGCCTTATTTAACTCAGATCTCACTGCCTGAACCAATATATTGTTTAAAAATATAGAATACTGGGGCGCCTGGGTGGCTCAGTCGTTAAGCGTCTGCCTTCAGCTCAGGGCGTGATCTGAGTTCTGGGATCGAGCCCCACATTGGGCTCCTCCGCTGGGAGCCTGCTTCTTCCCCTCCCACTCCCCCTGCTTGTGTTTCCTCTCTCGCTGGCTGTCTCTCTGTCAAATAAATAAATAAAATCTTAAAAAATATATATATATATATAGAATACTAAACAAACAAACAAACAAAAAACCCAAAAGCAAAAAACCCAGAATACTACCCATGAGAACAAGGCTATAATCATAGAGATATTTAAAATTTTAAAGACTAATACTTTGTACACCACAGCACACTTTTCCAAATGTCTATAAAATAAGCATAAAGTACAAATTTAAACATCAAAGAACTCCCTTAAATAAAAATAATACACATAAAAGGATTCACAAAGAAGTTTTCTAATATGTTCTAAGACACAAGATGAAAAGTTTCCTCATTCATTTGTGAAAGCTAGCATGATTCTGATACCAAAATTGGACAAAAAGAACCCTACAAAACATTATAAATTAGGGGGTGAAAACTTGAAAACATTCAGAGTCAAGTGGGTAAAATAAATGTGTAATTCTTTTTTTTTTTTTAAAGATTTTATTTATTTATTCGACAGAGATAGAGAGCCAGCGAGAGAGGGAACACAAGCAGGGGAGTGGGAGAGGAAGAAGCAGGCTCATAGCGTAGGAGCCTGATGTGGGGATCGATCCCACAATGCTGGGATCACGCCCTGAGCCGAAGGCAGACGCCTAACCGCTGTGCCACCCAGGCGCCCCTAAATGTGTAATTCTAATTGGATTAGAGTATGATTAGCAAGACTGATAAAGAATAGGAGAGAAGGCTCAAATTACCATTATCAGGACTGAAAAGGGATATCACTATATACCCTGCAGACATCAAAAGGACAATAAAAGGCATGCTACAAACAACCTTATAAACATAAATTTCACAATATGGTAAAATGGACCAATTCTTCAAAAAGTACACAGTACACACTATTACAAAATAAATAATTTGAATAGCTCTACAACTACCAAAGAAACTGATTCATAATTTTAAAAGCTATTGAAAAAGACATCTTCAGGTCCAGAAAGGTTTCACTAGAGAACACCAAACATTTAAAGAATTAACACCAATTCTACACAATCTTTTCCAGAAAACAGAAGAGAAAATATTTCTCAATTTATTTTATACCAGTACTGCCCTAATACCAAATCAAACAAAGTCAGTAAAAAAAAAAAAAGAAAACTATAGGCAAATAACCCTCATGAACAGAGCCACAAAAATCTTTGACGAAACATTAGCAAATAGAATTTAGCAATACATATTGGAAAGAAAAAAATAAAAATGTCCCTATTTGTAGATGACATGATTATTCTACACAGAAAATCCAAAACAAAACAAAATGAAAACCAAAACAAAATTTAAAAAAAATAAACCCTAAAAACAAAACAAAATAAAACCCACAACTATAAGCGAGGTTTGACAAAGTCACAGGATACAAGACTAACACTGAAAAATCAATTATATTTCCATTTCCTCACAATGAATATGTGGAAACCAAAATTTAAAATACAATGCCATTATAATCATTCCAAAGAATATGAACTACTTATAAATATAAAGCTAACAAAAAATATACAGAACTTATATTTTGCATACAAATGCTGCTGAATTTAAAATCTAAATAAATGGAGAGAGTATGTTAATGAATTAGAAAATTCAACATAGTGAAATATGACAACTTTTCCCAAGTCGATATACAGATTTACTATAATTCCTATCAAAATTCCAGCAAAATTTGAAATTCGGACTGATTCAACTTCATGTTCCTTCCACCATTACCCCACACCTTTACTATCCATTCCCATGCACCTTCCCTAGATTTGTCTATATTAAGTGGAAAAATCATAAGGATTTTTTTTTTTTTTTGGATTATAGAGCATCTCCTCATGGGCCACACTTTGTATCTCACCCTTAGGGGCCCGCTGAGACTTGAGTCTAGTTAAAGGTCTAGAAGGAAAGCAGAATGGGGGGGTGGATCCTAAGAAGAATCAGGAGTACGTCGCAATGCAACCACCTCAAGGGGAGGCCCTTACAGATTCTGCAGGCCAAGCATGGCTAGTCTCCTCAGATGAGAGGAGAACAGCTGCTTCTACTAACAAAGGAGACTCAGCAGAATGTGGGAATTCAGTGCCCCAACCTCATCAGAATTTTCCCATATGTCCCCATTCCAATTTGCAGAATCCCATTCCCTGCTAATCAATGCCTTCATTTCAACAGATACTCTATGAAGTTGGGAATCCAAATTGTATTGTAATTCAGCTACTCACAGGATGTGACTTTGGATATTGTTTTCAGCAAGCTCAGCCTCTGATTACAAAAGATAGGGATCTCTTTCTGGGAAGACATAGGAACTCTGTGGTAATTTATGTGGTACTTAAACTGGGAGTTCAAATCCCTAAATTCATCCTTTTCTTTCCTCACTTTAGGAGCAATAAGTCAATGTCATTATATGCATTATTTTGACAAAAATGTTCTAAGGTATCCAAATATATGATCACCCAGAACCTCGCCTCTTAAGTGTATCTGAGTAAACGCTGATGAGATTTTGCAAATCACTGCTGCCACATCACGCCATGGGTGATCAATCCTCTCTTTACTACAGAAAATAGAGTCCGAAGCTTTACATCAAATCAGATTAGGAAACCAACGGGAGAAACCCCAGAACAAATTTAGAAGAATCATTCTTAAGACCCTATACCTCTAGAACCACTCTCAGGAACAAAACCTGTATTAGTCAGGGTTCCCAAGAGAAACAGAACCAATAAGATATATTTATAGAGAGAGCTTTATTTTGAGTAACTGGACCACATGAGTCTAGGGGCTGACAAATGCGAGATCTTCTGGACAAGCCAGCAAGAGTTGACGTTGTCGTCTTGAGTCAGAAGATGCCTGCAGGTACAGTGTCTTCCTTCTCAGCTGGGTCTCAGTCTTTTCTCTTAAGGCCGTCAGCTGATTAGATGACACCCATCCAGATTATGAAGGGTGATTTGCTTGGCCTAAAAGACTACGACTTAAACATTAATTACATTTTTAAAATACCTCACAGCAACACTGACACTGGTGTTCGACAACACAACTGGGCACTAAAGACTAGCCACACTGACACATAAAATAAACCATCACGATGTCCACACAAAAACCTGTACAAGAATTTTCATAGCAGCTTTACATGTGATACCCCTGAACTAGGAAGCATATAAATGTCCTTCAACACGTGAATGGTTAAACAGACTGTGGTACATCTCTACCATGGAATACTCTCAGCAATAAAAAGGAACAAATGATTGATACATGCAACAACCTGGGTGGATAGCAAGGGCGTTATGCTAAGTGAAAAAAATCCAGTCTAAACAGATCACATACTATATAATTCACTTTATATAATATGTTGAAATTATAAAATTACAGAGCTAGAAAACAGATTGGTGGCTATTAGGGATTAAGAACATTCATTCAGCAAGCTGTGAAGGTGTATTTATCAATATAAGAGGTTTATTATTTTTTTTAAGAATTTATTTATTTGAGAGAGCGCACACGTACAGACATGCACGCTCGAGCAGGGGGGCGAGCAGAGGGAGAGGGACAAGCAGGCTCTGAGCTCAATGCAAGGCTCAATTCCGGGACCCCGAGGATCATGACCTGAACCAAAATCAAGTGTTGGCCACTTAACCAAGTGAGCTACCCAGGCGTCCCAATGTAAGAGGTTTATTTATAAGAATTCATGGTAAGGCACAGAAAGAAAATGTTTAAAACATATTATGAGGCTTCACTGAATGAGTTATTAAAATATATTACCAAACTGCAACTAAATAGTATGATATTAACAAAACAGACTAGAAAAAAGTATAATCCAGTATACACAGCAAGTTTGTATATGATAAAGAAGGAATTTCAAATCAGTACAGAAAACATGAATTTACTGGTTGTTCAATAAATAGTAGTCATCTCTGGGTATAGAGATTACATGTGTTTTTTAATTTTTTCTTAATCTCTGTTACCCAAATGTTTAATAATGAATATACAGTTGTTTTATAACCAGAAAAATATATATTAACTATTTGAAAAAAATTAAGTTAAATGGAATTTTATTTTAGGAAAGATTTATAAACATAAAACAAAGGAACCATAAATAAAAATGATTGATAGTTTTTTCCTATATACAAATAGGAAAATTCTGTGTGTCAAAAGATAACACAAAACTCAAAGTTAAACAACAAAAAAGGGCTGAAATTAATATAAGGCCAGTAAAAGTTATCACTCTTGGGCACCTGGGTGGCTCAGTCGGTTAAGCGTCTACCTTCGGCTCAGGTCATGATCCCAGGGTCCTGGGACCGAGTCTCGCATCAGGCCCCCTGCTCATCAGGGAGCGTGCTTCTCCCTCTGCCTCTGCTGCTCCCCCCTGCTGATGACTGTGTTTTCTCTCTTTCTCTCAAAAATAAATAAAAATACTTAAAAAAAATAGCTATCACTCTAAACATATCCTTAATATTTTTAAATAAAGAAAATTAATAAAAATTAATAAAATTTCCAAAGGACACTCACCAAAGAATTCTAAATCACCATTAAACATGAATAATATCCAACCTCACAGTAATCAGAGAAATGCAATATACAATAATATACCAATTCCACGTTTTTTTAAACAAGTGATGAAAAAAGTTTTGTATCTGATTATTATCAATGTAAATTGCTACCAATTTTTAAAAGACCTTAAAAATGCGGATATTCTTTGACCAGGATAGGCTATTTCCACATATTTTTTCTATACATATAAGAGACTTTTGCCCATAAGGAAATAATCAGAGCTATTACAAACATCATAAATTTTTTGTACTCACTGAAGCACTATTAGTAATAGTACAAGAATTTATACATTTAAAATTTCAGAAATAGCAGATTGGCTAACAAAAAATAGTGTGCCTATACAATGGAAAACCATGCCATCATTAAAAATCAGATAAAACAAAATGACAAATGGTCGATAATAATGGTCATATGTAATATTAGGTAGGTGCAAATTCTAGATAAAAAACAACAGAATGTGATATCTATTTTGCTTAAATTACTTATACATGTATATAAAAAGGCTATATATTAATATTCTAAATACTAATATTTGTCACTTGCGGAAAGTACAATTATGTGTCATATATTTTCCAAATATTTCTCTGCATTTTCTACATTTTTGATAATGAACAAGTATTTCTATGGGACCAGAAAAAAACAAAAAATTTTATTTTGTTAAAACAAAAAGAACTCTATATACATATGCGTATATATGTATATGAAAGATCTCTTTAAAGAGAGAATATAGAACAATTCCCAAATAAGGTTAAAAAGCACAAGATCAACAGGATTTTAACATTTTTTTCCAAAGGAAAACAAGAGGTCCCTTATGAAATATATTTAGGAAATACTGGGTTGAACAGAGTTGAACAGTCTTCTTCGGTGCAGGACTTCTAGAGGCTTCAAACTGCTCATTTTTCTAGCCTTAGCCACCTCCATGACAGCCTCTAGAGTGGCTCCACAGAAATTCAAGAATCTGGAGAACCACTTAAAGACTGTCGATCTAATCAATCATTCTCCTGTTTGGAATACATTTTATAAAATATACAAAAAAAAAGGGAGAGAGGGACGAAGAATGAATTCTGTCTGTAATAGAAGTGAGGTTCTGTGAGGCATTAATTAGTAAGTACATACTAGGACTAGGAAGAGGCAACAAGAATTTAAAACCATAGCAGATGTAAGGTTTGTAAACTTGACTTGCTTGTTATAATTGGTTTTACATATATAAGTTTAATTTATGTTGAATATAACTTAAAAGATGTTAATTTTATACATATGCCTTCAGATGAGAGGAAAACCAGACACTGATGTGGTTGAATTTTAAAAATACTATAAACTGAAATAAAACTATACATATACCTTAGTGTTTAAATAAAATTGTACCTTGGCCATTTAAAGCACTAAAGATTTCAGTGTTAAATTTAATCAGCATATAAACGGCTAAGCATTATGCTATTTACTAAACAGATTTTCATATTAGCCATTAGATGGCACCATACATCTACTAGTTAACATAGTTTTAGACTAAACTAATTTTCCCCCACTGACTTTAAAAAGTATTATAAAATACATTTAACTTTTAAGAACATAAGATACACATTATCTTTTATCATGGTTAAAATTTAACTTTTAAGATGAAGAAAAATGATATAAACAACTACATTTGTATCACCATTTCTGAAAAATTACTATTTAAAGTAAATAATCCCATCCCAGAAATCAAGCTAGAATGTTCTAAGACAACTATTCAAAAGTTAAATGTCAAGGGGCGCCTGGGTGCCTCAGTTGGTTAAGCCTCTGCCTTCGGCTCAGGTCATGATCCCAGGGTTCTAGGATGAAGTCCCCAGTCCCCCTGTGCTCAGCAGGGAGTCTGCTTCTCCCTCTGCCCCTCCCCCCTGCTCATGTGCTCTCTCTCAAATAAATAAATAAATAATAAAATCTTAAAAAAAAAAAGTTAAATGTCAGATGGCTAGAGAATGTCTTCCTCTAAGCTAATCTAAGATAAAGCTAATTTTCTACCTTAATAAATTTTCTGCTTTTCATTCATAAACCCACACTGTCCAGTTTCTAATTCTTAATAATCAAATTTCCGTCTACTCTTGCTAGTTAGATTTCATCATATCTTGTTCTCTAATCCATAATCTCTCAATTTTTATCAGTTTAAAGTGCAGTTTCCTGGTCTCTATCCTAAAATCCTCTGCTCCAGATTTTTGTATCATCTATTTACATATCAAAAATGACCCCATTCGGATTATTGCTTTTTCCATTTCCAGATAAAACAGAGTAACAGGGATAAGATTTACCCTACCATCCCAAAACACTAAGCACCAGACAAAAATGTATGAAACAATGCCACCAAGACACTGGACGCAGGCAAGAAAGGGCAGTGATCCCTGATGGAAAAAAATAAATAAATAATTTTCCAAGCCCACTGCCTAGACAAAGTTTCCAGACTTCAGCAAAGGGAGGGGGAACCCAAGCAGAACCCAGGGGTATCCCTGAGCTGAGGAGCTGAACCTGGGAGTACAGAGAAGCTAAGGGGACTAAATTTTGCATGGCTGAAATCCAGAGAAAATTAAAAGCTGAGCAGAAAGAGAACTCCAGATACCTGCACTGAGTGACCTATAAGTATACAGCTAAGGACTGCTCAGGACATTCATGCGAGGAAACTATCAGACGTTGGGCAAAGATTCCGACCACCCCCTCTCCCCCACCTGCCGCCGAAAATTAGAGGTAAGAGTGATCCAATCTCACATAGGACAAGAAACAATGCTTATTCTTAATACCCAAAATTTAAAATCTCAAACCTGATGGGGGCACTGATTAGAGTACTAAAAAGATCTTGCTCAGAAGAGAGGAAAGATTCACCCTACAGTAAATGCAGGTAGGGTCCCACCTAAACACATTTAAGAGTAAGACCAGAATGAACAATATTTTCCTAAGTCACAACTTATTTCAGAACAAAGCTCAAGAAATAAACAAAAATATTCAAAACACAGTACGGGAAACTTCATAATGTCTGGCATTCAATAAAATATTGTCAGGCATGCAAAGAATGGGAAAAAAGAGGAGAAAAACAAATCAGTCAAAATTGACTTGGCAAGATGACAGAATTAGTAGATAAGAACACAGTTTTTATGATATATTCCATGAGTTCAAGAAGCTAGAGGAAAGGCTGCATGTGTTAAGAAGAGACATGGAAACACATTTTTAAAAACCTAATTAAGGGGCGCTTAGGTGGCTCAGTTGGCTGAGGGTCCAACTCTCGATTTTGGCTCAAGTCATGATCTCAGGTAGTGAGATCAGGTTGTCTAGATAGAGCCCTGCGTCAGTCTCCACGCTCAGCACAGAGTCTGCTCGAGATTCTCTCTCTCCCTCTCCTTCTGCCCCTTCCCTGCATTCTCTCTTTCAAAAATAAAAATGAATAATAATAAAAAAAACTTAATTCAAATTTCTAAAGATGAGAATTATAATATCCAAGACAAAATACACTGGAAGAGATCGACAGCAGAGTAATAGCAAAAGAAAACATTAGTCAAAAGACACACCAATAAAAATCAGGTGAATTAAAACAGAAAAAAAAGATTGAAATAAAGAACAGAAAATCAATAAACTGTGGGACTTCAAGTGAAGAAATACATGCATAACTGGAGTCCATGAAAAATGAGCCCAGAGAAAGAGGAATCAAGAAAATATATGAAGACGGGCACCTGAGTGGCTCAGTTGGTTAAGTTTCTGCCTTCGGCTCAGGTTATGATCCCAGGGTCCTGGGATGGAGCCCCACATCGGGCTCCCTGCTCAGGGAAGAGCCTGCTTCTCCCTCTCCCTCCGCTGCTCCCCCTGCTTCTGCTCTCCCTGTCTCTGTCAAATAAATAAATAAAATCTTTAAAAAAATTTTTAAGAAAATATATGAAGAAATAATGGTCAAACTGTTTACAGATTTAATTATACAAAGGAAAAAAGATAAGGTTAACAACAACAAATTATTCTTCAGAAATGATACAAGCTAGGAAAAAATGGAGCACCATCTGGAGAATATTGAAAGAAGGGGAAAAAAAACTGTTAACTAGGATAATTTACCACCAAATATATCTTTGAAAAACAAGGATAACACAAAACAAAACAAAAAAGTGAGACATACAAAAGCTGAAAAAATTTGTCACCAGCAAACCTGCTAGGAGATATGTTGAAGTCCTTCAAGAAGAAAGAAAATGATACCAGATGGAAACCTAGATCTACAAAAAAGGAATACAGAGCACTGGAAATTGTAAATGTGTGAGTAAATATAGTTTTTGTCTTGTTATTTAAATTTTTTTAGAATTAGAATATAACCAAGAGTCATCTCACAAAAAATGACAGAGTCAGGAAGCTTCAAGGGTTGGTTCCTCCACTCAAACAACCTTCATGTGAGAAAAAATTATCAGAATCAACTATTTCTGTATTCCAAAACCTGAATGGACACTTACAGCAACCAGAGACACAGCTGATGAAGGAAAAGGCTCCTAAATTGCAGTGTGCACGAACCAGCGATCATCCCCCATCTTCAGCTCTGCTGTGGCAGTGGGCAGAGAAGCTGGTTGGTACTCAGGCTAGCAGGAAGGACCGAGTCTTCCAAAATGTTGGGGTTATGCATTTTGGTTATTTTAGCAATTCCCTGAAGGACCAGCATAGATGCTTAGCTTTATTTTAGCTTTATTTTGGCCTCCTCAAGCTACAGCAACTTCCCTGACAACAGTTATTGGAAGATTTGAAGACACACACATCTTTGTTTTGCTTGGTTTTTCCGGTATGGACACATATTAAAAGGAATACAGACTTTTCAAAAATAGTCTGGCAAAGGCACTGCATCGACTACTGCAGCCCCCACCAAGCAAAAATCAGCAATCTCTCAAAAGCAGGAGAATTTGATTTCACTACCACATTACAGTATTCAAAATGTGTAGTTCTCAAGAGAAAATTAGAAAACATTAAACACACACACACACAAATGGTCCATTCACAGGAAAAAAATATTTTGACAGAAATTATCTCTAAGGAAGCCCAGAGATAAGAATTACTAGTCAAAGATGATAAATCAACAGTTTTAAATATGCTCAATGACCTCAGGGAAACAATGGGGAAATAACTAAAAACAATCAGGACAATGTACGAACACATACAGAATGTCAATTAAGAGATTAAAACAATTAAAAGAAAACAAACAATAATTTTGAAGATGAAGACAATGGGAAGATAAAACTATTGGAATTATTCATTTTGAGGAGCAGGACAAAAAATGAATGAAAATGAACAGAGCCTAGGGGACTTAGGGGATATTATCAAGTGTGCCAACATATGTATCACAGAAGTCCCGAAGGAAGAAGGAAAGGGACAGAAAACATATTTGAAGAAATAATGGCAAAAACTTCCCAACACAAGGCGAAGATACGTGTTCCCAAATGTGCTGAAAGAAAGAAATGCAACATTCAAGTCAAGAAATTCCAAGCTGGATAATCACGAAGACCTGTTCTTACTACTTCTACTCAGTACTGCACTGGAGGTTCCATTCATCACAGTTAGGCAAGAAAAATAAAATAAAATCTTCCATCCAGATTGGAAAGGAAGAAGTAAAATGATTTTTATTCACTGACATAATCATTTGCACAGAAATTCCTTTAGAATCTACAAAAAAGCTACCACAACAAATAAACAAGCTAATAAGGTTGTAGCTAATAAGCTAATAATTTTTGCATATAAGATCAATATGCAAAAATCAACTCTATTCTTACACATTACCAATGAACAGGTAAAAACTTAAATTTAAAAATTCTATTTAGAAGGATTAAAAATTATCGTATACTTAGGGATAAATCCAATAAAATATGCATAAGATATAGACAATAGAAACTACAAAATTATCCAAAAAAATTAAAGAAGAGCTAAATATATGCAAGTATATACTATGGTCACAGATCAGACAACTTAATATTATCAAGATATTGATTTTTCCCATATTTACAAGTTAAATACAGCCCTGTTCAAAAACCTGCAAGGCTTTTCTGTACAAACTGAAAATCTAATAATAAAATTCACATCGAAATGCAAAGGACCTAGAATAACCAAAAGAATTTTAAATGGAACAAAACTGGAAGACTTATCCTACCTAATCAATAATAGACACAAGTAAATGGAAAGATATTCCATGCTAATGTAATGTAAGAATTATATTGTTAAAATGCCTACACTGCTCAAACCATCTACAGACTCAATGCAATCCCTACCAAAATTCCAATGGCATTTTTCACAGAGATAGAACCAATAATCTTAAAATTTGTATGGAATCACAAAAGGGCCCAAATAGCCAAAGCAAACTTGAGAAAGAAGAACAAAGCTTGAAGCACTATACTTCCTGATTTTAAATTATATTATAAAGCTACAGTAATCATAACAGTATGGTAGTGGCATAAAAAGAGACACATAAATGAGTGGAACAGAATAGCAAGCCCAGAAATAAAGCAGTCAATTAATTTATGACAATGGAGCCAAGAACATATAATGGGGGAAAGGACAGTCTCTTCAATTAACAGTGTTAGAAAAATTAGACAGCTACATGCAAAAGAATAAAACTGGGCCACTATCTTATACCATACATGAAAATCAATTCGAAATGGATTAAAGACTCGAACATAAAATCTGAAACCATAAAACTCCTAGAAGAAAACATAAGTGGTAAGCTCCTTGACAACGGTCTTGGTAATGGTTTTTTGGATGTGACACCAAAAGCAAAGGAAACAAAAGTGAAAACAAACAAGTGGGACTACATCAAACTAAAAAGCTTCTGCACAGCAAAGGAAACCAAAAACAAAATGAAAAGGTAGCCTACCAAATGGGAAAAAATACTTGCAGATAATATAGCTGATAAATGTTTAATATCCTATATATTTATATAAAGAACTCATACAATTCAATAACCCCCCAAAAATTACAATCCAATTTAAAAAATAGGCAGAAGATCTGAATAGATATTTCCTCAAAGAAGACATACAGATGGCCTACAAGTACATAAAAAGGTACTCAACATCACTACTCAAAACCACAATGAGATATCACCTCACACTTGTTAAAATGACTATTAACAAAAAGACAAGAAGGAACAACTGTTGGCAAAGATGTGGAGAAAACAAAACTCTGGTGCACTGCTGGTAGGCATGTAAATTGGTGCACAGCCACCACGGGAAAGGGTATGGAGGTTCCACAAAAACTTAAAAATAGAACTACCATATAATAAACAATTCCACCTCTAGGTATTTATCTGAAGGAAATGAAAACACTAACTCAAAAAGATATGTGCACACCCATGTTCACTGCACCATTATTTATAACAGCTAAGATACGGAAACAACCTAAGTACCCGCTGATGGATAAATAGAGAAAATGTGGTGTATATGTATGTGTGCATATATGTGTATACACACATATATACCACCCATACACACACACACACACACACACACACACTGAAATTCTATTCAGCCATAAAAAAAAAAAGAAATCCCGCTTTTTGCAACGTGGATGTACCTTGAGGACATTATGTTAGGTGAAACAGACAAAGACTATATAACCTTACTCTTGTGGAATCTAAAAAAGCCAAACTCAAAGAAATAGAAAATAGAATGGTGGTTTCCAGAAGTTGGGGGATGGTGAGAGGAGGAGATGTTAGTAAAAGAATACAAACTTCCATCCATAAGATGAATTAAGTTCTGGAGTTCTAACGCACAGCATAGTGACTATATGTGGAATCTAAGAACTAAAACAAAAACAAAAAGAAAACAACAGAAACTTACGGATACAGAGAACAGATTAGTGGTTGCCAGAGGCAGGATAGGGGATAAGCAAAATGGGTCACAGTGGTCAAAAGGTACAAACTTCCAGTAGTATAAGTAATGTGCAGCACGGAGACTACAGTTAATAATACTGTATTGTATATTTGAAAATTGCTAAGAGAGTAAATCTTAAAAGTCTTCATCACAAGAAAAACATTTTGTAACTATGTGTGGTAAGAGATATTTAGACTTACTGTGGTGATCACTTCACAATATATACATTTATCAAATCATTAAGTTGTACAACTGAGACTACTATGTTATACACTAATTAATTACATAACCATTTTTTAAAAGGGTGATAATAAATTACAATAATCAAGACAGTTTGGTATCAGCAACAAGGCAGACAAATAGATCAATAGAGTAAGGTAGAGTTATACACAAACAGACCCATAAATAAATGATCTATTGATTTTTTTATAAAGGGACAAAGGAATTTTCAATGGAGAAAGGAAAAGCTGAAACAACTGGATATCCATATGCAAAAGGTGATCTTTGATCTGCATAGTACATCATATACAAAAATTAACTCAAAATGGCTTTCTTCAAAATATGCCCTTCTTTGGCACTGACTTTCTGTACAGAAAAGAGCTAACATAGCAGGTTTAAGACTGCTATCCTTAGAATGATCTGTTTGCAAGGCTGGCCCTTGGTTGGTCAGTTTGGGAGCTTTGCTCTCAGAGTACTTCCAATCCACAATAACTGATCAGAACGGTTCCCTGTGCCAAGACTACATGTGTAGATACTCCGTTTTATGCTGAACCCCTGCTTTCCTTCTGGGAGTCTGGAATTTTGCTACAAGCTAAGCAGAAGGTGCCTATGTGACCAGTCCCATATAAAAACCTTGAGCTCTGAATAGTTACTGGAGTTTGTAACAGACAAAAAGAAACACTGCACAGATGTTGCCCCAAAGAATGCCCTCCATAAGGAAGGGTGTGTGTAGATTCCCCCAAATTCTACCCATGTCTTTTCCTTATGATCCAACTGTGCGTCTTTGTTACATGCTGTAATAAATCTTAGCCATGAGGACAACTACATGCTAAATCTACGAGTTCTAGCAAATCTTCAAACACAGAGGTAGGTCTTGCGGACACTCAATACCTTATAACACAAATCTCATAACACACTATAGCATGCTGTTTGATTTCCCTAATCAAACCATGCATTCAATCATAGCCATGGTCAGTTACAAAATAAATATACAACTCATTAAGTTTTTTATATGCAAAAAATGACTAGATAGAAATAAAAAGGTCCCATTAACAAAAAACATATAAAATGCAGTAAGAGTAACTTAATGAGAAATGTGCATGCCTATAAAACTGAACTGGAAGATACAGGAGAATGGAAAGATAAACGCATTTAAGAATTAACCCAATCCCATTAGGATTAATTTAGGGGAAGGGGGTGGGACATAAATTATAGGAGGAGAAACTTGACAAGGTGATTACGAAGTTCACCTGGAAAAATAAACATAGGAGAATAATCAGGAAAATTTTTAAACAAACTTTAATGCAAGAAGCCCTTTTTTACCAGATAACAAAAGCCACAATAATAAAAGCAGTGTACTAGTTGTTCCAGAAAAGACAGATCAGCGAAAGAAAAAAAAAATCTAAATATAGAAACTGACCCACATATGTACAATATAGCATATAATAACAGTGGTACTTCAAATTAGCAAGGAAAGGATGAATTATTCAATAACTGGTATTTATATAACCGCTTAATCAGTTATGGATAAACGTAAAGCTGGATCCTTCCTTCACACCTTAGACTGAAATAAATTCCAAGTGGACCAAAGATGGCCACTCACATTTTACACTAATTAGAGATTCACTGAGCTGACAACTGATTCTTTAGGGAAATCATCTCCAAACCAAAGCCATATCACCACATACATTCCTCTAACTTTGTGGATACATTTCTTAAAAGGTTCCTCTGTGGTTATCTATCTTCTGGGATTCAAAGGTAGAAAAGATGAAGCATATTTTAGCTGATGTATGGAACCTGTCCTCTGTGGATATTTTCCCTCCTCTTGAAAATGGTTGTAGGCCAGCATAAATGGCCAGAAAATTTAACTTATCGATCAAAAGAAGCTAGCCATAACATATGTTTATGCATGAAATTCACTAAGTAAAATAAGTACTTAAATCAACATTAAATTAATTAGTATATATCCAACCTCCACCATGTAAGACATCAATTCTGTCAGGATGATATCAGGAAACCATCCCTAACCCTCTTCTCTCAAGGATTTAAAAAAAAAAAAAAAAAAGCATAGGTACATAGACTCTGGACCTCTCAGTTTCAGATCAGTGAAACATCTACCCTGAGCAAAAGTATGAACAAACCACTCCCCTTGCACCAAGGGCTGGGCAGCTAAAAACATTCCAGTCCTTCTGTCTCGGCAACAAATAGATGAACTTTTCCTTCCTTGTGTCAGTTATTAAAGAGCATATAACACAGCTGAATAATGTTTATGGGCTAGGAAAAACTAAAATAGGCTTTAGCTTTCAGAGCTGGTCCACAGATGTCATTCTTTAAAATGCTTTAGTTTTATACTCGCAGGACTCCAACTAATATGGCTTTAGAAAAAGAAATAAGGAGAGAAGAGAGAAAATGTAGACAGAAGTATTTCGGAGAAAGGTAGGACCTGGTGAGGCACAGGACTGCCTCTCGCATGGTCTTCATCAGGACTTTGTTCTCCATTTTTATGATTACTCCAGATTCTTGTACTCCTGTAACCTTCACAATATATTCTTTCCCTTTATCTCCTGAAATTCAGGCCCCACTTCAAATACTGAGGGTCTGTCTTACTTAATGCTGATACTAATGTGCAGCAGCCTCAATTTGGAATATAAAACTAAAAATAACAAGTATGAGTCAATGCAGTCAATGCAGTAGGCTCTTTTCCCTCTGGGTGCACATAAACCTCTCATTAAGAAGTTCAAGGAAGCTGAGAATGAATCAAAGAAAATACAGTGCCATGATTTCCACCTTCTATTAAATTGTAAATTAAGTGTCATTGTAATTATAGTAGCAAATGCCCTATTCTTCGTTACCATCAAGGCTCTATAAATTCACAACCTAATTGAAAATTCTTGAGCCAGAAAAAAAAAACAAACTTAAAATGTACTCTTAAGAGAGCAGCTACAAAAATCTATTACTCCCCTCAATTCAAGACTATCTCTTATTTGCACTTTCTAGAAGTCACTGAGCTATATGTCAAAGGGAAAGATAGCTATCCTAACAAGGAAAACTGAAAACAGTATTGTCAGAGCAGGCAGTTAGGTTCTAACAGGATATCTGGAAGCTAGCAAAGAGGAAGTCACGGCCAGCCACTGGGAAAGTCGGAGAGGCCTGTCCTGGCAGCACTCCGTAAGAGGCCGTATCAAACCAAACAGGACCAAGATGGCGGGTGCCATGACAGGAAACCCCTCACCAAATTAGGAAGAAAAGGCAAGGAAACCCTGCTTCCAAGAAAACCCCGCCTCAAGTACTGAATATTCCACCCCCTAATTAAAAACTGTCAAAAAAAAGAAACCCAAACACCAGGGCGCACAGCATGTGTTCTCTCTCTCACCCTCATTCACCCATTCTCAAATCTCGAGAGTGCACTTTCACTTTAATAAACTTTCCCCACTTGTGTTGCTCCTTTGCTGTGCTGTGTGTGTCCTTGAATTCTTCTTGTGACTAGACCAAGGACCTTCGGAGACCTCTTTGGGATGGGCTGGGTTGTGGCCCCAGGGTCTCTCCTCAGTTCACCCTGCACAGTATACATGGGGAGAACTACTACAACTCTAGATATTTTTTAAAAATAAATTCAAACTAAATTATATACTTAGAAAAGGAGCACACTGGGGCGCCTGGGTGGCACAGCGGTTAGGCGTCTGCCTTCGGCTCCCTGGGTGGCACAGCGGTTAAGCGTCTGCCTTCGGCTCAGGGCGTGATCCCGGCGTTATGGGATCGAGCCCCACATCAGGCTCCTCTGCTATGAGCCTGCTTCTTCCTCTCCCACTCCCCCTGCTTGTGTTCCCTCTCTCGCTGGCTGTATCTATCTCTGTCGAATAAATAAATAAAATCTTTAAAAAAAAAAGGAGCACATTATTTATCACATACTATGTAATCGCAACAAAGAAGTAAAATAGAGGAATAGGACAGAGTTATGGTTTTTATATGATTTTTAGTTATTTTACATTCGAGCGTTGATCTAAGAATAGAAGAATGATAATTTTATTGGATATGCATAGAAACTGAATATTGAGGTCGGCTTATATGCCAACATTCATTAACATGAATTAACATCAATTCATTAACATCAATAACATGAATTACTGGAACATTTTGGAAGACTCATGTTACCAACTCACTAGTAATTCTCACACACTCAAAATCCTAAAAAAACAAAAACAAAAAACCAAAAATCCTAAATGTCACACCACTGAAAGAACAAGCAATAGGAACAATCAAACATACTTTCCAGATTTGTACAGAATACATCTGGCCCATCTCTACAAGTTCCAAGAATGTCCCTACCTCTGTCGGTAAGATAATAATAATATGTATATACCAGTTTACTTGCTACAAAGGCCTTCATATACTTTTATTTCATTCAGTCTTCAAAATTCTTGTGAGATTCATATAGGCAGCATTAATTCTATCTCCACTTTATATATAAGGAAACGGAGACTCCAAGAATTTAGTGAATTACTCAGGTGCCCCACCTGGATGGAGCAAACTGGGAAACTAAAACCAAATTTTCTGATTCTAAATCCTATAATCTTTCTACTAAATACCAGCTCTACCAAAAAACAGAAATAAGAAAAAGTACATTCTTCTTCTTCTACTCTGGATCATCAGAGCCAAAAAAGGTTTGAAAGTCAAGTTTGGTCACTAATGAAAAAATTCCCACCCTACACCAGCACCCCCATAAGTCAAAATATAGTTCACTTCCTTATATATAACATAGTTTTGGGGAGTGCAAATTCTATATCCAAAATTATCATTTACATTATCAGATACTTATCTCATGTTCCCCAAAGAGACAGCTAAAAACACCACCAGAAGAGGGAAAAGCCCAGGATCCACTGGGGAAAGAAAGAAAGGGGTATAAGAAAGAAAGAAAATAAATCGGTCTTCCCAGGTGAAAGGGAGAATTGAAGGCCATAGGCAAAAAAAAGACGAAAACTTAAGTGGATTATCATTCGTCAGGCACAAAGCAATAGCAGCCACCCACCTCAAAGGAAGAAGAGTAACACATACAGAAACACTCCTTTAATTGTCATAAGCTGGGAAAAGTAGCACCAAGATCAGCTTCCCCAGCTAGCTCTATTAAACTATAAGCATTCTAGCTATCATCTCCAAATTCTCCTCATCTCTTACGGCTTTTACGCTTTTTACGACTGTATTAGGATAAGAAACTATCAGAATTGAACAGATTCAAGATACTTTGTAAGCCAGGCCCATAATTTGTAAACCTACCACTAATAAGCACAATCCTCTGTCAACAATCATATAAGATAGGTGATAACTACTCCCCCTGAGGTGCTAATTGGTGAAGTTTAAATTATTATTTAGGGTTGTACTTGTAAGAAATCATAAAGGCCACCTACACAAAGAACCACAGGTGACCACTGAACTTCAAGACAGTCTGGTTCAAGTTGGATAAAAGATTAGTAAGTTATCTCTGCTACTACTTCTCAGGTATGACCAGGTGTTTATAATTCACTGATTTAAATAAATGATTTTCATCTAGTCAAAAAAAATGTAGCAGAGAATAAATTCAAACATCTATACATCTTCCCCATGGACTCAATAAAGGCATTTTCATTTTTAAAGGTTAAATCAAAACAAAACAAGTTTACCACTGATCTCCTATTCTCTAGCCACTACAAGAATTTTTTTCCTCTAATTTCCTAAACAGACTATACTTTTTACTGGGATATTATATGTTGATTTGTGCATACTCAGTACACTTAATTCAGTAATGCCATAAAGATATCTTCAATATATAGAAAATACTACATACAGGACCATACAGAGAGTTCTTCATCATAAAACTAGACACCACCTTTCAGATTAGTATGACTTGGACATATTAACACATATTAACATATATATTCACCTATGAGAGGCATTTCACTATTTTAATTAGGGGTTCACAAAGACATAAGATATCTGAAGTAATAAACACCAAAGAAACAGAATTTCAGATGATGAAAACTTTTGCATAAGAAGAGTAGCCTACAAGACTAACATTATGTAAGTAAGCAGTAGCTTATTTTTTAAATTGAGATAAAAATACATATACCACAAAATTCACCATCTTAAAGTGCACAATTTATTGGATTTTACTATAATTACAGAATTGTGGAACCATCACCACTAACCTAATTCCAGAACATTTTCACCACTCCTCAAGAAAGCCCCACACCCATGGGCAATAGCCCCCCTCTTCTTTTCACCTCCCAGCCCTGGCAAGCACTAATCTACTTTCTGTCTATGAATTTGTCCATTCTGGACATTTCATATGAATGGATCATAAAACATGTGCCTTTTTGTGTCTGGCTCCTTTCACTTGGCATGTTTTTGAGATCTGTCCATGTTGTAGCTTGTAAAAATACTTCAATCTTTTTTATGGAGGAGTAACATTCCATTGTATAGGTATACCGCATTTTCTTTAATTCATTCATCAGCTGACTGATATCTGCATTCTTTCTACTTTTTGGCTTTTATGAAAAATGCTGCTATGAACATTTGTATGAAAGTTTTATATGAACACATGTTTTCAATTCTCTTGTATATACGTACACCTAGGAGTGCAACTGCTGGGTCATTTGGTAACTATTTTTAACTCTTTGAAGAACCGTCAAACTGTTTCGTAAAGGGGCTGCACCATTCTACCTTTCCACAAGCAATACATAAGAATTCCAATTTCTTCACATCCTCACCAACACCTATTATCAATTTTTACAATCATCTTAAATCAAGCATTTGGAAGAGGACTATAGAGTGTCCTTTGAGTTCTATCTTATTTTTCACTAGAATAGCTGCCCAAGAAAGAGAAAGTATAACTGGAAAGGAGTAAATAAGTCATTATTTGCAGATGACATGACTGTCTACAAAGAAAACCCAGCATATCTTTAGAAATATTTAAATAATTCAGCAATATGGCTGAGGATCAATATACAAAAATTAATTGGCTCTCTATCAAATTTCATTTACAGTAGCAGCAAAAAATATAAGGTATCTAACTAATCTAACAAAAGAAATCTAACAAAAGACATGCAATATCTTTATAGAGAAAAATTGTAAACTTTATTGAAAAACATTAACCAAGTGCAAAGATACACCATGTTCAAGAACAAGCAGCTTTGGTACCATAACAATATTAACTCCACACTGATGTAAAGATTCAACATAACACTCCCGTTAAAATTTCAAAAGATCTTTTTGAGAAACCAAACTGATTCTAAAATTTATATGGAAAAACAAAGGCCCAGAAAAAATCCTGGCACTACTGAAGAAGAAAAAGGAGAATCTCCCCTAATAAGACAATAAGAATCAAAAAGCTCTACTAATTAGAATAGGGAGGTACGGTTAAGGAACAGGTAAGTGTTGATTAATGGAACAAAGAGCGGAGCTGAGAAATAGACCCATACACACATACAACAAAGGCAGCACTGCCCATCGGTGAGAAATGTTTGGAATACTTAGTAAATCGTATTGAAACTACTGGATAGCCATAAAGAAAAAGCAAAACTGGATTCTTATTTCGACCACATAAAAAATTAATCCAGACGGATCAATAACTTAAATATGACTTTAAGCCTTAAGGCAACATTTTAAAGTTTTAAAAATAATATATAATTTCCTCAGAAAGTCTCAAAAAGTGTTAGAGACAGACAGAGAGCAGGAAAGAAAAGAGAGGAAGAAAGAAAAGAATGAAAAGAAACAAAGAATATATTTATAAGTTAGACTAAATTAACACTTTCATTCATCAAAACACCATAGACATTTCTGAGTATCCAAAGAAAATGGAAGCCACCTAGCTCCATACCTCCTAATTTCTCCTCCTTAAACTGTACAAAAGAAGGGAAAAATAAATCTACATAAAAACTATGTTCTCAGGATAATCTGTTCTTCAGAAGAATGCTGAAACTTCAAAATAACTGATAGTAAAAATACAAAACTTAACCAAATAGTAGAGCATAATCTCTCATGCTCCCACCCACTCCAACCCCACTGAAAGGTTTTGTTGTAAGCACAGGGAAGACAAAGGAAAATGGCTGAGAAGACAGAAAAGAGAAGATAGCAAGGGGTGATCTTCAACTACTGTCAGAAAGATAAGTTCATCCTAAATCTGAAAGCATTAAAAAATAAACAAGTAATTGAGTAGATGATAGCACAGGGAAAGAACTTCAAAGCGCATGTGAGTTAAAGGGGCAAGCATGATTTAAAGGAGCAGTCTTTGTAACTGACAGTTTCAGAAGAAACAATGCAGAGGGAGAAGGCTTTCTGGCAATTGGGTGGAGAAGGGGAAAAGAAAATGGGATAGAGGACAGCAAGACAAGAGAATCACAAAACCAGAGGATTCGCGATCCCTTCCACGCCAAAACAAAATACAACAAAAACTCCACTGTATCTTTCCATATCGACCTCTTCTACCGAGCCTGAAATTCTTTCACTGAAATCACATCTTGTGGTTACACAACTACATCCAGAGGGAATTTATCCAGATGGTAACCATTAACAAAAACAGAACATGTAAGACTAGGAATATATAATATATAAACAGGTGGATTAACTGATAAATGAGAGAATGTACCTCTCTGTCGCTCTTGGGCTCACTGGCTCATTAATATTTCCCAGCCTGGGGGCGCCTGGGTGGCACAGCGGTTAAGCGTCTGCCTTCGGCTCAGGGCGTGATCCCGGCGTTATGGGATCGAGCCCCACGTCAGGCTCCTCTGCTATGAGCCTGCTTCTTCCTCTCCCACTCCCTCTGCTTGTGTTCCCTCTCTCGCTGGCTGTCTCTATCTCTGTCAAGTAAATAAATAAAATCTTTAAAAAAATATATATATTTCCCAGCCTGTTTTGAGGTCAGACATAGCCATGTGACTGAATTGCTGACGTGAGATATGAATCTTAGAGAATGCACGCTGCTTCCAGGCTTAGTCCATAACCACCTCTGAGGCACAATTCTCATTTCCCAGTCCCTCTCCTCCACCCTCTGCTGACGCAGATGAATCCAGCAACCTCTGAAGCCACGCACTGAAGATACCACAGCCACAAGACAGGAGTCTGGATCCCTGAACCACGGCTCAAATGAGTGCCATGTGGCCAATCGACAGACCTGATCTAGACTTCACACAAGTGAAAAATAAACCGTTAACCTCTTCAAGTCATTGTTTGTTTGGGGTTTGCCTGGCAGAGCAGCTAACAGTACTGTAAGTAATATGCTGGCTAATTATCTCCTAGGGAAGCAGAAAAACTTTAATGACCTATGTTATACAAAGGGATATGTCAACATGGGAGGAAGAGCGGTAACAGAAATCAAATCTGAATGACAGAAATCACCATGGCCTTGAAATCTGGTTAATGAGGAATGGGTTAATGAAGTGGGTGCCTGAAAGTGGACAGTAAACAGAGAGGGTATTTTAAGAAGAGAGGTGAAAACTGTACAAAAAAGAAAATATAATTGCTGCTTTACTGCAAACAACATTGATCATAAAAAAGTAAATTCTGAAAACTGACTTAAACAAAACTGAAATACAATTATACTAGAGAAAAGGGATGTGGACAAATGAATGAGGAGGATGAAATAATATTTTATTACTTTTATTATGATTACAATTATTAAATTTTATTATTATTTAGTTTTATTCAATAAATGTACACAAGAATCTCTGAGGAAGACAATACTGTTATCCCATTTTATAGATGAGAACAGTGACATACTTAAGGGCACAGTAACCTGCCCAAGGTCACAAAGTTAGTAAGTCGTTGAAAGATAGCATTAGAACCCAGGAGTCTCGGGGCGCCTGGGTGGCACAGCGGTTAAGCGTCTGCCTTCGGCTCAGGGCGTGATCCCGGCATTATGGGATCGAGCCTCACATCAGGCTCCTCTGCTATGAGCCTGCTTCTTCCTCTCCCACTCCCCCTGCTTGTGTTCCCTCTCTCGCTGGCTGTCTCTATCTCTGTCAAATAAATAATAAAATCTTTAAAAAAAAAAAAAAAAAAGAACCCAGGAGTCTCGACTCGAGAACCACATACCTAACCACAACGCTGACCTACTAAAAAGAACTCTTTACCTACCACAGCAGAAAAACAACAAATGTCTAAATATTTTCAAAATCAAGAGATAGAGGAGAAATGTTATTTAGAATATCAAGGTAAGCAGGAAAAAAAGACAGCTAAAAAGGTTGAAAGCCTTTGCCTCTGTGGAGTGGGACTGGTGTGAAGGACAGAAGGGCTTAGTAATATGTAAAAAGTATCACTTTGATTTAAAAATCAGGGCTTCCACTTTTAAAGAAAAGAGATAATTAAGACACATGTTACATACACTGTAATTTTGCATGAGTCTGGATTTTAAAAATGGATCTAATGCAAACTAACACAAGTTCCTTGTGTAACAGAACACTTTAATACGTATTCAACTATACTATTCTATTCTCTTCGTATACAGACTATTGCTTGTTACTTTGCCTACTTTCTGTCAAAATCTCTAAAAGAACCACTATGTTAAAATCAACTGAGAACATTTTTTATTCCTGCAAGATGCTTTTAGGTGAGAAAGTTATTCAGAAATCAAACAATTATCTCCAGCAGAATGCAAGACAACCACTGTCTTTTTAAATTAATTCCAAAGATAATAAACACATTAATATAAAATACTAATCAAGTTCAACAACTACAACATAAATATCTTTTAATTTTCACATGTAAATCTATATTCATGTTAATGCTATACTTGTCGGTCATCTTCTGTTTTCTACCTAAGCTTACCTCCTGGCTAATCTCAATCTCTTGGCTTTAAATATATATACCCCCAAATTTATATCTCCTATCCTGACCTTTTCCCTGAATTCCAAATTTAGATAACCAACTAACTGCCCTCCTGATATCTTTAATAAATAGGTGTCTCGAAGTCAACAAGAGCAATGCATAAGGACAGGATTTTTGCAATGTGTAATACAATTATGTAAGAATTACTCTTTGACTCAGAAACCCCACTTTCCAGAACCTACCTAAAAACACATCATGAATAAGTATTAACATATGCACAAAGTTATTCATCATAACACAATTTTAATAGAAAAATTTTAAACAAGCAATTTCCATTTGTGAGCAGTTGAATAAATTATGGTATGTTCACATAATGAAGTACAATGAAGCTAGGAAAAAAGACTGAGATCTCTAGGTTCTGCTTTGAATTTCACTCTGAGGTACACAGTTTAAAGGGAAAAAAAAGCAAGACACAAAACAACATAAATAGCATTTCACCTTTTGTAGAAAGGAGAAAATAATATATATAATTCTTATTTTATATCCTATATTTCTTATATATATCTTTTTATATGTGTTTATATATACCTTTATATATATAT